>NC_139811.1:21523800-22123800 GCF_963457635.1 Microchirus variegatus | reverse complement strand
TTGATCTTTTTCAGATTTGTAGTCTCCCCCCCCCCCCCCCCCGTTTTAAAATGCTCACATATAACATAAACTGTCACATAAGCTTTTTTCTCCACATATGGGTTTAAACACTATGACAGCACTGCCTGGGTTGGAAGAGACCTTAAGCCCAAGAACCAATCAAGAGGACATTGTTAATGGAGGCCACATATAAGCCGTTAAGCCAGTATATGCATAATGTTATTTAATTGCAGTCATAAAAAGCCAATTAACCCCCTCCCCCCTTCACTCTCCGTCCCACTCTGTTTCTCTTTCTCTATAAAATCCCAGTCACTGTGTGTGACAGAAATTTGAGCGTGCAATGCTATTATGCACATTTGCATTGATATAACTGTGATTGCTTATTTTAAAGCCATTTCAAGCAGCAAATTCTTGAGATCTGAAACGATCCCGCAGCATTCAGATGTGTATCATTTTTTTCTATATATAGCCGAATAACAAATGGATGCTTTTGAAAAAGAATATTTGTGAAAAGGTGAGTGGATCCGTTTGATCAGTCCTTTTTGCTTCCCCATTCTTTGAATATAGGGATTTTGACAATACATTTTCTCCCAGGAAAATAGCAACAGTGGGTTGCAATATTGGATATGTCAGACTCGGGCCATTTAAATTTCAATGCCAGTAAAGTGGGGGAAGCAGACACTGTTAAATATGATGCTTGAATGAAAATCTAAACCCTCCAATACCTCTAAGCAATGTAACTCAATGAGATGAATTAACTGTAAATGCCTCATTCTCTGTGTGAGTGTCTTCCAATTTAAAATCTCATTATTCATATAAGATCCTGAACAAGGTGACTCTTAGGATAGATCGAATAAGTGAAGATAATCTTACCGGACAGTTTTATGCAAATAGAGAATGTATTGAATCAACTATGAGGAGAATGGGGAATCAAATAAGCTAATAAAGTAGAGTTAGGATGAAAAAAAACACCATGAATAATGTTTCTTCCCTATCTCACTCCTGCGCTTATGCCACTGCCTGCTAAGTTGCAAAGTGTATTAATTCAAAGGATGCTGTCATTTAATATGCGTTCTCTTTAGTAGTTCTGTGAAAAAACATTAACTGGCTCTTTCAGTGATGGCAAACCAGTGAACTGTTTTAATCTCGGGAGCCACAATCTATAAATCATCATCTCCTCCCCTTCCAAATAACTGGCAATGAGTTCTGTGATTAATACCTCATTCCCACTGGTCAAAAAGACTGCTTTTTGACCAGTGGGAACATTTTGACTCTGCAACACATGCAGGTTCTGGTTTGGTTCTGCATTAGTGGGAATACAGTACTGGGGTGAAGGCACATTATGCATTCATCAATTCATTCATTGTCTACTGCTTTATCCTCTACATGAGAGTCACAGGAGCCAATCCCAGCTGATATAGGGCAAAAGGTGTGGTACACCCTGGACAGGTCACCAGTTCATCGCATGGCCAATATATAGAGACGAACAACCATTTCACCCTCCGCTGTTAGTTCACAGTGTCCAATTAACCTCTACATGACTGTGGGAGGAAACCGTAATACCCGTAGAAAACCCACACTCTGAATTGAGAAAAGGCCCTCGGGCTGAACCGGGATCTGTACCGGCAACCTTCATGGTGTGAGGCAACAGTGCTGGCCTCTACATCACTCCGTGGCCCATGAACGCACTTCCTCTTTTTTATTTTTAGCCTTGATGTAATGTCCAGAGTCATTTCCAAAAAGGCAAAGACACAACTGTTAGCTCAGCAGTTAGCCATGAACGTTTTCAGCAAACGTGGAACGTGCTCAATATATTATTATTTGATCTTCATATTATTAGTGACAGCGATGCAAATTCTCGTATTATTTCTGGTACGATGCTAATACGCACATTCATCCTTCAGCCGTTAGCATAATTGTTAGCATAAATGTGTTTTATGGCTAACTCTACAAGTGTCGCCGTTTCTTGCTATATGCGGACTATGCAGCTGCATAGTCACCAGGGGGTGGCTGTGGGGTGGCTGTGGGGTGCAAGTTCAGACTCATATTTTATTTTTGAGAATTAAAAGTACCTGTCTGTATTGGATGCATTCATTATGCATATATTTGCAAAGCATGTAAGTGTTTGTGGGGTAATCAGAAAAAGTTAGGAATCTCTACCTCGAGTTTGGAAAAAATAGGGGCCCCCAAATAGTATCTCGCATAGGGGCCCCAAACAGCTAGAAACAGCCCTGGTGTCGCCACTGGAAGAGTCGTGAGTGTGATGTCCAACACAAGAATCAATTCGACCAAACTGTAATGCCAAACTTAAAAACAGATAAAAATCCTGAAAACATGCGTTAATCTCCAACATTTAGCAAGGACATTCCTAAAATCTCAATATTCACCTTTTAAACTGGGTTCACCTGGGTTTAAATCCTAGTTTTAGTCTGAAATAAAGGAGTTATTTACATTGCTAGTGCAGGTAATAACAGCTCATATCATTGGTCTTTACAAAGGCTTACATTTGTAGACTTGATACAGTGGACCTACTAATAAATATTTGTTGGAAAAGTCCATCAGACAAGGATTGATTACAAGCCACCCTATTCAGGCCCGTGCAGGTTCTGCACATGTTCATCCATAATTCATAATATAAATAATGTAACATTCATTACAAAGGAAATATGAACTTTGGCTATGGTTTGTGTTGCTTATATAAAGTGAGCATACTCACTGCTTTAATTTGCTCCTCACCCGGAGAATGACCTCGAATGACAAAATGCATTAATATAATTATATAATAACCAGGCAGACAAAGCTTGTAGATAAAGGAACTCTGACACGGCCCTGCACGCTATTAACAGGAGAATGCATTGTATTTATTAACCTGGAGGATTAACCTTGTCTATATGTTAGACGTCTTTTTGTTATTAGAACTGCAGCTTGGACTGCGTCTCAAATTAACTCAAATTATTTGCTCTAGTCTTGTCCAAATAGAGAATCTTACACTTCCAAAGCTGAAGCAATTTTACCACTAAAAGAAGTCTCACGAGGGAGTTTTTTTTTTTTTTCTTTTTTTCTTTTGGTGTGGATTTGCAAGATTTATAGCAAAGACAGCTGTGTGTCAACAGTTCTGAGGCTATACTGTAGCCTCCCCTCCCTCCCCATCACTCCACATTAGGGATCCTTTGAACATAAGTATATTTCACTCCACGTTGGTGACATGCCGTGTGAATCTGAGGATGTGAAATTACGCACATTTGAGCACAACAGTGGTTAGAGGGAGATAAGGATGGAAGAGGAAGCTGGGAATTATAAAGAAGATCACAAAAAAATTATGTGCAATGTATTTTATGGGCTTGAACTAATTTCTTGGGGGAAAAAAACCCACAGTTTTGTTCAGAATTGAAGGAGACTACTTCGCTAAGGTGGTGCATGGCACATAGCACATGTTCCATAACCTGTTAAATCTCCTCAAGTGAATGTGACAAAGTTGTGAAAGGAAGAGCAGAGAAACACTGTCACTATCTGACTTTCCACATGAGGGTCGCGGGGGTCACTGGTGCCAAATTCCAGTTAACATAGGCTGAAAGCTGGGGGTACACCCAGGACAAGGCAGTCCAGTGGTCAATTTAGACTGTCCAATTTGCCTAATCCCCATGTTTTTGGACTTTGGGAGGAAACCGAAGAACTGGCAACTCCACTGGCAAGCTAATGATCCTTCATCTCACTTAATTATCACATTTTCTAAGACGTTTTATGGTTTCTGTCACTAGTTTAAGGCCTTTTTTTACTACAGCATGATGTCCTTTATGTAAATGATGGACTCAATTTGAGTAAAATAGATGATAAAGCACAGCCATTGACATTAATGATAGCCCTTTAAATCTAAAGAGAGGTTGCAAAAGTGGCAGTCTAAAAGAAAACATCTGAAGATCCAACAAGTCCAATAAATCTAAAAACAAGAACATCATTTGGATAGAATTGTAGTTTGGATGGAATCTTTTTTGAAGCATACACGTGTAACAGTATACAAAGACAGCAGATGCCTATTAATAAGTAATCAAATGATTAAATCACATGTTTCGAAAATAATGATATAAATAAAAAGGTGGAGTAAATTAAATGCAAGTAATGAAGATAAGTCAAAATAAAGGTAAACACAACAGTGGTGAAGTCACATGTTATGGTTGTTATGGCATGTTAACATTTGCAAAGTGATAAAAGCATTAACGAATAACATAATACAAACATAATACTGTGTGATTGACAGCTACAGTAGCTACCGATAAGCAGCAACATAGGACTGGATAAACTACAAACCCAGAAGCAACAAAATAACACAGCGACCTGTGGTGAGACAGAAACCTCTGCTTCCTCTCCCCTCATCTATCTCCACTACACTGATCAGCTCCAGCTGGATCACAGTGGCTCATGCAGCTCATGCAGGTCCACACACATTAGCCCCAACATCATGGCTTCACATTCTGTAGAACATTTACCACAAAAGCTTCGCTGGCACAAATCTTCCGCGCTGACACTAATGTCTGGGCCTCACTCGTCACACATCACAAAACTGTGCCGTGAACGTATATACGCGGCGTGAATGCAGCTGGCTGGCCATCCTGTTTGATTTGGTGGGTTATTATTAAACACTTCTGTCAATAAAAAGCGTGGTGAATGCTAATTTCCAAACCTTCCACCAATAAACGACCATGAAACCAGTGCAAATTAACCTCTAAATGTCATGGGAAAAGCCACTGCCACGGCACTCACTGTCTGTGCTTCAGGGTAGGGAAAGCTTAGTCTACCCTGGATGAATATAGAATATAAGGATTTGGCATATCATAAGCGATTAAGTATTTCTTAACATTATGGAAATGCGTTAAAATAGGTGAAAGGATTTTCTGGAGCATATGATATGCCATCCACAGTGGCCGGTATGGATTTAGTCAAAGTTTTAATCTACTGCAACAACAAGGATCATCACTGATGATATGCATGGCTGTTTGAAGCCCATCGTTTACATGTGATGTGAGTTGCTGGCTGGTTCTAATCACTATTTTGGTTTTGGTCCATAAATACCACAAACATCATGACATATAGCCTTTAAGTGCCAACAATGAATGTTTGATTGATGTCTGTCAAATACTCCAGAAACCAAACAGTGTTTAAATGTGTTGCTGGCCAGTTCTACTCACTATTTTGGTTTTGGAGGTGAGGTGCAGTACTAAACAGCTGACTTTATTTCCAAGACTTAGTTAAAAAAATACTATAGATGACATATTAAATTGTGTGGTCCTGGCAGCAGCAGCACAGGATCTCTCCGTGTTGTGATTATGTCAGCTGTATATAGCACTAACAACTAACAACGACCCTCACCACCACCGCAGCTCAGGGAAAACTGTCAGTACAGAAGTACAATTGCTCAACGTAAGATAATCATTTTATTCAAACAACACAAAATACTTAAAATATTGAACCCAGTTAACCACTAAAGGTTTACTACCACCCCTCCACTATTTCTGACATGGTATCTCCCGGAACCTTTAACCTGGTGCCCATTTGACTCGGGACTGATTTGGCCCACGCACACAGGAAAGGAGGTATGGCACAGGTATGTAAACACACTTACAGAACACACTTACACCAACAGAGTTACAATGAACCATTTATCTTAGGTTGAATTACAATGAGATGATTTTAAAACAGATTTTGATTGCTGTGTCTCGTCTGGCTGGATTTTAATCCACTCCAACTAAGAGGCTACAGTAGCACAAGTACACTTTACCACATTGATAAATTAATAAATCAATCAAATTATGAACATTAGCAGTGCTTAATTGGTTAATATATATGTACAGTATTGTACTCCAGAAAACCGTCACAACAAAAACAACAGTTTCCCTCCAAATAGTAAAAAAAAAACGTCAAAAAGGCCAAAATATCTAAGCTATTTCACTGATGTCTATGGTGATTTACTGCTATTTGTTACCAATTACAGAAATGTAAAGATTAAGCCTGTAATTATTTTGAATTATGAGGATATTAATATGATGTAGAGTTCACCTCTCTGGAGACTACATTAACGCACATCCATGTGTGTGGATACAGGCATTACCAATATGATGTAATCTAAAATAATGTTATTAATTATGACAGGTTCTGATTTCTTCTTGCCATCTCAAGAGTTTGTTCCAAATATTGTTCCTTCCATATTTCCTGTATGTTTCCCTATAAGATACTGCAAATATTCCCCATATGCACTAAATAAACTCTGTGTAACTAGATCCAAACACGTATATACGTGTAGTATAATAATACCGTGTATAATTTTCTAAGCCACCACAGAGGAAAGTGTTGAAAAAAAAAAGTTCTTTATTGTGCATTTTTCATGTTCAGTAGTGCAAAATTATGAATTCATAGTCTCTTAAGTTGTGCTTTTAATATTGCTTTGTATTCATGAAAAATAGATTTGCTTTCATACAAAATTATGTATGCTCACAGAGAATATCCAGTTAAATAAAAATCCATTAGGGCAAAATGTGAAAAAAAGACGAGGATTGAGGCAAAGTCTGTGGTTTTAATGCAACAAATCATTCGCCATTAACCTCACCTGTTATTTTATGGTAAGTAGGGTCTGTGTTATTTTAATGATAACACCTAACAGAAACCAATCAGGTGAGGATCTGACTGCAAAGCAGCGACACCGTGACCCCTGATCCATTACATCCGCTACTTTTGACACGCTGCTTTAGAATGGGGCTTTTTACATTTTGCATTTGTGATGTTTCGGCTGTTCCAGACCTGACCACACAGCGGTGATGACGGAGAAAGCAGCTCTTCGTGTATGAGCCCGTTCTGTCAAGACGGGTCGCTATACCACACAGCTCATTCAACTGCAGATGATACGCTAAGTCCCGCGACAAGGGCCAACAAAAGGGGGAAATACAACTGTGTAAGTCCTGTAAGAGCTGTAAGTCTGTGTCCTTTTCACTGCCAATATGAACAGAAATGTCAACAGTGACCGGCTGTCAGCATCTTCTTATGCCTTAGATCATAATGCTCACCTAAATCCCTGACTGGGCACCAGGTAAGAGCAATAATGTTGTTTGATAAGCAGATATACATTTACTGTCGTCGCCAGAGTCTGATTATCACCAATAACTTATACCAAAACAAACACGACTTCAAAAGTCATCATCAAAGGCTCACGTATGCTTACTTCAGCTCATGTCTATATGGAAAAACACACCGAAAAAGTACAAATAAGAAATATTCAGTTGTTTATTATGCCTTGACATTTGAGAAATAACCAAGTATTTCCCTTTTTTTAACGCTCTCATCCAAGTGTGGCTTCTTTTATGATGTGCACTTTATCCGAGCTCAGGACTATCCATTTATTTGCAAAGCAGATGAGAGTCTGCGGCAATATTATTAAATTTCTTTGCATAAATTGCTCATTGGGATTCAATCGAGCCAAAGTTTATTTTCTTCATTCACTTTTTTTTTTTGAAAATATACAAGTACAGTGCAGTCTGAGATGGTTTGCAGCAGGGAAGTTATTAATTTGTCAGATATTGAGATTGTCCCACTGGTATCACAATGATGGCAGGAGTTGAGTCGGAGGGAAAATCAATCCAAAGTGTGTGCTTCCTTTGATGCTAATTCTTTTGTCGTGTTGTTACAAGTCGTAATGTTCCTGCAGCTGGAAAACTGAGTGTGGATCATAGAATATAATATACTGGAGGCTTTTTATACTTTTGATAAAAATAATTCCAGATTGTACACGGGGATGTTTCTCTGTGCAATTTATGCTGACATTTAACGGCACTGTTTGAAATGAAAAGGTTATTTCCTCGAGAAATCTGAGATATTGTGTATTTACTCCTCTATCGGGTGATCTTGGTAATTTCCTTTCATTGCCGTTGTTCAATTTGTGCAAATCCCACTGCATGTTGAGAGTTTGGAGACAGCAGTCATCACAGGCACACGAGTGCAGAGCGGCTCACGCGACGAGTGTGTGATCACTGCTCACCTCAGGATTCACGGTTGTTTTAGTAGCTGTGATGCATCACAGTGCGTACCCATATGTTTGGTTTCAGCATGTACAGAGATGCGGCAGTAATAACTGGCCTGAGATGTATTTATGCAGAAAAAAACAAACTTATGCAAGTCTATGTGACTGAAAAGTATCGCCAAGTGATGCAACTATTGTTCCAAACCGTTGGAAAATAAATAGAGTACATGGATACATCCTCAGAAAATGTAGGGTTTATTCAATTCCTTTCATTTTTTGGGTGTGAAATATTGTCATGTCGGTTTTAATCATATAAAATCGCAACGCAATTTGCCTTAAAGCGGACCTAGACCGGGAGTTCCAATTAACGTTTTTTTAGTGTGTATCTGCGTCATTACCTTGTTTATGAAGCCCTGAAGTTTCGAAACAAACAGTTCAGCCACTGCTGAGAACGCTGTGTTTTATTGTAATCTCAGGCTCAGCGAGATCTCTGAAAAAACCCGGTCCGGTTACGTAAACACCGGTTCTCCGGAACAGCAGATCGTCCTGCTCCGGGCACTAGTCCAGGCACATCCGGTTGCGTACATTGAACCACAGTAGAAGAATAACGTCCGTTGTGGAGGTGTTTCACGAGCGACAGTGTCTTCTGACTCTGGGTCTGACTCCGGGTCAAAGTCATAAAAGGCGGGAAGAAGCTATTTTTAAACATTGTTAAAACAATGTTTTGATAATGAGTAGCAGTGTATCTACCGTTCCAGAGGGGGGAGCTGTGCTTCTGAGAGTGGGTGTGCTGATATGTCACTTCCGGGTTGATAGATTTGAGTCTCAAGTTTTGCGGATGGGAAACACCGTCACAAAAGAGGATTTCTATCGGCTCGTTTACAGCAACTAGGAGGTTTTTGACCATAAAAACAAGTTAATATATGTAAGAAGACCTCCATAACTAACATATAATGTCCAACAGGACCACTCTATGTGAGCTTTAAAGGTCTTTACAGTCTGTATAGCAAGTAACATCTTATATCCTTAGATGTGAGGGAAAAACTCCACAAAAATTGGAGAAACCTCAGTTTCAAGTTCAGTGGATTACAAACAAAGGAAGGGGAAACTCTGGTCATGAATATTTGCTGCACTCAAAATAGAAGTGCAGCATTTGAGTAGGAGTAGTAGGTGCTTTAGTAATCTACGTGGGACACTGGGTCTGTCTAGACGAGTTAAAAACAGCTTTTTGCCACAGACAGACTCTGTCGGAGGAGCTTACCACAATTATGTTATGCTCCAGTCACAAAGAATCTTGTTTGCTGGTGTTTGAAACAGGGGAAGCTCATTTCAGGCCCAGTTATGTATTCTTACATAATTTCTACAAACGGAAAACTTGAGCAAGGAAACATGATGTAAAACTGAAGTGCTAGAATAGTGTTTTAATTTCCAGTGTGTATGTACAAATGAAAATGGTCTATATCACCGAGCAAATGACACACAGCGACGAGCTGTTTGCCGACACAGACACGCAAAATCCACACAGGACTGAGGCAGAAAAGGCTCCGCTGTCGCGTATGTTTCTGCAACGCCGTCAGTGAAAAGCTGGTTCCGTCTTTCGGACAGTTCCTCCAATCATCATGCAGAAGCCCAGTGTCCACGTCCCGCCCATTGCTCCATTGACTCCCAGAGAAGCCGAGCTTCTGTGCAAGTGGTGATTTTGCCCCATTTGTCCAATCACCGTCTCTGTGTCCTCCCACGGGAGGAAAAGTTGAAGCTGAATTGTTTTCAATGTGTAGGCTTCTACTACGGGAATACAAAAATCACGTAACATGATCCGTCATCCATGATAATCGGCTGATTCTGAACAAACAAACGGACGACATCCTGTTCTAGCGCGTGTTAGTACCGACATGTAACTGCAACACGGAACATACAGAATTTAACCACATTTTAGAGGAAGATGAGCTTCCCTTGCTGTCTTAGAGCACACATGCACACAGAAGTACAGACAGGCTGATGCTGCACAAATCAGCTTGCTAAAACACCCTTGTTAACATTTCAAACCTACACGATCATAAAAGGTGATGCCAAAGGAATTTTGGACTCCCCATTCCTTCTCTAAATCACATACCCTGTGATTTGCGACTCCAAATCTGGAGCATAAATAGGGCTTCATGGTGAAAACGTGAATCCAACTTGAATAGATTTTGAATTTTAAATGCGAGATCAAATGGAAATCACACAAAGGCACCAGCAAGTGGAATTGAAAGTGTGATACAGATGAGGGGAGTGTTGGGGTGAGAAGGGGGGGTGAGGGGGGGGGGGAGTACGGATGAAAACAGGATTAGACTCCACAGGCCTGGTTCCCACAGATTGCCTGAAATGGGGAACAGATTTAAAGCAGGTACTGTGTTGACAGGTTTGGGGCCTGTTTTATATATTTATTTATTTATTTATTTATTTATTCCACACATTCAGACATCAGCCCCCCCCCCCCCCCCCCCTTCCTTCTTTCTTTCTTTTTTTTTTCCAGCACGTCTTACACATTTAACTAGACCCATGTCAAAACCTGTTTACATGTCATGAAAAGAAGCGGAACATGTTCAAATCGGGTAAGCCACTGAAGAAGAAACTTGGATGATTTGACAGTTTGAGTCTCTTTAATGTCGTTGATGCGGCTGCTGCTGCTGCTGCTGCTGCTGCTGCTGCTGCTGCTGCTGCTGCTGCTGCTGCTGCTGCTGCTGGCGCCTCTAAGCGGGCGTAAAACAAATCATACGCAGTTTCACTGTTGCGCTGCTGTTAAACAATGTTGTAATTGAAGATTAAAATAATGCTATTTCTATGTCGAGGTAACCCCGGTCTGTCAGTGCAGAGGCCTGTGTTTTTGCACCTTGATTTCCTCCGACGAATCAAACGCGGGCTGTTTGCTCAACGTCCGTATGTCAGCAAGTTTGAGATTAAACTGTTTCATGTTTAATGGGATAAGGAGGAACATCAGCTTCTATCCAATCCTGGCCTCAATTGAGTGTTTTTAATGCAATTTGTCAACTCCCTCTGCTAGTGGGATTTGTTCCATACTGTTAGATGTGGAGTCAATTACACAGTATCTCTGAAGAGTATTTTGCTTGAAAGATTGCTCATCTGGCAATATTAAAGCTACTTAGTGTATGTTTGGCTGGAGTGAAGGAAATACACTTTAACAGGTTTTTTTTTTAAATCCACTTGTGGTATTTAAGAAATACAATTTACCGGATGCAATTTCAAAACGTCTGGTTTACTCTTTTTTGTCGCATCGGTACACGTTAATATAGAAATACTATATGTGACAGTAATGATCTGGATCACTCCCCCACAAAACGGGAGCAAATAAAAGATTCACTTAACTCTTTGGAAATGTCCACTGTGATTAATTATACACTCAAACCAATACAAATGACTCACCGGTTAATGTTAACAAATATTCTCCCTTAAGGGCCTCCATTAATAATTTCCTATTCTTTCCAAATATTATTCTATCCACCTGCTGCGTGTGATCTTATTTCCCACCCCCCTCTTTTTTTCATTTTGTGATCATACATAATTTAGTCCTTGGCCACATCTAATAAATGATGTTGACATATGCTCTTGCAGAGAGCACTGCCTGGAAGTGTTGGTTGATAAGCTTCTTTGCATTCTCACTGGATCCAATTTTGCCCTATCAGTGTGTGGCTCTGCTCACATGGTCCACCAGGCCTCCTCCTCCTCCTCCCTGAGATGTCCCGGGGCGTCTGATTAGTGAAAACTGTTCTGATGAGGGGGCGGGGGGGTGGGGGGAGATCTGTGTAAAATTCATGTTACACGTTTTTTTTTCTAATTCTTGCAAAAATGTGGCATTTATGACTATGACATAGTCATCTAATGATGGAGTATTAGAGCCAAACTGATGAGGAAAAAAAACAGATTTAATGTTTCAAGAATTATGACAATAAAGTCGTTATATTACGAGAATAACCTTGTAATATTGCACCAACTTTATTCTTGTAATATTCCGACTTTATTCCTGTTATATCCCAACTTTATTCTCATTGTATCCCGACTCTATTCTCCTTATAATATAAGTTGTAATATTATTCTAACTTTATTCTCGATATAGTCTGATTTTATTCTCGTTATATTCTGACTTTATTCTCGTTATATTACGATTTAATATTACAACTTTATTCTTGTAATATTAAGAGAATAATGTCACAATATTAGGAGAATAAAGTCGCAATAGTAACAACAACAACAACAACAATAATAATAATAATAATAAAGTAATAATGTGGGACAGGCACTGATTTCTGTTGTATATTTTGTTTATTTTATTTGGACTACTTGTTTTTCCGGGGGCGTGTAACTATAAAAATCCATGTGGAAGATGAGACTAGACGATGTCAATATGGACACATGCAGATCATAACTGATCACTTTCAATATATAATATTAACATTTAGTCAGGAAGATCAGATTCTAGGCTGCAGTCTAAACAAGGCCTTAGTCTCTGACAAATTTATGTCACATCTTAATTCACTCATTTTAGCAGCAGGTTCACCTGGGCTCAAGAATCACAGGTATATAATGTATTGTGGGTACATTCATATCATCTCTCTTATGGAAGTATCGATACCACTTGTTTGATACCGAATTCAACTACTGAGGTGATACATCATCACCTCCTTTATTCATAAGCAGCCATTTCAAAAACAAGTGACAAATACTCTCCTCCCATAAAGGAGACACAACCTGAACATAACATGATTCAAGAAAAATTATGTTGCTGCTATTTATTTACATTTTTACAGTCTGTGCTAAGTGGCGTTTATGTGATATTTACGTGTTTTTTTAATTTATTTTTTTAATCCCACCCAGTGATATTGACCAGTATTAGATGACACCATTGCTGAATAGTGTATCAAATTCACCCCTATTGCTTTATTGAGGGAATTATATGCTGTTGGAAAAAAAATAATTACGCTCCCACACATCTAATTTTTTACTTTTGGTGTAAATCAGGAAATTGTTATTAAGCATAATGCTGTGTAAGAGGGTGTTTAGGTTTAGGAACAAAAAACACATGTTTTATATTATATCTGTATATATTATATTGTCCTCATAAAATCTGTAACACATATTGTGACAATTGGAATTCAAAAATACAAGATAAATAATCATGTTATGCTTATGAAGGTTCAGTGAGTGTAGTAGGTGAGCACAAACAATCCCTGAACATTTACATTTTTTGGTGGTTTACTGCTTTGCAAACTCCATTTAAACACAATGGTTGACATTTTAGCTAGGGCTTGTGAACATAAACACATATTGTACTATCCTCATAACGCAGTAAGAATTCGGAGCAAATTAGGACTCAAATTTTCTGTTCGCTGCTTGACCGACACCTTGCTTTGGGATTTGTATTAACTCCAAGACTTGTAAATTACATCCCGATTCATGATGAGACAAAAACAAACATAATATAATATAAGGGAATGTGCATTCTTTATGAAACACAATTTCAGAACAAAGTTGAATTAGGTGTTATTCTCTGAGAATGGCCTTATTTATTTTGTTAGTTTTTTTTTGGTGCACAATAGTGGATTGGGTGTTGGGTGGCTGAGGGTGTGTCAGAGACACATTCACATGCACCCACTGTACTACGGGCAGGTGGCGTCTAAACTGCACCCACTGGGCCACCAACATGTGGAGATTAAAAATTGAAATTGCTTTAAGTGCTTATATCCAAATGTCCATTCTCGGCCTGAAATGAATTCTTACAGCCCAACAACTGCCACCCCTCCTTTTTCTTTTGTTAATTTTTTCTATTTTTCTTTGTTTTTCCTTTTCTTCTTCTTATCCTTCTCCTTCTTCTTCTTCTATCTCCTCTGTGGCCCCAAGCGTTAGGAGAGAGAGAATCAATTCGATCAATTCCCTTCCACCAAATGTTTGTTGTTGTTTTTGTTTTTTTTCCCTTTTTTCCTGCTGACCACACCTCAAGGATTAATATTTGATTAGCCTTTAGGAGAGGTGGAAAGTACTTATTAACCTTATTTGTCAATCTGTCAGTGCCACTGTGTGGAATGTGCCTCGTGGTGGGGAACGTGGACTGGAGGGAGGAGGGGAGGAGGAAGGAAGGAAGGAAAAAAAAGGGGGGGAGGGATCACTTCAGGGAATATCATGTCTTCCAGTGACTGCTCTCCTCTGGATGTTTCATCGTAATTATCGGTTTTTAGGCTGCCGTCGCAAGCATGACATTCATTTCTGCACTTTGAATACATCTGTTAATTGATAACGTGATGCGCGGTCCCAGAGTAACGTGGCGGTGCTGTTGATGCTTCGCCGCTGTTTCCTTCCACGTGTTTGGCCAATTATACCAAATTCTTTCCAGAATAAATAACAAGACGCCTTTGTGTGGTCACTAATTTTATTCATAATTATTGTTTGTAAACAAACAAAAAAAATGAAGTGCGTTGCCATTCAGGTCATTTTCATTACAGTCCACGAGGACAAAGCATTTACTCATTTTGAAATTGATGAGCAAACTTCCTCAGTGTAAGCAGTCCTTTTTTTCATTAGTAATTTTAATTAAGTCTTCTGCACAACACTGAAATTGACTTTATGTATAATTGTTCATTATACATCTTGTTTTCTACAATGGGGAAATTAAGAGGCCTCAAATGGATGAATCTGAGACATGATTAGTCTTGTTCATCCCAAATGTATAATTTTTTTAATGCCTGGCGCGAGCCTTCCCTGCAAAGTGAAATTGATACTTGGTATATGAAAACATTTAATGAATTGCCAATTGTGTTGTCAAAATCAAGCTAACAGATATTCTTTGGGGAAATTTAAGGGGAGGATGCACATTTGAATGTTCACACTTTGTAGTAAGACATTCATATTGAATGTATCCCTAGTTTTTTTTTCATTTTTATTGGCAATAAAAAATCATGTTTTCCCAAACTTTAAAGAATAAGAGTGTCTCAGGTGTGTGAAGGCTCCACACACACACACACACACACACACACACACACACCATTTAAAGCTATAGTCCCTGTAATTAGTTTGTGAAAAACTTTTAATAATAAAGCTGTCTGGAAAAAAGAAGGATAAACACTTGTTAAAGGGACTCACAGTTTGAAATGGACTGTACTTATTTACAAGAAACACTAAAATGAAGATGATTTTGTGATTTTACCCTTTTAAGAATTTTACCCTGAAAATGACACTGTGAACCACGTTTCTACTTGAACTGTTTTATATCAACTAAATATGTCTACTCCCATCTATAGTTATAGAAAAAAAAGAAATGACACAAGCTTGGATCTGCCTATGTACATTAGCGGGGAAGTCACAGAAAAATTGCAGAAAAAGTGCAGCCAAATTTCCCAGTTTCCCCCTACATATATATATATATATATATATGTACATATACATATATATATGTATATGTACATATACTATTTTCATAACAAAAAAATGTTTAGATCCATCTCCAGGCGAGCGTTTCAGCTCTGTATCATTAGTGTGAACTGGAACCTGATTCTCTCCTCTGTAATTTGCTCAGTTTCAGAACGTTCTTAAAGAGAAATAATGGTTAAAATCAAAGCAAGGATTTCTGTTATCCGACCAACATCGAGGTGAAACTGAAAATAGCATAACAGCCCTGGAGTTTTCAAAATAAAACTAATCCTGCAGCACATTAATGTAATGTAAAGTAATGTGGATGACTGGTGTATCAGGAGACAAATGCATTTGTAAGTAAAAACAGTAGAATATGTGTAACCTAGCTTTAAAGGGGACATATTATGTAAATTTAACTTTTTAATCATTTGAATCCTTATATTTGGGACTCTGGAGGCCCTATCAGTCGGCAAAGTGTGAAAAAAGATGACTCCCTCATGTTTTTGGGGTCCTCCTCAGTCTAAGTACAGGAGATGAAACACGTGATGTTGGCTTCCGCACTCATTGGGACGTCACAATGGGATAAATTCCTGGAATTGTTGTCTCAAGGAGCTCCGCTTTGTCCTTAAAACACACGAGAGTGCTGGCGAGGGCAACGGTATCCGAAAACCGGCAGTCCGCTAAGTGTTCTAGTCTCGGCTCCACAGTGCAGCACAGAGTCCTACACAAACTTTCAGCATCAGAGGATTTATCTGTCCAGTGGATACATGTTATATGTGACCGCAATGTGCCTGCTAGAGCCTGTAAATGATCACTTTTACAAATGCTAACTGCTGTTAGCTCCCAGTAGCCTATTTTTTTTTTAACCTAAAGAGATGCTATTAATCCGACTGTTCTGAACAGGGCTGTTTTGGCAGGGTATTAGAAGTGCTGTGGTGCTTCATCCAGGGAACCAGGTTAACTTGGAGAAATAGGGTATAATATGGGTGAATTCCAATTCCTTGCTTAACCCTCAATCTTAACCCTCAATCTCAAAAATGTGCGCTCCCTCTAGTGCAAGTGCTGTCCCGATTCTCAGAAAAACTGAGTTGAGGGGCGAGTTTAAGGGTTGTATCGCCCTCAATATTGAGATTTTCCGAGACCACCCATGGGAGCAAGGGCTACCCAGAATGCATTGCGTGTTTTCACATAAGATAGATGGCGTCGAAAGCAGTGAAGCGAGTGCAATACAAATTAAGTATTTTCTTTGTTAATAGGGATATAAAAATTATGAAAACCATTGTATTATCTTAGTTTAGGCCCATATTATGGATTACTGACGTCTTTGCTGCGTAACATTTATTTTTATTTTACAATCTTTTGTCAATAGCCGGCCGGTGCGCACACGCGATCGTTCGCTATCGTTAACCCTTCAATAAGCCGTGGTGTGTGGTAACTGTCAGCTGAATATGTCCGTGGTTGTGGTATTTGTATGAGTATCATCTTATAACTAACTGACAACCTAATAACTTGACTGAAATAAAATAATAAATAAATAATCGTGACGTAAATGTGTTCTTCTCCTTCTTTTTTGGAGTTGACAGACTGGACGCAGCTTTCACGTTATTCTGCCCCCTACAGTCTGAAGACGTATCTGCATTTAAGGGGTGTCCCATTTCTAAGTGACAAAATAACCCTCAACACTTGGTTTTGAGGGCCAGTTAAGATTAAGGGTTGAGCTTGAGGGTTAAGATTGAGGGTTAAGATAGGAATTGGAATTGGCCCTATGACTCCTTTAATAACCAGTGTGTTAGCTGGCTATGGTTTATAGAGTATGACTCTTGCATCACAGTCGGCTTTCAGGGCTCTGTTGTTTCTGGATCTGAGTCTGGTTGTGTCTCAATGATGAACACCTCTCCGCGCTCCCTGGAAGCCAGCTCCCAGATCCATCTCCACAAACCTCGGCGTTATCTGTGATCGTGCACCCTCGCCATCGAGCTCAGTCAAAGACCATCCCATGGTTTGCAGTGTTAATTACAGATCCTTTGATGTGATAGAACGCAGCCCTGTAGAGATTGATTACTCTTTGAGCTAAGTTGTCTTCCAATTACTTAGACAATTAGCCAACTAATTAAAATACTTACCCTGTGCATTGAAAAATGAAGAGGAGTGCTGCTGTGAGGATCTCCCTTGATATATGAGCTGCCAGGGATTCTCGGAGAGTCTCCGCTGAACAGTGGAAGGCCTGGTGTGCTGAGGATAAAGGCCCAGAGTGAGACACTGCAGCGGACTGAGATAATGATGTGGATCGAGCCTTTGGAGGCGTTTATCACTTCTCGTTGATTGAGGATAAAGACGTCGGATCAGGGGATGAATTGATGTTTGACAGTCTATCTATTTCACGTTTTCACTGCTCGACAAACGGAAACATCTGAATGACAACTTCAAATATGAAGCTTTTCTCCTATTTGTCAGCTTTGTTGATGCTTTAATTTTACTTTTTATCAGTGCAGACTTGGTATGGGGGGGATCTAAAGAATCAATGTGCAGTGTGGAGTTTTCTTCTGACAAATAATTAGACAGTTGATTTGAAGTCGCCGGAGCGTGTCTGAATATTTACATTCCAATCATTTGTAGTTAGTCTGAAAATCATCACTTTGAGGCTCTTTATTTTAAAGGTCCGTGGAGGAATTTGGTCCTCTGATAAAAGAGGGAAAAACATTATTTCTAAGATTCTCAAGAGACTTGAAATGTTTAATTTAACAGCAAACACTTACTTGGTCCTTCACTGCTTTCAAAGTATTAAATATGCTGCTCAGTCGTGGCCATGTTTGGTAAACTTCTGTCTTGTGCAAAGTATTATGTGTGCATGTGTCTGTGCGTTGTGGAATGTTTCCTGCACATACTTCGACACACAGGCTTAGAGGTCTGACTGAGCCAAGGTCCGCCAGAATATTACCAAAATTTGATTTTTTAATTAAGAAAAAAATATCACTTTCTTGACAAGAAGCATTAGATCATCAGTTTTATTATCGTATATTGATATGATTAATTTTGTTTTAATTTAAAAAGGCAACAAAGGACCTTTGTGTCCTAATTCAAAAGTATTATTTGATCACTCTCTTAAACACAGCAAACAACCTGAAGAACTCATAAACTTTTCTTTTCTGTTTTATTCTGACTCACCACCTCATTGTTGGACATGAAATAAATAATGTCGGAATCAGTCCGCCGCTGCCGGAAGTATGAAGTGCTGCTGCTGCTGAGACATAAATCCTTGAAATTGCAAGATTGGTTTTATTTCAAACATTCTATCAACACAGATATGTACATCGATAGTCTGCCGTTACAATTGATTTGCCTCATGTGCACTGTGGAGTCGGTATGAGTGTTTCTAATGCCATGCTAACTTGTACCATTGACTTGCACTAGCCACCAGCGAACTCGGCAAGTAGAACTGAATGAAATTTCTTGAAAACGGCTCCAGACGTCTCCATCACACCGGCTGAGTTGGAAAATAGGTCTTATGTCCAAAATTCCGAACTATCCCTTTAAGCCAAAATGGTGTCTATTTTATCTTTAACTCTCAACAGATGTTGTTAATCAACCTCTCAGTCTCACTCACGCCTGTACATATTTCCATTTGTTTGTCCTTTTTTTGGACATTGAGACAAAAACTCAAAACAGTTTATTTTAAATATGTTTTAAAATGTTCAAATTTAAAATTTAACACGCACAATCTGGTGTTCATGTACAACTACAGTGTAGAGTGTTTTTCCTTCATGGTAAATAATACTGAACGTTTTTTTCTGGAAAACTGGACAAATGTCCCTTTTATGGTTAGAAAATTGTGGACATTTTGAGACTGAGGTTAAATGGTTAAAATCTAATAAGAAATACAGATTCAATGTAGGTTTTCATTTTTGCTGTCCACAATATACTGTAGGAGTCAAATTAAATCTATTTTATTAAATCATTGCCAGTATTCTTGTTTATTTCTTTAGATTAATTTAGCCAAAACGCTCACTAACACTCATTATCCTGTCAGTAAGTCCCTAGCAAATGTCATCAAAAGTTCCTCTAAATCGCAGTGAAAACACAGTGATGCTGTTCCTGTTTATTCACACTAATGTGGTTAAGTCAATGTCAATAACATGGCAGTTCATCTCCAAGAAGCCACAATGTCCGTGATTTATTTGACTCTACACGCCCACATTTCAATGGGATAGAAAAGAACTTTTCTTTTTTCCCCTGTGTCTGTGTATGATGCATCTGACTGAGGCTCGTCTCACTTATTGTCATGTCCCTTTAACCCCAGCTGGGCAACTCCATTATTCCCCCTCCATTGTGATGTTAATGCTGTGTTATCTGTGCAGGGGACAAATATGCAAGGGGACAATAGGGATGTAGACATGCATTCAATTTATGCATCCATAATTGCTTTTGATGATGTAGATAATTATGTTGCACTCCGGAGAGTTTTTGGCACTGCACGAGCAAATTATAGAAAAGCCCCAATGCCTGATTTCCTGATCAGCAACACCAATGTAAATAATAAAGAAACCAAATAACTTGATGTCATACTTTTTAGGTTTTTTTTACTTAAAGTGTGTATTTATCACCGAGACGTGGAGTGTTTCACTGACACTTAAGTGCAAATGCAACTGAAAATAACAGTCAGCAGAATGACTCCTTGAAGAGTGATTACATGTCTCTCACTGTTTTATATCTCGCGTCATGGCTGCAGTGATTTGTATTAGAAGTGATGTGTTTTATACCTCAAAGGAAAGTGACTTTACTCCAACAGTAAATGCCAACATTATGTAGGAGGACGAAGGTTTTCTGATTCAGTCCCTTTTGTCCAATTGTCCTTGAGCAAGACGCAGTCGGTGCATTTACATGCATGTCCGATTTTAGTCAGACTAAGACGATCATTTCCCAAAGTCACGTTAGTCTGACTAAAATAGAGCTAGTCTTAGTTTTTTGGTTTGTTCTTTAGACAATAGTAAGTTTTCCTTTACCTTGTTAACCGGTTCCGTTGTGCATCTTCCGCCTTCCTCAGAACTGTCACCTGATGTTAGGTGACAACAGCTGAGGCTCGACACCACCGGTCACCACAGGTGACAGTTCTGAGGAAAGCGGAAGATACAAGGTAAAGGAAAACTTAGTAATGTCTTAAAATAATTTACCAAAAAAACTAAGTTCAATCAGAAGACATAATGAATTTTCACAAATATAGAGCTAGTGTTAGTCGGACTAAAATAGAGCTAGTCTTAGTTGGACTAAAATCCCTGGATCATGTGATTCATAGTCCAAGAATGGGTGAGTAAGATAAGCACGGTAAAGCACAGAGTTGTTGACATATAACATACTATATAACAGTAAATTCAATAAATTCACCATCTACGGAACGGGTGTCAAACGGTCCGGCCCACCAGAGGGTCCAATCCGGCCCGCTGGATGATTTTTTTTTCAGTTCCAGATACCTGTGACTAAAGTCGTGTCCCTTTTGTCAAAATACTGTGATCTCGAAGTTGTAATACACATGTGTAAATGGTACATTTAGGCATAATATTGTTGAAATTACATTTTTTTTTTTCTCAAGAAATGACAGGTTGTTCAAGATATGTTACTTCATTAAATGTGAAGCAAAGGGAAACATTTGGAGTTCTTGTTGTTTGTAGGTTATTATGTGATTATAACTAAAATGAGTTTGACACCCCCAATCTACAGTGTCCATATTAGTTCTGATGTATGAGTTCTATCTGAAGTGTAGTGACAGCATCTATATGTAGATACCAATAAAATGTTTTCACAATTCTTATTTTAGTTAAATCATCTTTTTTTTCCACAAGGTACTGTATATAGATGCAATAATTTAGTGATTTAACACATTTCTGAACATGTTAAACCTTACTGGAGAGTGACTTTGCAAAGGGAAAACACCAACGTCTAAATTCTAAGTTTGCCATGTTCAGTTTTTGTGAAAAATGCTGATTCGATTCACGAGTCGTCATCTTTTCCTCCTGCTGCTTCATTCTGTGTTTACTTATGCTATGCGATGACCTAACTTAAACTATGTTATTACTTATTACAATGCACGTCCATTACTGTAGCTTGCCAATGTGCTATTTGTGAACCCTTTTCTGGCCAACCACACGTGTCTCCTCTCCTCCGTTATCTCCAAAGTGATGCTGATAACTTCCTCAGATGACGGTGGTGTGTCATAATAAGCACCCCCGCTTGGAAAAAATACCCCCATTGCGAGAATGTGCATGTTTATATGTGCACACAGTGGGGGTGATTTTCACAACATCGATGCTTATGGCACAACATGAGTGCTTAGGAAAAGGACCAATGTCTTTTACCAGTGTTTTTATTGCATAGACAACAACTAATAGATCTGGAATCTGGTACTGTAAGTAACACAATGGTGATTTTTTTTTCTTCTTATAGACAAGTGTTCCTATCTCTAAATCTCCTCCCCAGTCCTCATTAGTGTCTCCCGTTCCCTGCTGCCAGTTTTAACTCACAGGAGTGTGTCTGATTGAAGTTGCCGGGGCAGGTTGGATCGAAAGATCCCCTGCGATTAGAGGGTCAGCAGCAAGTCTGAAAGATCAGACTCTCCTTCCTTATCCTCTAATCGCACACTATATAAAACAATCTTAGCACCACTTAACCTGTGCAGGAGCCCTGATATGTCTTGGCATGCTCTGTCTATATTAATCAATCAACTTCAGACCTGCATGAGATGAGGGATGCAAATGTGTGCAAGAGCAAGGTCCCGTTTCTTCATTTTATTATTGTTCAGGTCTTGGATGTCAAATCCATGTGAACATAAAACGATCGATGGCAAAAAAAAAAACGGACAAATTAAAGAAATTACCAAATATATGAACCAAGTTGTTTCTCCAGTCGTCATGTCATGATGAATACGGTGATTTCTGTTATGTATACTAATGTTTCAAAGTAACTATTTCAGTGCACCTTCCATGACCATCACCCTGGTGTCAAACTCTGTTAAATCTGTCATTTTCTTCTCACTGGAAAGCTGCAATTTAATGATACTGACAACACAATTTAGGAAGCAGAACAAACTCCGCTCCTTTGTTTCCCGGTGACAGCTGTGCACTGTCGCTCGTGCAGACTTAAGGGACGTGATAAACACGACAGAGCTGGAAATTCACTATCAATTACCTCTGTTGACAGAATATGATCAGAATAAGATGATTTGATGGTGTATTATAATCACTGACAATATACAGGAATGCAAATTCATGTTTTTTCAAAATCTGACAGAGATAAAAGTAAAATAAATATTAGTCTTTGTACAGGCCCGATGAAATTAGTGCTGGGTTTCTCTGAAAACTAGTGCAATAAAACAAAGATTCCAAGTAGAACATCCAAGAATGTTAACAGTTGAATTAAACAGTAGTCTATACATACATTTGAGACTAATGCAAACAAACATGATCAATAATAGACTATGATCAATGAATAGAAATATAAAGTATAGGTCAATAAATATAAATACAGTAAAATGAATAATAATGATTGGATATCATCTGATATCCTTACTCTGTACATTCATACACATCCAGTCTTATATTTTAATGTGCACGTTGTTGACATGTAGCATGAATTATAGCATTTTTGAAGTAGAATACAATAAACTGCATGGTCACAAAAATGTACTGATGCTCTACATCATTGGTTCTCAAAGTGTGGCCCGGGGGCCAATGACGGCCTGCAGAAACATTTCTGGCGGCCCACAATTAATTACAGTTGATAGTTTTAATCCAGGAAGTATTAAGCTTGTTAAATGTTTATTGGACATTACTGGATACAGACCAATAAGTGTAAACTGCAGAGGTGGAAGAAGAACTAAAATTGTACTCAAGTAAAAGTACCAATATTTTGATGAAATATTACTCAAGTAGAAGTAAAAGTAGTTCATTTGAAATGTACATTAAGTAAAAGTTACTTCGTTACTTTGCGTGGGGTGTGAGGGTAGTAGAAATATGACAAGGGGTCAGAATTTCAAAACTATTTTGGAGCTCACGACACAGGATATTACGTCACTTTTGGCGCGTGAACATAGAGGGCGCGCCAAAGCACAGTGCTGGTGATAATCACATCATAATTGGTCTGGTTCTGGTGTATATTTTCGCCCTGTAGGTCTTTATTGTGCTTTTTATTATTTATAAAATGTATTAACATATGTAATTTTTATTTTTATTCAGTAAGGTATAGGATTTATTAAGTAACTAAGTAAAATACTTGAGTCAATACGTACTCAAGTAAAATACAAAATCGTGATTTTAACTTAAAAAATACAAAATACACAAAAGAAGTATTCAATAACTTGAGTAAATGTATTTCGTTACTGTCCACCTCTGGTAAACTGCAGAACTGCAATCTGTTCATTAGAATTATTACAAATGGGATTTCTTTCTGTTTTTTTTTTGGCCCTCAGTCCAACGTTCCTAAATTGGCCCTCAGGTATCAAAACTTTGAGAACCCCTGCTCTACATGTATTGTATATTGCTGCTAGTTTTACTCGAAAGGGAAATCACTGATTTGTATTACCCATCTTTCACATGTGTGAGGTGTAGCTTGTGTTGAACCTGATAAAGTTCAATAATCACTCACTGTTAACTGTTTCTGGCTTCCCGGGGGGGGCAAAATATTCAGCTCTTTACCTGCTAAATGGTCCACTCTGTTCACCGGCGTGTGTCGGGCCCTTTTGTGTGAGCACACAGTTGGGTTTTTTTAAGAGCTTGTTTGCAGCAGCTGTTTGCTGCCAAAAATTGCACTATGAGAAAGTGGAGAAAACGCAGACAATAAAGAAGGCGAGCTGCCCAGTGAAACAATGAGCTTAAAAGTTGCTTTAGCAGCACATTCAATTGGCAATTGGTTTTTGACAGAAAGTGCTTTTGTTTTTTTTGTTAGATACTATAAAAAAACTGAAGTTCCACTTGTAAATGGACATTTTTTTTCATTGTGTGGAAATGTTTTTTTTTTTTTTATCTCATATACTTGTAGTGAAATATGAAGACTAAAAACAAGACCAATGTCATTTATGAAATTGCAATTGGTCGCCTGTACCTCCTTCCACTCTCCAAAAATCTGTTTAATCCTGGGTTTCATCTGGTGTTTTGAACAATAGGTATGACATTAATAAGCATTTACTCCCCGGTCAAAAGACTCTGTAATGCCCAAGGAGAATTGGCATAAGAGGGATTTGAAGAACTGGGTAACACGCTAACTCCTGCATATGTGTCTGCTTCATTTTGGACAGCGATGCAAATTTCTGCGCCATTTTCGGCGCAATGCCAAGACTCCCATTCTGGCCAACAGTCATGAACATTTTAAGAGAACCGTACCCTTCTATAGCTCGGGACAGTGCTCAGTATTTTATTTATTCATTTATTATATTTTTAATAATTATTATATTTCATCGCACTTTATTTTAATAGTGCCTTAAAATCCTTAAAATGGTCATTAAGTTTGAATGAGAGTAAAAGTAAAATATACCAAATAGTAATAAATAGTGTCCACTGTGTTGTTTTTGTTTCCTTTTTTTCCTCTTTTCAACTATTTTTGTTTCGAGGGTGACAAAGACACAAAGAAAGTGGGGGGTTCACCACATTATCTTGACCATGTCTTTACTGACGCCAGAGTTTGATATCCGGTACATTACCGCTTTTTGTGCCATTAAACATGAACATTTCCTCGTCGCGATAGCTCACATCTTTCTCTCGGCTGCAAATGTAAATATAACGATGCGGACGAGGGTCAGTTCCATTGTGAGGAATGGCTACTGCATTCCGTTCTGCACTTTGAATCCGTAAAGGCCGCCTCACCGAGGCTGACCATGTAATGTCCCTCCCTGCTGCTGCTGCTGCTGCGTATACAGTCATGGTACGGCGTCGAATGGCTCCTCCATCTTCTCGGGCTGGCTGGGCTGCTTATGAGAGGACCATAAACTAGCACGCGATATCCCATTGTCTCTGACCACTTAGTTCCTCTCATTGTTAGAGGTTATTTTGCCCTTATGAGGGGCAGAAGGTTTTCGGTGTCAGCGGCGGGTGATTAATGACTCACTGTGGCTCCCTGCTGCCGAAAAGTGCACACTCAGTCTAGACTAAGATTTCCCCAACCTTACACCTCCTTACCAAGGAGACAGACAACCATGCACCAGTTGAGGAATTCTATTTCCTACAGAGACCTTTGAACTTGCTTAACACAATTGTTCCTCTGATTCTGTGGAAAATTATCTAATTGATTTTTTTGAAGGGAAAGTCATAGTTATTCCTCCGTTCCCTCGTGATTAATCAAGTCTAATAAGCCGGAATGAGTGCCATGTTTAGGTGTGCTGCAGATTCGTCTTTTCATGATGGGATATCTCTTCTGTTTCTTGTGGCTGCTGCCTTATGTGACAGTGAGGAAATCAAGTAACGGCGTTGTTGAAGGGGTGTCGGCAATATACAAAATATGATTTATAGCATGTAGAAAAATGAGACAGTTCTACCTCCGGGTTGGCATCTATGACAATCCCCCAAATCTCTTTGTATTTTGAGCAAAGACCAAAGGAAACACTCCTGGATAATGAAAACAGCATTGTTCTCATATGAGGCACATTGCAAAACAGGAACAAAATAATGAATATATTTGGTGGTGGTGGGGGTGTTTCATAGGGACACTGTGTCTTCCTACTATGGAAACCATGCAGGGGAGCCACCTTTGTTTCTTGACCTTTACCATCAAACACTATTCTTGTTTCCAAATCCCTCAGAGTGCAAGAAGCAACCAGACTCTGCTGGGGCCTATATGACTCAAATTATATCATTTGTCCAATTTGCTATTGTTTCATCCATGTCAAGATAATTTGCTTTGGGTTTCCCTGTAATGTCTTGGGTTTTGTCTACCCCGCCCTCGAGAGACCTGCTATACAGTGTGTGCCCTAGATAGACTGTTTATCAAGTGCCCCATGTTCTGTCAAGTTGACTTTCCAAACCATGATGCACAGATAAAATGTACAGCTTCATTTCACCAGTAATCTCGGGGGGGGGAACGCGCCCATGACCGCAGCAGGAGCCTGTTTACCTGGGGTATTAATTGGGTCAGAGTTAAAAGCGTGGCGGAGGCGGACTCGCTACAGGATAAAGACAAGGTAGCCATCATTATTCAACACCTACTGTATAATGACAGCTTCATTTCTCCCTCAGTAGCCATCCCACTCCTAATTAATCTCATCATCTCTCCTAACAGTTGGACAGTCAGCAGCCAAACAGATTCAACATATGTTATCACCACTACTACTACTACTTCTACTACTCTGGACGCAGCATTAGTAGTAGTAGTAGTAGTAGTAGAATATTTGCTACTGTTTTCCCAAGAAGCCAAATCTAGTCAAATTTGTGTTTGATAAGTCCACTTATCACCACTGTTGCAAAAACTCACAATCTAGTGGCTGAGCATACATCACCTGAGAAGCACTATCATGATGTACAAAAGGACAGAGTCTTTGATAGATGTCTCATATAAAATATAACAGTTGAAGCTTCATAATCAGTGTCAGATTCCTTTTGACAACTGGTGGCAGCACGCTCATTAATCAACTTGTGAACTCAGTCATTTTCTGCCTCCTGGGTTCAGCGGGCACAGACAGTGGCCACTGAACGCAGTGGACTCCCTGACAGCTCCGTCTGGCTTCTTCAGATCGCACGGGCGGATGGGACACCAGGCCGGAGGAAGAGTTTTAAAAATTCTAAGGATGCATCTTCTCTCATAGAATAAAATGACTTTGTTTAGCCTTAGCGTAGCTAAATAATAACATTAAAGCTGCTAAAACAGCAGCTACCACTGATCTAGCATGTTGTGAGTCTCTTATGGTGTTCATCCATTATACAGTTCTAGCACTGTATCGGTTTTTGGTATCGGTGACGTCATTTTCCATAACTATAGTACCTCCTCAACGTGGGTGGGCTTTTCATAGTACAGCTGCATGAAAATGCCATGACGTTGTTTTATACCTGACACAAACTAGTGACAAGCAAAGCAGTTGTTTTCAGTATAGTGAATAATTAGAATCAGTTAATTAAAAAATGATTAAACAGCTTTCAGCAGTTCTGTCACTAAATGCACCAGACTCCTCTGTTAAATACTGAGATTTTAGACATTTCCTTGCTAAATGTTGGAGATTGACGCCGTTATTACCAACTTTGTGTCAAATACGTTTGCGAGCTTACTGCTAGTGTGTGGAAACTTCCGGTTTTCAAAATAAAACGTGGGTATTAATGTGTAAAAGGTAATAATGGTGCACTTGAAATGTTGGAGCTTGACCGCAGTCTCCTGTTGCAGGACTGCCAACTTTTGAGAAAAACTTGGAGTGAGACATCGTGGCATGCGGGGCAAATATATAGTATAAATGTATGCAAAAATAATATTGACACCCTCAGGATTCAATCCTACAACCTTCCCAACACAAGTCCACCTACTTAACCACTGGACGACCACTGTTAATCGATATTTCAAGTGTCAAAGAAGTGGCATACAAAACCAAGCGCACGGATTTACAAAACCGAGGGAACAAACAGTTTACAAAGGATTTTTATATTTTCCACACCTGACCCTAGCAGGGCTCCATATTATCCCTAATGGAAAAGCAAAAAAAAAAAAAAATTAAGAAAACAGTTGAGTCATGCTAGAACTGTATAGTGGAAAAGCGCTTACGCATTTACACCAAACAGGTTCAGGAGGTGACTTGAGATAATGCTTTATTAGTCGAACGAGGAGTAAATTTACAATGTCTTTGCATAGGAAGGAAAATGCTTATGTAACAATGGGTTGGACCTTAGCCAAAAGATGGCATTACTTACTGCAGCTTTAGAAGTTACTCAACTATGACAAGAGTAGTTAAGCACTAATTATCATTAGCATTCATTAAGGATTTTATGTCAAAATCAGCAGTGAGTCTCCTGAGGGTTGGGGTTGTAATGACAGGCAGCTTTAAAGGTCCAGTGTGTGAGAATTAGTGACATCTAATGGTGAGAATTCAGAGTGCATTAAAAGGAGTATTTCTCCACTCACTCACCCGATCCTTTCACAAGCCTGTCATGAAACTACGGTGGCCCTCGCATACCAGAAAGGATGTGAACACATTTTGACGACTTGCTCCATTCTTCACTCTCCCAGTCTCTGTCATCATGTGGGTGTAGCTGTTCCTGCTTTGCATAGAATGCTTCAGCTGCTGTAGAAACATGGCCCTCGCCCAAAGCACATAATAAAGAGCTTATTCCAAGGCTATGAAAGCTGAAATGAGCTTTATTTTAAAGAGTGTATACACTTATACAAACACATGTATGGGCTTTATATTCAATTTATGCCAATAAACCCCCTAAGATGTTACACATACAACCATGAAATATGAGCAGGCAACAAAGTACATTACAGTCACATGTCATGGTCAGTAATTATGATGTTCTTGATATTTTTCCTGCAGATGCTTTTCACTTAATCAGAGGGAGGGAAAATTGCAAAGGAGGTGGATAAGTCCCCTAAAGAGCCCCCTGACACCAGGCCTCTGATGGTCTGTCATGGCTGCAGCCATTTCACTGGGAACTGGTAGAAGACATGGCTGTTTTCCATTGATGATTCTGAAGTGTTCAAACATCGTCTCATGCAGGTAGGGTGTCATGTTTCTCTGATTAATTGCTCGCCTGCCAAATGTATCTTTGCGCATTATCTTGTTCTATCTTTTGATTGCATGTGCTTAATCCTTATCATAATTGGAGTTGCACACTGCCACTGGGCCAGACATGTCTCATACCAAATTAGGCTTAAAATTGTTTACTGGAATTTGGATGCTGCTCACTTCAGCTGTGAATTTAATATCACAGAAACCAATTATGCTAATTAAGATGAAGAATTTGAAAAAAGAGAAAATAGATATAGCGACATATACCGAGAGAGTATCTATGGCTTTCTTTTTTTAAAAAGAGAAAGAAGATGATGTGCTTCCACATCAGGCAGTCCAGACCTTATTGTGTGTTTTGTTGGTTCTGATCAGCACATGGATGATTCCCCAGGCAAACAAATCAGTCCACTCAACCATCAGGACACCAGTGAAGTGTTTTAAGACTCTGGCAGCGCACAAACAGCAATAACAATCATAACCATGAATGGGCCACATGGAGCACCACCTCTCGACTGCAGTTTGCCATGTGACACTTTGCCAAGTCGTGAGATATTATCACATTATGAAGGCAAGATATCACCTAGAGTTGTTAGTGACACTCAAAAGGTGATGCTTTAATTCAATCAAATGTTCATACCTCATACATATGGTATTATATATTCACGTACATGAATGTGCTAAAAATGTCTCTGGTTCTCTGGACAAATGGGGTAATCCTTATGTTTTTGACCACACAACATTTATGTGTATAATCATTATATGTGAAAATTGAGTGTATCTGATAATTGGTTATGATTAAATTAGGTTAAATTAAATTATTTTACCACCTTCAGTCATCCAATCAAGCATCCAACCAAATATTACACATATTAATTATAAATACTATATTTTTAACTGCTGAGTATTTAAAGAACATGTTTAGAACAAGTTTAGAGAGGAATTCATTATATGACAGCACTGCTGTTTTTCTTTATATAGTCTAGGTTATAGTATAGTTTATGTGTGTATCTAAAACAGCTCAAATTAATAAGAAATTCAGTTTTGATTTACTCACGCTAAGCTATTTTTTTTTAAGTAGTCCCCTGCCTGTGTGTGTGTGTGTGTGTGTGTGTGTAGGTGTACACACATGCATTTAGTTTATCTCCTTAAATTACTGCACAAATGTGAAGTGTGAATGTAGTTATCACTACCATGTGTATTAAAGTAAGTTTGGCCAGGAGATGAACTATATTGGATTAAAAAATAAAGAAACACACATTGCCCCTCTGAGGATTTTCAGTTTACTTTGGCACAACCAACACAAAAAAGAACAGCAATGGAGGAAAGTGAGCAGTTTTACAAGTTTAAAACAAAGAAGAGGATATTAAATTTGTACTCTCTCTGCTGCCGCTGAAGAGCAGAGCATCACCGTCGGGTCTCGCTTTATAAACTCCGCTGATGATGCAGCTCACAATGATCTCTTTACATCATTTCCACTGTATAGTTAGTCACAATTATAACTATGTATTTTGTGTACATGGACAGAAATGTATTTATTGTATTTTTATATTTTGGGTGATGCCAAACACAACATTTATTGAGTATGTTTGTGTTTTTGTGGGATGTATCACCTTCACATCCCCCCTCTGTAATAATTAAAGCATCATTGTGAAGATTAAATATTTGCATGGATGGTAGGGGCAGGGCTGAGTGAGTCAGAGAACTACGGTGGCCCTCACATACCAGAAAAAGGATGCGTTCTGTACAGTAACCTTTCACTTTGAAATGCCAAATCCAAGCCATGGCTGGTTTGTCCATTTGGGCTGCTTCCTTCATAGTACCTCCTCAACGTGGGCAAGGTCGTCAGACATCAAATGTGAAACATGAAATTGTGCAGTACTTCCTGCACAGACTCCATCTGTCACTGAACTAAAATATATAACTGATCTACAGGCCGTTATTATTCGGTTCGATTGGACGTCACATTTAGTATCGGTTCAGGTGCTGTCACTAATGGGAAAGCAAAAGTAGAGTAGAGTCGAGCCGAATAGTGCTAGAACTGTACAGTATAATGGAAAAACCCTACATAGACTTTCATTCAAACTGTTTCAGAACCAGTGGAGTTGCCTCCTGGTGGCAATTTAATATCTTCTTACTTCCTGATTGACTTCAATGAGGAAACCAGGAGACATTTTTATATAAGGTCAAGACTTGTACAGTTGGATAGTAAATTCAATTATTGCCAATAAACTAAATGTTACACAGTGGACCTTCATGGGCCTCACGTACAGTACAATAATGGAACTGCAATTGTGCCACAATCTGCCACAATCTATCCTTGCTATGTTTGTTTTTTTAGATCACAAAAAGCATATCTGCTAGATTTTGATGGTGTTAGTTACTTATTACTTCCATAACATGAGTAGTACCCAGCAAAATATGTGGAAATACCTATATGGTACATCTGGTTTTCTTTGCTAACCGTGGCTAAACGGCAAATATCTCTCAACACGAGGTGTTCTCCAGGTATCATCTTTGGTGCATTGGTTATGGTGTATGTACAGTTCACCCTTTCACTTATCTCAATTAATGGTGTTTTAAAGCTGTGAATTAGAGTGTTGGTGCCATGTGTGTGACTTCTGGTCCAGTCTTAAGACAGTATTGCAGCTCCTCGTGAAAGGTATTTCTTATCCTGCAGTCTCCACGGAGGCATATTGGCAGATGCTGTTTGCTCTGTTAATTAAATTTCCTCTTTGCAGCAAATGAGGTCATATTCCACCATTGGTGTAATGTCTCTCTCATGTACAACAAAGGGAAAGCAGAGAGTCCAGGAATCTTAACTGAAACAATCAAGTATATCATTGTTTGTCTGTGGATCTATATTTTTGAGGAGTATCACCGCGGTGAAATTTGATGCCACTGCTTGTGGTTTTTATTGCTTCAATTTTACAGACAGTTGGGATTAATGTCAGCCTCTATAGCTTCCAGGAAAAAAAAAAAGGGCAATAATATAGGAGCCGTTTCCATTATTCTGAGGCCATACAGGATGATATCATTTGTTCTTAACTCAGCTCGCAATATTGTTAAGACAGTAACGGCGCACCATTTAAAATGTCGTTCATCATGATTCATGTCTTATTGACTTACTTAGAGATGATCTCCAGGGCGGCTGTTTGTGCCAGAATCATTTGTGTAAGCTATAAATAAAAATATGTTTCATGTTATCAGCGTTTCTTCTTCTTCTTCTTCTTCTGTTTAGAGTTGAGTGTGATTCTGAATGACATATGTGTTTTATAAACCTGGGGAAAAGTCATGTCAGTTTATGTTTATTACCATTTGACAGACATGAGCGGGGTTAAAAGAGGACATCATCACTGGCGTCTTATTTGTTTACACCGATGCATGCTGTCATAACTAAGTAGCACAGTGACAAAGACATATTTTTGAAGCGGGAAGAAATAGTAATTTTCTCTAATTGGAAATGCTCACTTTCAGTGAATGAGTTGGGCTGCAAAGATAAGTAAAGTAAAAGTGGCTATCCAATTAAACAGCATGGGAAATTTCCATTTTGATATCCATTTTCTTTCTTTGGCCATGTCTCTTTTGTCAACACTCGAGTTGGAAATGGAATCAAAGGTTTTGTTTTTTTATTTACCTATTCCAGGCATTCAAGTAAATTAAGTCTCCTGTCTAATGCAGATATGTAATTTTTTTGAAAACCATCTCATGTGTTTTAATTACTTCAGATTTTGGCATGACCAGAGAAACTATTTGACTGTCGCCGAAAGCTAAGAGTACAAACGCGCTTAAATTCTCAATGTCTGCACTGTCGAAACAAAACAATTTAATGCATTTAGGATTTCAAATGAGGAGAATAAATTGAGTTTGTGATTGAGTTTTGTTCTGTTTAATGTTTGGGAGCATTCAATCGCTTGTGTTTATATATTGTCTATACTTTAAAGAAAGGACCATCATGTTTCCCTGACGCGTCTCCAGCACCAGAAGCGGCGCACTTCTCCAGAGGGAAGTTCATTAATATGCATTTACATAACAATGCTCCCACTGGTGTCCACTGATGCATAAGTGACTATAGTGTCGTCTCACTGTGGCACAGCATTATGAAACAACAAAGGGACTGTCAACAGGGGCAAAGCAAAGAGTACAGACAGACTGTAAATAGACACTATCTTGTCAAGTCCCTGAGAACAAAATGTGCAAAAAAATGTGCTTTCGAACAGGGAATCTTGTTCTTTTTAGTAACTCACAGGAAAGTACTCCACATGTCTAAAGGGAATACAATCCTGTTTTCTTCAGTGCTAAACGGCACAGAGATGCGCTGAGAGCTTAAAAGGAAAATGAAACAACCAAAGCACCAAAGTTTCAAAACACAATGTCAACGATCATATTTTCACACTCCACGCGAATACATTTTGCAAATCTGTTGCCTTATTGTGTGCAGATGCGGCACAATAGATCCAATTTTGATTTTACCTTCTGAGCACATTTACAAAGCTATGTATCCCAGAACAGATCCCTCTCTTTGTTGTATTGATTCAGTGAAAAAGAATAAAATATCTTAAACCTTAGTTAAACAATGTCAACACACATTCGAGATGGGGCCTTTTTTTTGCCAACAGGAGAAATCTTTTGTGCCTGTTTCCTGGTAACTGGTTGCTATGTGAATTTAACAGTTGCCAGCAGACTTTGACCATGAAGCGCTCTCCATTTTTTATTCACTTCTACCTCTGAGACCAACAGTGTAGTCCAAATACGGCTATATATACAAATGTACTATATCATTTAAGTATAAACCATGGTTGGAACTTTGGATATCGTTTTTATGGAAGGAAGTGGTGCTTTAAGGCAAAATGGATAGAGTTTCGATGAGTGAACATTGTTCCAGGACTTTACCTCTGTACTTTAAGCATTTTGTCACATAATTTCAGTCCATAACAATGTGATACAACCGGATTTTACACCTTTGATGCAGATCTCTATATCTCTGTAAAAGTGGGATGAGGAAAAATGCCAAAGGGTCACTGAGAGAGCAGTGTGTGTATAATTTTCTGGTGATCAGACGACATATTATAGCTTGGGGGTAAAAATAACGACAATAAAGCTGCGTCGTAGTCATTGAGACGCCCTCAGGCTGTACAGCAGCTCTTTGTTCTCTCCCCTTAAATGACACAGCAGTACGTGTTTCTATAATGCAAAGAGGTCATAACATGACTGCAGAGTTTGTGTTGCTTCTATAACGTGTCACCTTCTTTTATTAAATTTGTTTTTGTTTTTTTTTGTTTTCTGGTCATTTTGGTCATTAAGTTTTTATGATCTGCTAGTTTCATTTTATCACGCACGCAATTAAAAAATATCTCTCTAATTGAAATTAAGGTTTGTATCTGGGAAAAAGGCCAATGCAAATAAAGACGGGTGAAAGGTGGGGATAATATTAGGGGCCCACAGCTGGAGAGAGGCCATAAAAATCGAAGTAGGGTGTATGAATTAATTAAGCGGGGCCCAGAGCAATATCCTTTCAGGGATCCCAGAATTCCTAGCTATGTCTCTGCGTGATATATTCGGCTTTAATGAACAGAGGGAATAGACATATTTTTGTAAACCAGCGTGGATGTTGCCGCTCTGGGTTTTGCACAGCGGAACTTCGGTTTGGGGTCTGGGTGCAATTATTAACTCTAGCCCATAAAATGCAATTTATTAAAAGGATGATTTTTTTTAAATTGAATGATACTGAATTAAAAAAGCATTGATGGTGCTTTGTATTGCCTTGCTAAATGAAAAAGAGAATTATTATTTGGTGTCTTGGGCAAAACAAAACCTCCCGGTTTTATGTGGTGCATCACAAAAGCTTCCAAGTCTGTGATTCCTGCGAGTTCTTATCTACAATTTTATAACTGCAACTAAAGTTTACTCTGGATAGAAACATTTTTTTAAATCATTTTAAAGATGAACCTTTGAAGCTTTAGTATCCAAGTTGCTTTGTTTCAAACCTATAACCAGTTAAATTACTGTTTTCCATTATATAATTGTATATTGTTGTTATTTAACATTTACTTCTTTCTACAGTGATATTTCACAGTCCCAGGTCACGAATAACTCCTTATACACTGATCTGCCTTAACACTAAAACTTGTTACATTACCGTGTTTACACGACAGTTTGTGCTATCTGAACAATAACAACAGTTTCTGAAAGCTAAGATGGTTATTAAGACACAGAGCAGTGGGAAAACGGAGCAGAGAGCATAGAATTTGATTAAAAATAACATTTTGAGACCAATACATTCTGTTGGAAATAATGTTTTATGCTGTTAAAATGTCATGATTAAAATGCAAAATCTCTTTTTCGTGCACAACTACAGTGTTTACAACTGTAAAATCATATTCAATTGTTTGTTTTTATTCTATTTTTATTCTATTTTCTTGTTCTTTAGCATGCAGTAGATTGTAAATAACTGCCAGGTGTTGAAAGTTCTAAGTCTTCTGGAAAAATGGGAAAAGGACTCTGGCCCTTTTATGGGTACAATAAACGAAAAAAAAAAAAAGGCCAGCCAGACATTTTGAGGCTTACAGGTGTTGAAGGGATAAAAATGGCTGATCAGTTTGAAAATTACTAAACAATAGGTTTATTTTAGTCAATACATGATTGTTTCAGGCAAAAAATAGTGTTGAATTATTTATCTTACTGAACTCTAAACCAAAACAAATGAGATAATCTTGAATTTGAAGAGTTAAGTACAATACCAGTAAATTATGAGTTTATTTGCTTATGCTAAAGCCTGTATAATGTGTGTACTCATAATCTATACAGACATGTATCTTTACAGCCATAAATAAAAAAAAAGATAACTGACAAACAAACAAACAAACACTAGACATGTATATGTTGTATATGCCTTTCTGCTGCAGTTACAGGGTTTTGGTCAGGCAGACAGTGAGAACACATGGGAGAATAAAGTGGCCGATAGGAAGTCTCTATTAAATTTGCATTAACACATTGTGTAAATCTGCCGATGATTGCCTCACAGAGACCCCGCGGTTTCGGCGTGCCATCCCCAGCTCCTGTACACTGGCCAGATGGCCACTTCAGAATGAGATTGACACAGTGTTTCAAACTGATTTCATGCTAACTCTCAGGAGAGCGAGACAGACCATCCGCTCTGTTGGGAATCAGGATTACAAAATAGCCAATTAAAAAGGAAAGTGGTGAAATCTTGGCCTGATAAGACGGAGATTAAATCGGTTATAGTTTATTAGGCAAAATTACTTATTAGGAACTATTCCTCTCCAAACAGATTTCCATTACCAGCCCAAGTCCTTTTTATCTGCACTCCTTTATCTGATGGCTGCACTCTGTAATTATGAATCCCCCAAATAGCAATTATGACACCACTTGGATGGCGTCTCCTCGTTCAGTCTCCATTATGGCTGAAATAGTGAACATCTTGAAAATCTCCCCAGAAGACAACAGATGGACCTGACCTCACTTCTACATTCAAAACATTACTGTAATTATGATAAAACAGTCATAAATGTGCTGAGAAAGAGTCTAAAGCCACTATAAGGTCTGCTGTTGCAATGACCATAAATATAATTATTACAGAAAATACGGTAATGATGTATTCTGTGTAAAAATAGAAGGTTACAGTTGAAAGTGTAACACATGCAGTGTGACATACCCTTACACTCTCTGAAACCGAAATGGAATGGGACCCTGATCCTTGGCAGCATGTGTGATTATCCTACGATTTCATGTCCAAAATGGCTGCTGTGAGAAAAGCTCTATTATGGCAGGTTTATTGAGGACATGCCTGAGCGTTTACACATGCACGTGTTGTGTGAGTTTAAGTCGTTTAAGGTAAAAAAGGATTTGAAAAATGACCCGTCACGCATTTTTCTTTCTGAATAAAATCTGTTACCATCAGGAGAATGTTGTAGAGCGAGCAAATGTCAAGCACCGTCACTTAAATATGACGCTTTGCTCTGGCATGTTTTGCTCTGTGAATACTGGTGTTTTTACAGTCTTTTGTGCTTTAGGTTTGAGAGTCAGGTTTATAAGGAATTAGAGTTGTGTCGATATTTTCGAACAACACTTTTCACGAAGCAAACAATACCTTTTAAGAAGCAAATAACACTTTATGAATTGAACCACACAATCAAAATAAACACATTTCAAAGAAAATGCAAATTTAATCGTTAAAAATATTGTATTTTATTTGTTTGAAATTACACTATTTGTTTCCAATGATTGGAACTTTATTTGAGCTCCCCGATTTATTCTTTGCACCGTGGTTTTTTTGTTTGTGATTCTGACAATGGGCGGGCCTTAGGAAGCTGCCTGCTGATTGGCTACTGAGTTTTGGAGTGACAGGAAGTTGTCATATGCTGTCTGTCGGGAACTTGTTCGCCAAGTCTTCCCCGTCGACATCCAACAAAATAATTGTAAGTATCTAACATTTATAATCTGACAAACGTTAGCTGCAACTAACAATTATTTTCGTAATCGATTCATCTGTCCTTTAATTTCTCGATTCATCATCAGAAACTTTAAAAAAACTTTGAACAGTGTTTGTCAAACCTGGAAATGACAATGTTCTTGAATGTCTTGTTTTGTCCACAAACCAAAATTATTTCTTTGTTATGTAGAGCCAAGAAACAAAGAAAATATTCACATTTAAGAAGCTAAAACAATCAGAAATTGTTGTTTTAATTATGGAAAACGCTTCAAACCGATTAATCCATTATCAAAATAGTTGACAATTAATTTAATAATCAATTAACAATTAGTTAATCAATTAATTGTTTCAGCTCTGGGTTAGAGTTAGTTTACAATTACAATTTCTACTTCCGGTCCATTGAGCTGTCGCTCCAAAATTCAGCAGCCAATCAGCAGGCAGCTTCCTAAGGCCCACGACACAAAGAACACATCAGGGAACACAAAGAACAAGTGGGGGAGTGTAAATAAAATTGATTGATTGATTAAATCAATATTTTATTTGCAATTTGTGTAATTAGGTTCATTTTTGTTTGCTCAATTCATGAAGGAAATATTGACACAAATCTAATTCCATAAGTTTAGATGCAAAACCCAGCGTATGTAATTTGGATATTGTGCGGATTAATCGTAATTTGTCTTCTTTGTCGTGTTGTTCTGCAGCTGTTGTAGCTCAAAAACCATTTCCCTGAGGGGACAATAAAAATACATTTGATGGATTGATTTGAGTTGGAAGCATGCCAAAACATAAGATCAACTTAGTAAAGATAACTGGGTGTGACTGACATAAAGTCATAATTCTGCTTTTTTTTTTTTTTTTTTACAGTAGTTTCTTTTAACAAATCCTTGCCTAATTTGTTGCCATTGAACCTTAAAAAAACAATCATGTCAGATTTCCCTCCTCGTTTCCCTGCATCCATCATGTGCCCACCCGGTGCCATGTATAATTACTCGTAGAGAATGGTTGAGCAGATGCGAGGGCTGTGGGTGACGGAGAATCAGGAGGCTCCGGCGGGTCCCAGTGTCCCTGGATAACTGGTGCTCGCACTGCTGCAGGAGGCATCTGTGCAGCACCTGTGGACAGAGCAGCGCTCCACCTGCTGCCAAACATATCAGCTGTCTATTTTTTCTCTTCCACCCAAGCCCGGGGCCTTCCCTATACAGCCTCTCCCCCAGGTCAGACAGGTTCATGAGAAAACCCCCCGTAAGCTTTTCTCACCTTCCACCAGTTCCTGAACATTAAAGAGCTCTTCAGCTGGTCTGAGGTTGATCTGCTACCTGGGACATCCTTTGACCCTGACGCTGCCCGCACTGCCTCCTTAAACATTATCAATCTCAAGCCATCCCTCTGAGCTCGGCAGCGATTGGCCGACTGCAAAACACACAGGCGGTTTATTATAGCTTGCCTCTTTGCTCTAACCAAACACGGATCTCATATCTGAAGGCTGCCACCGGATCCCTTCATTCTCCTCTGAGGACCTGGAAGAGTCGCTGAATCATATAGATAGATTGAATTCTTACCCTGCCTATTGTTAACAACCATTTGTATTCATGAAATCAGAGTATTTACCTCTAAGATGAGCATCTGCTATGTATTTGTACATACACTGAAAGCCAGGGAGGTTCATAACATGGAGCAATAATAATACCCAATCACATTTCCATCTCACCTTTCATCTGAAGATCCTAAAGCCCGCTACTTTGTGTGGAAATAACCAATCCTCTTGCAGCACAATGCACACCAGTGTAATTGCAGCACGGGGATGAGGATTCATTAAATTTTTAGAAATTAGAGTAAAATGTTCCTGACAGTGAATTTAATACCTGTGCTCCGGAATGCTATTGCAAATCTTTTTTAATCATCCTCTCATCATGGTCTGCATTTAGCTGCATATCATAATTTCCTTCAGGACAACTGAGACATTTTATTCTGTGATTACTGACAAAGAAAAAAAGGTGCAAATCTTCCCCTCGCTTTTGGTGTAAGTAAAATTCAGGAACGAACATTTTGGATTTTTTTTAATTTTTTTTTTGCATTATTTTGTTGACAGTTTCTCTGATCAGCCTAATTTAGGAAAATCAAACAAATAATGTTGCCTCACTTAGGGGCTTTCCAACAGGGGATCCAAAACAGGCAATTGCCTGGGGCCCTGTGCTTTGAGGGGCCCCCCAGAGAATGACTCATTACCTTAGGCCAGAACAATGACTCTTTTTGTGAGACCCCCCCTTTTAAGGCCCCATTCAGACCTCGTATTAACATCCATCCTCAGTGATCCGATCACATCGGGTGGACAGCCTTAAATACAACCACATACAATCGGATCCCCCATATTTAAATGCACACTGACTGTTTGCAAGAACAAAATGATGTTTTAATGAGTCTGGCTCTGTGTGTCTGCAATTAAATTAACATATGAGCGACTGAAACTGAAACAAAAACAAAGGATCATAAATGAGGCTACACGTCCTCAAACCACCACTGAACATTTTTGTGTGATCGAATATGAGGCTGCTTTCAGGATGGACTTGGAACCATCAGACCTGTACTTAGCCAGTCTGGATGTGATCAGATCTCTCAGGATGGATGTTACTACCAGGTCTGAACAGGGTTAAACTGGCGGCATATTATATAAACCTTGATGTGTAGTCCAGTTTGGTTTGATGTACACTCTTAGAAATAAGGGTCCTTCTACAAGGGCTGAGGTTCTACCTGGAACCATTTGCTTCTGAAAAAACCCTTTCCTGAAGAAAGGGTTTTTCAAGGGTTCTTGGTAACTCTAATGGTTCCAGTAAGAACCATTTTGATCCAGAGAACCCTTTAAAACCCCTTTCCTGAATAAAGGGTTTTAAAGGGGTTCCTGGTGGAACCCTCCAAAAGGGTTCCATGTGGAACCCTTTATAAAAAGGTTCTACCTGGAGAAAGAAAGGTTTCTCCTATGGCATTGGTTCTCAAAGTTCGGCCCGCGAGCCAATTGCGGCCCGCAGAAACATTTCTGGCGGCCCACAATGAATTACAGTTGATAGTTTTAATCCAGTAGCTAAGCTTGTTAAATGTTTATTGGACATTAATGGATACAGACCAATAAGTGTAAACTGTAGAACTGCAATCTGGTCATTAAAATGATTACAAATGGAATTTCTTTCTGTTTTTTGTCCTTTTTTTTCCTTTGGTGGCCCTCAGTCCAATGTTGGGTTCCTATATTGGCCCTCAGGTATCACAACTTAGAGAACCCCTGTCCTATGGGGACAAGCTGATGAATATTATATGGTTCTATTTAGCAGCTTTAGCTTTTATTTCTAAGAGTGTATGCGCCCCAGATCCTTGTTGCCTGGGCCCCCCCAAATTCCATTGAAACACCTCTGCACCTTTTTATATAAAGACAATTTCATGTTGTAAAAAAAAAAAATTTAAATTGTCAAAATTAATTGTAATTGTGCTGAGAAATGCAGCAAATCTGCAACAAAATCTGAAAACAAATCCTATATTTTATTAACATGCATGCTTTAAAGCCTTGGCTTGTGATTGTTGGCAGGGTCTCTGAAGTTTGAAGACCACCATGCTGTTGGTTTTAATCTGTTGTTGGCATATCAGGAAAAAACAAAGAGCTTCAGCTGCTCTATCCATTCCAACAAAATGGCCTAATGAAAAACTGGCATAGTTTCACCAGGCTATCTATGGCATATGCAGCATATGTGACGCTGCTGCCTTTGGTTGTTTTCATATGCATGCTCATATGCTACTCTATATTGATAATATATAGAGTAGTGGGGGCTTCAGCTGTTTCGAGAAGACTCTCCTTAGGGCAGATATTGCAGAAAGAATCTTGATGAGGGAAAGAAGGGGAAACCCTATTTGATTTCATTAGATGGGAGGAAAGAAAAATGAGATGAAAGTCTTGATCTCAGCGGACACTGAGTAGTGCCTCTGGCTAAATGACAGACACAATGCTGTTTGATTTGCAACCCAAACTGAACAGCTGACTGGCAATGAATGCATTTACAAACACAGCGTTTGGTTAAACAAATCATTTTCTCTTTTCTTATTGATATTGCCAGGATATAGAAACTCAGCAGGAGCCCAGATGGTTTCATGTTTCATCTATGGTGGAATGTTGTTCAGTGTAATTGGCACATGGCCCATCATGGCATATGATGATGACATGGATATGGTGTGCTTACTGTGTGTGTAAGCTGACCAGTAAATTGGAAAAAAAAAGAATAATAATAAAGCACCCACCTCCAGTAAAGACAAGTGTGAGCGTACATCAGCCCAAAAAAAATCACATATCGTTTAAAAATAAGGAGAAGATTCAGTCAGAAAATGAAAATAAAGCCACAGAATAAGCCTGTTGTTATTATGTCTGTTAAGCAATCGACTTGTTCAACAGAAGCCGCCATTTTGTGCCTCCATGTTTCTATGGAAGCCCAACTGGATTTTTTTATTTTTTATTTTATTTCTGACCTGCAAAGGCCACCATAGTTCCCTGACATGCTTTGAAAAAAGAGGAGGAAAGTGAATGGAGGAGTTATCTTGTTTGTTACAATCTGCAGTCTCACCCTTAGATTCTTAATTCTTACACACTGGACCTTTTTCGTTGTATTTGTCATTATGACATTTTAAGAGTCTTAGATAATTTCTATTTCGGGGGGAAAAAAGACCAAATGACCCTTTAATATAAGCGTATCGCAGACGACACATTCACTCAAGCGCACGTTGCATTACCGTAATCACAACAAATTGCAACAGCGTCAAAGCCAACATGTGGTTATTACGGTTCTTTCACTTGCACTGTTGCAGGAAGCGTTATATTGTTCAAATTTCAAATTTGACACGCAAAATTTTTATTTTTTTTTTGCAATAAAACCTTTTGTTTTTCTTCATTTAAAATTGTTAATACACCATTTTAACATGCAGTAAATGGTAAATTACAGCCAGATATAGAAAGTTATGCTATAAAAAAGGACATTTCCTGGCCCTTTTATGGTTAAAATAAGCAAACAAGTGTTTGAGGCTCAGGTGTTGAAGGGTTAATAGTGGTAGGTGTGTAGTCTGACTGACCCTTATATCTGAGGAAGCAGATAAATGTGAGGTTGACATATTGATTTGTAAATGAGAGGTATTTATGGTGATTGTTTTTTTTTCTAATCTATTATAATGAATGGGAAAACTTTTAATAAACATACAGTTAGTTGTATGTTTATACACTGATAATAAATTGAACAGCTCTTCATGAATAAGTCAACAAATTTCAATAATATCCTTTACTTATCACTGGATTTAAATTGCTGCTGCGGCTCGATGTCACTTTGATGGGATAGATTTTTTAAACTAATGACCCGTCCGATTCTACAGCCTTTTGATAAAGACAATTGTGCCTCTTTTTTTCCCCTTTTTGCCCAATTACTGATCACATTTTCCAGCCTTACACATTTGTTTTCTCGTGATGTTCTGGTCTGACTGGCTGTCAGGGTCTTCTTTATTCATCCGTGGCTGACAATCATACTTTATTGAGAATGGAAAAGTGACGGCTAATTGATTTTACAGTGATACCGATGGAGAGACAATGAATGTGCCATCAATTCAATCCGCTATTTAATGGCTCCAATTTAGCCTGTAAATGCTCGCTAAACTAATTTCACTGGGTGCAGCAATCTGAAAAGCTATCATATCTCTAATATCCTCCTATATATTCATAAGGAAAAGGGAATTTAGCCAATTCCGAGGTGTGGAGATGATCTGTTAGTGCAGTGTAAATGTTTAGAACGTGGCAATTGAGTTCATTTATAAGGATATGAAAAGTTTTATTGGCAGGGTCAGCGGAGTGGAACTGTCGGATAATAGGCAGTTACCGAGAAGTGTTTGAAGGCTACGAAGCATAGAGATGTTGGGAATAAAATGCCGGGACATACCGTAATCGGAAGCTAAACTGAAATTCAGAAACGGCACGGCTGTTAGATTCCCACTGATAAAAGGTTCAGTGGCAGAGGCCATTGCTATTCAACCGTCTATTTATTTTTCTCCGTGCAAGCTCTTCAATTTTGGCCAAAAGTGGGAGGCAGTGAGCCGCGTATGCCAATGTGGTGTGAGATGGTGATGTGGATGCAATGGGCTCTATTTTTCCAGCCGAGCGTTTCCCAAACCCAATCATCATCGGATATGGCTTTGCCTTCGCAACGAGAACAGGATGTTAATATGGCTATTCTCTCAATAAAAGGGGGAGAAGACACAGTCGTCTTTTAAAGATGAGTTCATTCAATTCACAGCACAATTCAGTGGCCGTCAGTGTGACCTCAATACTCGCTTCCCTTCCCCTGTCATTTCCACTTTTTCTTTTCTTTTTTTTTTTATTTGCCCACAACTCCCCTTTTATTTTTACCTCTTGGTCTTGCATGGACAAATACACACCAGTGTACACACAGGTTTTGTCTCATTTTAAGTGTTTTTCAGGGTTGCTTAAGTCAGTTTGCATTCAAGCTGCTGCTTAACACACTCATTTAGACTATTTATTTCTGCATCTCTACTCTTGTACGCCATATTGGTTTGATGTACACAATTGTTTCAACATTTCTTTTTGTTGCTGCAGTGACCTTTAAAAACAACAGTTATGATCACTGGCATATGCATCTAAAAATATATATATTTAATGCGACTTTGGGCAAAAAGGCTGCTGAACTTAGTCAGGAAGTGACATAAAAAAAGTGTAGAGGAATAATTCTGTTGCTGTCACAGAATCGGACTCTCTGTGTAATTTTAGACTGTTTGCATATGTTGCAGTTCCAGCCTGTGCAAAATAGAGATGGCAACTAAACCTGTAAAGTGCAAATGCTGCTGCATTAATACTGTATTTCTGAAGTATGCACTGTGTCTCCTCAGGCTCACTGCACTCCTTTATTTGCATTTATCTGATTTCCAATCAAAATGCAGGGGTAAAAGTTGGTTTACATTGTAAACATGGACCTCAACACAGCTGTGACCTGAAAAATGCATACAATTTGCAGTGTTTAAAATGCGATTCATTGCTTTTAAGGAAAAAAAAAAAATTTAAGGCCTTATAGTACCATTAAAAACTGTTGCATAAATAACGTTTTCAAAAGATTTATGTCATTTCTTAACCTCGCTGCTCTGGTTTTATCCACTTTTGCGATAATTTCCGTCTAAAAAAAGAACTTGGTGTTGCTTGTAGACTACATGATCAAATCACCTTCCATCCTTCTCTCCTTTCCTTCTCTTCTTTTTACCTATTGTTTCTACCTCTTGGCTTTGCATTTTCCTCCTTTTCTCCAAGGTCTTTTTTTTTTTTTTGTTGCTTTGACTTGCATTTAAGGTCAGTGGCCACACATGATTTATTTATTTTCTATTTTTTCCCTCTAATTCAGTCCCCCTTTGCAGTGGGTATCTTGTAACCTGAATAGATCTCAGCAGGGACGTCTCTGATCACATCCTGTCACCATGGAGAGATCCCATCTGTAAACCCCAAGAGTGTCATGCCTCGCTCTGCAGCGCGGACACCGTTCCCACTCCGCCGCTGTTTGTTTACGAGCTGCTGCTGCTTAAGACCTCTATTTAGGGCTATTTGAGCCGTAATGTGTGTTAGCTTAAATCAATGGAACCGGGGCCACTGAATTGGTGTTTATCTGTTTATCCAAATCACAGCTTAGAAATGGCATCTCCTGTTGATTTTGCGTGATGAGTGTGGAAAAACAAAAATACCCTGAGATGATGATTTATTTATTTTTTTATGTTTTTGAAGGTTTTTTTTTGTTTTGTATCTTAAAGCCATGTTGAGTGATGTCTCAGTGGATGTGCATGGTGCAGCTAACGTTGGCAATTAGTCTAGAGGAGAGTATTCCACATAGGGATACACAGACGTGAGAGGAGCTGGTGTCAGAGTGTCATGATTAGTTTACTGTGATATTCCTTTTGGGAATGGTGGCCCCTCCATGCATGCACCTCCCCATGAGGACCAGATGTAAATATACGAGATATATTGTTACCATAGAGACAACACTTCAACCTATACAGCAGGCCTTATTGAGTCCCTCAAACCTCCATGAAATATTGATGCAAACCCTTTTTTTTATTATTCCTTTGTTGCATAATGGCAGATTATGGGTCAACACATATTCTTAAAATGAAAAACATTTAAAAAAAATAATTTCAGTGTTGTTTTTTAACTTTAATGTACAATCCCGAACAACGTCTTGGTAATTTTCATTGAGGTGCAGAATCATTTCTTCGTCCATAAATTAAAATTGGACTTTAATAGGCTCCTCTTTCTTTGCAAGGGACCTGATTAAAATATCCATTATGAGATCAGCGCTTTAGTTTCTGTGTTGTGGATTACTTTTATCTTGACAGACATAAATTATGGAACTCTGCTGCATGCTCTCTGAGGTAATTGTCTAAAATATAATTCTTTGTCTGACTCGTTTCAGCCTCATCCCTGCTAAAAAAAAAAGAAAAAAAAAAAGTCTCCCCCAGCTTTGATCTAGACACATATTTCCTCAATTTTTTTATCACACATCCTAGCTGAAAATGCACCATTAAACTTTTTTTTTATTTTTAATTGTAGGATTTTTATCTTTCTCGCTGGGGCAGTTGGCTGTTCTGATGTTTGTCCAACATGATTTGCACAGGTTTGTGTGGGCCAGTGTAACTTGGAACATGGCCTGGAGTTTGCTGATGAGAGTGATGGCACCATGACCTGAATTAGACGGCTGCTGTTGCCAAATAAGGATGCTGCAACAGAGGCAGGGAAAATACCTTTAATCCCTGACAAACAAGCATCTTTGGCTGCGAGTGAGGGTTTTTTTGTGTGTGCGTGTGGTGAAGCCATGTGAGTGCTAGGGTTAAACAGAGGGCCCCTGAGTAGCCAGGGGAGCTTGGCTCAACACAGATAAGGGCGATCATGCTGAAAATGACTCATAGGTAAGACCCGTATCTCTGGATACCCAGCTAGAACAAGCTTTATCAAGCCCTGTCCTGATCTGGATCTTTAAGACCAAACTCCATGAATTCTGCAGAGAGGTTATATCGTGAAGCAATGGATGTTTTTACTGCTTTTCAGATGGAGGGCTTACCTTTGGCAAGACGGACCTTGGAGTTTCTAGGAGAGGTCATCTTCAACATACAGATCCTAGCCATTTATCTTTTCTTTTTTTTATTTGTTAACATTCTCCAAATGAACTCTGGCATTAACCCTTTATGTCCGTCTGGAATTGTTTGCTTATTTTAACCATAAAAAGGCCAGAAAATGTCCTGTAACTAACTTTCAATATCTGACAGTTAAAATGCAGAAAAACAGAAACGTTTTATTTAAAATAAACGCACTGTACTTATGAATACGTATGAATGACAGATTGTGCGTGTTCAATTTAAAATTAGAACAGTTTTTTCGTCTTTCCAACTCTCAAGACACTTTCTCCGGCTTCCTGCAACAGTGTGAGCGGAATAACCACGATAACCACGTTGGCTTTGACGTGCAGCTCCATTCCGCTTTCAGAAACCGAAAGCGGAATTTTTCCCATAGCACAAACTGTCACGTCAGCTTACACACACATGTCATCTGCAATACGCTCGGGGGATAAAGGGTTAAACTTTACTGGTTGCAATATGTGCAACAGCAAGCTTTAGCATGTAAAATAGCTACTGCAATCCAAACTGAGACCACTGCATGAGTGTGGTCACGAGATTCTCCAAAAGTATTGGCATAAAAATGTTAATCTGGTTAATTTAGGGCTGTCAAATTAACGCGTTAACGCAGGATCATTAATTTGTGGAATTAACATGTTTTTTTGGGGTTTTTTTTACGCATTTTCATCGCGCTACGGGTAGACGTGCAGTTTATGAACAGGCAAGGCAGGCAACTGCTTGTGTCCCCCGAGCCGATAGGGGGGGACCCGACACTCGGAGCCTGATGGCTGTTGCGTAAATGCATCAGTGAGGAGCCGCATCCCCGTCCCCCTTAAAGGTGAAGTAAGTAGTTTATAGTGCCATCTAGAGGAGAGGCTGAAATTTACAACAAAGAACCGCTCCTCTGCTCACCCCCTCCCTTCCCTGAGCGATACGGTATCCTCAGCTGGTCAAATGTCGTCCTCGTCGTCTTTGTCCGTGTCAGCAGATGAGGTTCGTGAGGTGAGGGAGAGGGCGAGCTACCGCGGCCATAGCAGACGAAGCGGAGAGAGAGGAGGCGGGACTTCCGCTACAAGTAAAGAGACGCTTGATTTGTTCTCTCGCGTTTGTCCTTACAGGCTCCGGTAGAAACATGGCGTCTCGCTGCTAACAGTGGCTATGCAACCGCGGCCCGCGACCATGTTATTTTACATGACTTTTTGAAACACTACGAAAATGAAACAAAAACTATTATACAGCAACTAGACAATGCAGGAGCACATAATATATATAAAAAAGTGGATTTTGGGTTATATAAACCCATAAATACTACACATTGTCCCTTTAAACAACAATGGTTGATTTGCAATGACATCTCAGTAGGAAACCTCCCTAAAGGGGCCCCATACACCTCACGTTAACCTGTGTGAAGTTATCGTTCTGCAAGTTGTAAATGAAGCTGAAGGAAAATGAAGAGGAGTTATCAATCAGGAAAAAAAAGAGGATGAAGAAAAAAGAAAGAAAGACGCACAGTTGTAAGTGGCGCTACTCGCGCAGATAATGATATAATCATAACATTAACAGCAAATGACTGCAGTTACTGAACTGTTACGTCAGAATGCTAGCTGACGCTAACGCTATCTAGTAGAATCGGTGATTCAAAGGTGCTGATGAGGAATTTCCTGCTGTAGGTTTAGTACACCCAAGAAAACTTAAAAAAAAACTATATAGCTTTATACTTTATATTTTGTTTATAATGTTTAAGTTATTTACAGCATTTCATTTTTTCTATATATTTATATTGTCTTATAATGTGGGCTCTTTACCATGTAATGTTTATTTTGTTTGTATAGGTTTTTTTTAAAGTTATTTACAGTATTTTATTGTTCTTTACTATTTATATTTTCACATACTTTATTTATCGCTCTGTTCCTACAGCAATATAAAGAGAAAATTAGAATGTTTCTGGCATATTTATGAATGGTAATTAATCGTGGTTAATCGTGATTAATCCACAGCTACCCTGTGATTAATCTGATTAAAAATGTTAATCTTTTGACAGCCCTGGTTTAATTGTATCATGTCAGCAGGATGATCACATGATGAGAGGAGATGACAAGGCGACAGTAACAGTGTAAAAATGCTACATACATGAAAAACTGACTAACAGAGTACATCAACGACAGAGAAAGAGAGTGTGTTACTTCCCTGTATTCACTTCACGGCGATACACGTTTTCTCCTCTGGTTGAGATGTTTTAAATCGTCTAACGCTTTTTAGCTTCGCTGTCATTCACTGTTTCAAAAATTAAAATCTTGCTGCTCTCTGCCCGCTCTGGTTCGTATGCTTTATGTTTTAGCTTGCAAATGAAAATGTTTTTTGTGAAGGTATATATAGTATATATAGAATTTTGACTTAAAAAGGTTATACATCACCTTTAAGACATGTTTATTGAAAGTCTTCCCGGGTTAGTTTTAAAGGGAACATTATGCAAAATCAACTTGAACTAATCCTTACATTTGGGACTCTGGAGGCCCTATCAGTCGGCAAAGTGTGAAAAAAGATGACTCACTCATGTTTTTGTGGTCCTCCTCAGTCTAAGTACAGGAGATAAAACATGCGATGTTGACTTCCGCTCTCATTGGGACGTCACAATGTGATAAACTCCTGGAATTGTTGTCTCGCTGAGGTCAGCTTTGTCCATAAAACACCTGAGAGTGCTGGCGAGGGCAACAGTAATCCGAAAACCGGATGACCGTGAAGACCGTGAAAAGTTCTATTCTTGGCTCCACAGTGCAGCACAGAGTTCTACGCAAACTTGCAGCCTCAGAGGATTTATCTGTCCAGTGGATACATGTTATATATGACGGCAATGTGCCTGCTAGAGCCTGCAAATGATCACTTTTCCAAATGCTAACTGCTGTTGGCTCCCAGTAGCCTCTGTGGTGATGTCATTTCCTGTCCCTTAAGTTTTATTTTACTTTTTTTTTAAGGTGGACCTAAAGAGATACTACTAAACAGAGCATTCTTAACAGGGCTGTTGCAGGGTGATTGAACTGCTGTGGTGCTTCATTCTTATGGTATTTTGACCAAAGCATGTCACAGACATGTTCATTAGGACACCAGGGAACTAGGTTAACTTGGAGAATTTCTGCCCTTGTGATAGTAAATAATAATGTATCTTTATAGTGCTTTTCATGCCATTCACTCATTCATGTCCATTCACTCACCCTTTCTATCATACCCATTCACATGCTGCAAAGACATCAGCTATTGATCTGTAGATTAGCGGATCGATCGCCAACCTTCCAGTTAGAAGACAACCACCTCTACCTCTGATCCACGGCTGCCATATTGATTTTACCCCCCAAATTACTTTCATACATCTCTTATCATTTTCAAACTGATAATTTCGTATAGCCTGTTGATTTTTATGACCTGTCTGTTTTCATGTGAGCACGCTGTGATTTAAATTGCTGTTTAAAGAAAGTATATTGGGTTAAAAAAAAGCCTTGTTGGTCTGGATTTTGTCTGATTCTCCTATAATTTTCATTTCACACCGGCACAGATTGAAGGCTTTTACTTTATCATTTATCCTCCCGCTTTACTCGGAACACATTTTACACCAAAAGCGAGCGAGTGTGCAGTGCTTATAGGTGCACAAACCTCATTTTCAAATTTATTTCAATAGTGGAGAGGAGATAACAGTGTTTCAGTGAATCGGGAGTATTCCCTTTCAAATCACATCATCCGAGTCCCAACACACTTGACTCTGGATTAGAAGAACCAGATTAAAAAGCTCAATTTAATTAGAGTGAATGGATAGATCTAGCACTTGAAAGAGCAATAAGTAAGGTCCCACTTATAGAGAGATATTTGCCGGCCTACTGAGGTCTATACACCCCAGGTAAAATTGAAGATGTAATCTCTCCATTGCAAGAATAAACTCCTCTGGCTGCCAGCCGCGGATACACACAGTCTCATGATGTGTCCCGCTTTCCAATCATAGGCTGAAGCCTTGTAGCCTTAATGTAGATCAATTATAGGGCAGAAGAGTCACTGTCACATGTGATTCACAATATCAATTTCATGCTCTTGGAAACTGTTTGGCAAGTGTTCGCTCTTTTTACATCTGCTAACCAATCGCTAGGCAACATGTCAACGTGAAAGACAATTTAATGGTGTGACAGTTAACCAGTGAGTGCAATGTGGAGGAGATTTCCCCCTGTTGTCTCTGTCTGTCATGGCCCTGGTATTTATTTATTTGCTGCATAGCCCCACACAAATAAATAAAATGTCACATCTCATTTACACATCCCGCTCTTTTGTGATGCAAAAGAATCGCTTTAAATGCTAACTGTGGGGAGCGCTGTGGCTGATTAAAGGCGCCGCCAAGCGCGCTCACATAATCGACTGCGGATGTTTTTTTGAGATGGACACAAGACGGTGTTCTGCTCCTCTGAATGAATACCAATAAATACATAAATTAGTGACCAATCACTGCTGATACGCAGTGGTTTTAAGGACGGAAAATGTTCACTCCTGAAAGATAATTTTGAAAGAAATCGTCTGCCCGTTTGCTTCATCTTAAAGACTGAAAACGGTGAACAAGCTTGTTTGGCTCTGTTTAAATTAAAGTTAAATTAAAGTTAATTAAAACACTTGCCGACACATTAACTCCTTAATCATCTGTCTTACTCTATCTCAGTTGTTTAAATGAATGTGTACAAAGAAGAGAAGGAGTATTATAAAACTTAAAAACTGACATTTTACTCATTGCAAATTGTACAATATGCCAGAGTAGATGCATTCATAGTTGCATTTATCTCATGTAAGGTGCCACGGGATCACTTTTGTACATTTCGAGTCCATCAGAGGACAAGCAGCTACGTACTTAGTTGCTTGGACTGTAAGAAAAAGTGTGGCAGAGCTGCCGGTGACCACATACCACAACATCATTGATGTCACTAAAGTCTATGTGCTTATTGTGATTTGATACAACAATGCGCTATACATATCTCACTGAGTCCGTTTTTATCCATTCCACCTATTTCGCCCATCATATCCTTCACGTCAGATCTTTGTATTTGGTTGCACATATTTCTTTACTTTTTTAAAGTTTTACATTGTTTCCTGTATTTTGGCGAAGCGAAGTTAACAGCTGCCAGTTTTCAACTTCATCAGCTCTTATTGGCAAGAACCTGTGTCTGAAAACATAAGCAAAGAGCACTTATAAATAGACTGTATAAGTAACATTTCTGTACTGATTCTGTTGAGTCGTGTACTAACATTTGCTGAAAGATTTCCAACATCCATAAACAATCCATAAAATGTGAATATTTCTATCCAAGGCCAAGGTCTACAATAATTTCCAAGGCAAACACCAGTTTGAAACGTCAAAGTGAGGAAGGAGTCAGCGATTTGTCTTTTGTTATTATTTTATTGTGTGTTTTTGTCCTTAACCCTTTAACACTCAGTGTATCGCGTAATTACACGACGGTTTGTACTATTGGAAACATTTCAGTTTCCGAAAGCTCAGAAGTTGCACGTCAAAGCCAATGTGGTTATTACTGTAATTTCGCTCGAGCTGCTGCAGGAGGTCTGTGAATCTGTGCCTTTGTCACGAAAGAGTTGGAAAAACGTCTGTGCATAGTTTAAATCTTTTGGTCTGTTTTTGGACATTGAGACAAAAACTCAAACAAATATGTTTTATACTGGTCAAATTTCAAATTCAACACGCAAAATGTGGTGTTCATGTCCAGTGTTTTTCTTATTTTGAAATTATTCATACACTAAACTATAAATAACTGCCAGATATTGAAAGTTTTTTTTTTTTTTTTTTAAAGTCCAGACAGACATTTTGAGGCTTAGATGTTGAACATTCTTGAATTTTCAATCTAATTGATCCTCATGACTTGCTGCTCCGTACTGTGTGTTCTGTCGCTGAAGCTCTAACCTCACAGAGCAAACACACAGGAGAACCAAACCAGACAACAATTCCCATGAGCCCATGCTGCTTCTTCAACATCATCAGCCTGGATCTTTTTGTAATTGTTCCGATTATTGAGAGACGCCTATAGCAGCAGAAATGACATACACCGCACATGAGCACTTTTCATTTTCAGACATATCATGCTCTGCATTACCTCAGTGACTCCACTGAGCCACGATACGGTTCCACTATTTCCTCACCATTCACTGTCCTCACAGAGAACAGAGGCCGCTGATTTCTATGTGCTCGTGCTGGGCCAAGCGGTGATGCTCCCGGGGAAAAAGGACAAGACGCTCTCCTCATCCTTGGAGGTTGCAGGTTTTGAAAATAAACATGCGGCAGTGCCAAAGCCATTTCACATTCTGAAAAGGCGACAGTCCACTAATCTATGAATAGGACGCCCAGGAACCCCGGTGACAAATGTTATCTCAGCGTGGCATAGAGGGTTCAAACCCATTCAGCCCCTGACTCACAGGCCACAGCTAAGATTATGTCACCATAATCCCCCAAGCAGGCTTTTTGTTGCCTAGATGGGCAGGTGATTCTATGTGTGAGCAAAACAGCACTGCAAGGGCAGCAAGGAGAAATTATTATTTATTCTTGGCATGACAATAGAGGTTTGGACAGTCAGAGTGTTGTCATATTGTATGTACACATTTGAGGTTTGGGGAGATGTAATTCCAGAGGTATAAAACGACTGTAGAAGATGGATTTTGTTTCATATGAGGCTTGGCTTTTTTTTTTAAACCAGTATCAGTGTGAGTGTATCTGGGAAGAGGAAACAAACGTTTTCAGGGGTGATTGATAAAAGTCTGTGCTTTTTCTTTTTCGGCAAGTAAATATTTCACTGGAGCAGTGCGGTGCATGTTTGGGCGTAATATAGAGAACAAGCAAATGGAGACGTGGGGGGACGGGGAGGGGAGTGGGAAGAGGTCAGCGGACATGACACATATTGCCTTTCTGATCCCAAAGGGGCCACAACTTTCTCTGAAAAGGCAGTTTTAATTGAGCGCAGTGGAAGTATTGATAATCTAAAAAGCAGCTGTTTTCATAATGGTTCGTCTGCTCCCTGTCAGGACACACACAAGGAGAGCGTGGGATATGGAAGAACCATTCCGTTTGCTGCTGATTTGTATTGCCTTTAATTTAAATGATGATGCAACCTTGGATGAGGTCACTCGCAGGGTTGTGATTCGCTTTCAAAGTAATTGAAGTTCCCTCATTCGGAGGAGGTTCGGGGGGAAATAATCGCTGGACGCTCAAGGACACAGAAGCGAGATGTCCAGAAATAAGACGGGATTAATTGAAAATCTTAATTACTTTCTAAGGGCATAAACATATAAATATCAATTAAAATGTGTTTCCGCTGCACTTAGGTGCAGCAGTTAATTAGATGTTGAGACTGACGGGCGAACTTACCGGTTTTCAATACAAGTCCTTCAATTGAACTGCTATGATTTAAGGGCATAAATAATGCATGTGAGGCTTTACTTTAAGACTATTTGAAGCTTTTTTTTTTTTTTACCTGTTATGTGTAAATGTTCAGAGTCACTAATTTAAAGTTGAACAAAGTTGAAGGTTAGATAGATAATATAAAGCAAGGCCTTTTCGGGTTACAATTCAAGTTTCTTAAATTATAGAGTGCATATTAAGCAGAGTTATATGACTGGGGCCAACAGGGAAATAATATCCTCCAGCCGCTTCGCTAGTGCTGTGCGGTTGACTGAGCAGATAAAAGCTTGTGTAAAAATGGCTAGTGGATGAGGAAATGTTTTGGAGGTGTAACAGTGATTGTTATTCAAGGGACACCCTTCCACCACAGCCGGCAGTGTGGCCTTGAGGCCTGTCTGTCATCTCACTGAATTTCACACTCTCCATTTTTTACCCTGGTATTTATTCATTTATCTATCATTTCTCTTAATTCCGCTGTATCTTTTGGGAATTGTCCAAGGCCCCTTTGTTTCACTGAGCGTTATTTACCCAGCTCCCTCCTCTGGTCAACCACTGCTATTCTGCTTCAGCTGAGAAAAGGGACCAGTCATGAGCCATTTAACCACGGGGAAGCAGGAGGGCCCCTCTAAACTGGTATTTCCGAACCAATCTAGGTAGTGCATTCGAATTGCAGAGTAACAAATGGACAGTGGAAGGGGTTTGTAATGGTGATTAGAGTCTGAAATTGGTTCAGATTTACAGTGTCAGTCAGAGATGGAGGGAGAGGAATAAGCAGTCTAAGCGGTCTAATGGATCCATCAGCTTGCTTCGGCTGCTCAGTGGGCCGAGTGGGGTCACCAGCCATCCGCAGGCACCACAAAAGCACTTCAATTTTGTTAGGAAATGTATCAATTTAACTGACTCGAGCGGCACACTGAAAACCTAATGAATCTGGACTCAATTTTCCAGCACACTGCCTCTATGAACTGGAGGAAACAATGTTGGTGGTGAAGGGGTGAAGGCGGGCCGGCGTGATTGGCTCACAGTGACTCCCCAGCCCTCGGCACGACCAGTCAGGAAAACAGGGGCCGTCCTCCGTTTATCTAGCGATAGTGGCGGCGCCGACTGCTGTCACTCATCTAACAATCACGTCATTAAAGGTAAATTGGCTTCTATTTCAGCGGGATGATAATGCTAATTGAGTGGCAAAACATAATACCAGGAACTGTTGTGTGCCGTTAAAGGGGAGGAGGGGGACAGATTAAATGGCCATACAATGGTGGGCGTCAGGCATGGCAGATGTTGCTTTGTGCTGAGGACTGCATTGACATATCTCTTGCTTGTCAGGCCTGGGCTTTAGGAGAGACTTACAGGACAGGGGAGCAGATGGTCTCACACAGAGGGTGAATAAAGCAGTTAAACAGCGGCACAGTTTAAAAGACAACTCGGCTACAAGGAAATGAGCTAGTTTGTAAATAATAAAAGAAAAAGAAAAGAGTGGAGACTGTTTTATCGATCCAGCCACTGTGAGCCAGAATCTGACGGCCCGGCTAATGAAAGGACCCCGGTCTGTGGTTAGACAGCCAGGTCCTGATCACTGCTCAGCTTCTGTTTAGTGGAGCTGTCAGTGTGCTGTTTTTTTTTGTTTTTTTTCTTTTCTTTTCTTATTGGCAGGGCCAGCTCATTGCTCAGGTCAGAGAATACCACTAAATGGTTTGTATTCTCTTCATGGGACTTTAGTCTTTTGACGGATAGAATCTAATGTTGCGTAAGTAGATTATCTACTTCATCTCACACCCATTGGGGGGGTTTACATTGACATATTTTAACAATGCAGCACACCTTAGAGCGTCTGTAGTTTGTAACCCGTCTGCGTATAGTCTATGTGCTCTTTACTTGCCCGGCATAATATAACGCTCACTGTCAAGCTGTTATGGAGTTGAGAGGCTGCCCCCTCCACTTGACCTGACCATTATGGTGCACACTGATCTCATTTGACAAAGCCGGCTGGAGCAGCCCTCGATGTCTGACAAGTCTTTGGAGGAAATCCTCCTCAGTGCAGTATTAATATTAAATGAAATGAGAATGGAGGTCCAGTTGTAATCAACGAGCATCAGCTCCACAAGAGTGTGGTGTGGTTGAAGTGTGTGGGGGGGGCCCCCTTTCTATTAATGATGAGGAGGAGATGTAAATGTATTAGAGCTTGTTAGCTGTGGAGAGAAAATAAATGCTTCATTCTTGAGTAAAATATAAGATAAAATATAAGATTATGATTATGTCCGCTGTAGGTAAGCTATTACAGCCCATAAACTGTCACATCTGAAAGAGAGTGGGATTTATCTTTGAACTTTATTTGACGGAACACGCTCTTTTATTTGACTGACTATACACTGCGTGAGGCTTTTACATCGCAAAGCCCCGACAATGTAATCTGTTTTGATATAAGGGACAGTTAGGGGACCGGTGATGTTTCCAAACTGGAGTGTGTGATGAGAGAATTTCTTTTTTTTTGTTGTGCTGTCTTTTCTGTTTTTCCTCAACTCAAACAGAAGCGGCGGTTTGTTTATTTCGGCAGGAACAAACATAAAAAGGGAACATAGATTTGTGTCCAAGCCCCACGGAAAAGAGAAGTTACAGATGCTATTTTACAGGTTCACAGAGACTATTTTCTTTCTCTCTCTCTCTCTCTTCTGTCCATCCCCTAGGTGTTTGACTGTGAGACATTTAATCGAGGGACTAGCAGTTTCATATCAGTAACAAAAATCAAATAATGCAAGATGATTTACTCCCCCTAGCAACTAGGGAGCGTACTCTTAGCAACCAGCCAAGCCCTGGGCTTGGGTGTAATCAGCTTGAAAATATTTCAATTATTGTGTTGATTTTAGTGGATTTGAGAGCCGGCTGGTGTGCGCTTCGTACATTCAGCCCATGACCTGCAGAGGAAAGCATTGATTTAAACAGGTGTCAGAAAGGAAACGCACAGGCAATTTAAATGGGAATAGGATGGCAAAGTCATTGAGCATTGTTCAGTGCATGTGTGACATCCACCCGGTGCTGCCAAATCAATGCAGCTCAGCTGAACTAAAAGAAAGAAAAAAAAGGAAAGGAAAGGAAAACACACCTGGTGGAATCATCTGTCTGCCACAAACCACCCGAGCAAAAGGATTGCTTTTATTTTCTCCTTTGCCTCTAGTGTTGTTTGCGCGAAACAAGAATGAGACTCTTTAGCACATTGAAGTGATTGAGGATTAATTGATTCTGTCACGATACATTATTATTAGTCGTAGTGCAACCTTTAAGATGCAGAACTACAGGGGTCATCATTGTTGTCTAAATAAAACATGAAAACATGTGAATACATTATATATTGTATTGTATTTATATATGCATATATATGTGTATATGTATTTATATGCATATATATATATATATATATAGCATCAGCATCACTTTAAGTGGGAAAAAAATGGGTGAAAAAGCCCTTTAAGTCCTACACACATCTACTTTATATACATTAGAGTTTTCCCACTATATACAATACGATGCAGAGAATTGTCTCTTTTTAAAAAAGAAATCAACTTTATCAATGAATTGTACACAGCTAAAATACAAGCAACTCCCTTAACTTCTGATCTGTTGTCACTAAGGGGAAACCTGGAATTTGTAAAATGTTAGCGATTAAAAGCTTCAATATTGATAGGAAATGTTTATATCAGTGGTCTCCAACTCAAATGACCTTGGGGCCAAAAATCGTCAAGTCTGGCCAGTAGGAGGACAGTCATATCAAAAATATCTTGATATTCCATCGTGATATCAAAATAAAAACATTAGTAGCTGTAGTAAAATACGACAGATATTTCACACAATTTCTAAATAAAAATGTCTGTGTATATAACAGTTGATTTATGATGCAGAATGAATCTATTACTCCAAAATAAACATGCAGCGATTACTAATATTATTATTATTATTATTATTATTATAATAATAATAATAATAGACATTAAGCAGCATGGTCATGTGAAATCGATGGGAGGGCCGCATGTGGCCCACGGGCCGTGAGTTTGGGGCCCCTGCTTTACATTGTCTTTTCATCATTGGTTTTAACACTTAGAGATTCAATGTGGCCTAAAATTAAAGAGGTGTTTACATGTCAGTGTTTTTGAAATACGCACAATTCTGTAAGCTCGTGGATTTCAAACTGTGGTGCGTGTAGCACTGGTGGTAGGTGAGCTCTGGTTGGTACTTGGAGTAAAATCATGAATACTGTTCTGAATAAACCAGGGTTTTTGATCAGATTGGTGCGAGGAATTTTAAATAGAGTGTGTAGAAAATGAAACAAATGACAAAAAAAATAATAATAATTAGTCACCTTATCTCTCGCTATATCTTCTAATCTAATTTCACTTGACCAGTGAGTGAAGTATATGTGAGGAAGAGGATGATGATAATGATAATCCAAGATGGATCAATTAACAACTGTAACGTTTGCATATGGTGTTTTCTATATGACAAGGAGTGAAAAGTTTTAAATGTACAATAAATAAAAGGCTAATCATTTGTTATTGAAGCAGATTTTCTCTTCTTCACGTTGCACACTGGTATTTATTTATTCCATGTGTCAAACTTAAACTCATGAAGTCACGAACCTGTACTCCATCGCTCGTCCTTTTTGTTCTCCGCCACGGCTCTCGTGGTATTTTCATCTTTGAGGCGGTTTAATTTAGATTGTTTCTTATAGTGACACCATACCATACAGCAATTAAATGTGTTGAACTTGTTTTTTGCTGCCACTGAATTACTTGGATTTACTGCTTTAATCAAGCCTCATGTTGATAACAATGCACCCACTGTTAGAATGTGGGCTTGGTGTGTAGGTGTTACGTGTTATGTGCACGCGTGCGTTTCTTTCTTTTTTGTGTGTGTGTGCTGAAATATTTCTATTCAGTTGAAAACAGTTGAAACTAATGAAGCTCAAAGATCAGCACAAAGTCTTTAAAATGTGATCTTTGAAAGTCAACAACATACAAACCTGTTTTCTGATACTTCAGGTATAGTCGATATAAGTCTCACTTCAGTTCACAGATGGTACAACAATGTCTGTTTGTGTCTTGTAATTAAGATTAAAAATCGCATACAAAGATTAATGTACTGTACTTTTTTTGCACCTTAAATAACAGCAGATGATTTTCCCTTACTGACCAAAAATATTCTGAATTTAATTAGTCGGATCTTTATTTAAAAATAAGAGGACAATTTTAAAACTGTTCATGCAGTTTTGAAATCTGAACTCTGTAAAAAAAAATCTGTATGCAAAAGTTACACTGTGCAATTGAGCTTTAAAGTAATATGAACATTATGATCCAAGCATTTCTGGGTTTACTTTCCATTACTAAATTTGAGCCAGCTACACCTGTTCGTATCTGTTTGTGATGTCTCTATTCGAAAAGAAAATATTAGTTGTTGCTTCTTCCAAAATCTGAATTTGACTTTGAAAATCACAAGGCTATTCTATGTAGAACTAGTCTAAATCTGACCAAATAAAGTTGATACTTGGATTCTGGTGAAACTGCTTAACCTCCACTGTCCATGTGACCGGTGAATTTTAGCTGCCCCTATACTAACACAAAACCTGGAAAAATATTTATTTATTTATTTTTATTCTGTTCCTTTCATGAAAGTGTAGAGTACAATCCAGTACAATGTTACACAAATCCTTAATTACTTTTGAGACAGCACTTTTCATGATTGCAAAGGAGCAGTGAGAAGAATAGAATTCTTATCTATGTCTGCCACCTAACTTAAACTCACTTCGATAAGTCTGTCACTTACTTACTTGTTAGCTCCACCCTCAGCTACACCCAACAAAACAAACAAAACAACCCATAAGTGTTGTTATCTCAAAATGTAAACATCCAGTCAAATTTCCAATGCATATTTTTTCATTTGTTTCTCTTTATATTTTTTTTTTTTTTTTTATGGAAAAATATTTGTGCAACCCTTCAAATCATCCTGTTGAGAATTCCAGGATTTTACTCCAACAATACATGGATCTGGGACAGATTTTGAGCCTGGGCACAGGCAAGAAAAGCATGTTTTTTTTGTCACTTTAGACTTGAACACTGGAGGAAGTTTTACTCTTGGCTTGCTTGGTTGCAGCGAGTGCATTGGCACGGTAAAAGCAAATGTCAGTAAACTAGAAACTGTTGCATTCACTGTTACTCAAACACACAGTTTTTTTTCAATCAATTAAATAAGGTAAAGTTTATGTATATGATGTGTCCTCACGAAGATATAAAAACAAGTTTGTGTTTCTTATGTCTGTGCACCTTTATCACTATGTTGTTCTGTCATTCAATTAAGTCAAAACATGTGTAGGTTTAAAGCTCACCGTCTAACTTTGGTTTTCCCATCCGTCCATCCATCCATCCATTTTCTACCGCTTTATCCTCCACAGAAGGGTGCTGTGCCAAGCAGACATAGGGCTAAAGGAGGGGTACACCCTGGACAGTTGGACAGTCCATTGCAGAACCACATATAGAGAAAAACAATTATTTATTCCCATGGTCAATTCAATTTAGAGTGTCCAATTTACCTAATCCCAATATTGCATGTTTTTGGACTGTGGGAGGAAGCCGGAGAAAACCCATGCAATCACAACCGGGGCTCGCAGGTCTTCTTGCTGCAAATGAAAGAGTGCTAACCGCTACACCAACCGTGTGGCCCATTTTAGTTTTCCCAGATGAATTAAAATAATAATAATAATAAATTAAGATTGTATGACTCAATTAAGACAACAAATAAGTTGTCAAATTACAGTTGGACTTATTGATTTCCATCATCTGGTGTGTGAGGCAGCTCAGCTGTGCAGTTACTTATTATGCATTGGGTCGGTTGCACATTTAAAATATACATGGTCGCAGAGCTCCTTCAGCCACTCAGCGGGGAGGCTCCTCTCTCGGCTGCTATTTCCACTAGTGTTGAAAGTCTCTTAATTTGGGCCGCCGGTAGTGGGTCTCATGAAAATGCACTGAGTAGTATTCTTAATAGGACCCCGAGGTGCGGGGTGCCTCTGAGGTGGTACTCTACTGTTAGACATTTGATATCACTTATTGGAGCACATAATATACAGGAGTGGCATGTGCTGCTGTTGGTCCTCACAATTAACTCTGAAAATCTGCTTTATTTTTTTTATTTTTTTTAAAGCGGACCTAGAGTGGTCCTGTTGCACATACATGTTAGTTATGGAGGTCTACTTACATATATTAACTTGTTTTTATGGTCAAAAACCTCCTAGTTGCTGCAAACGAGACGATAGAAATCCTCTTTTCGGAAGGTGTTCCTAAGCCGCGATATTTCAGACTCAACTCTCTCACCCAGAAGACAGAGTCTTGTGATTGGCCAATACTATTCAGCACGCCCGCTCTCAGAAGCGCAGCTCCCCCCTTTGGAATGGTGAATGCACTGCTACTCATTATCAAAACATTGTTTTAACAATGTTTAAAAATAGCTTCTTCACGACTCCCCACCACAGTCCCTTTTATGACTTTGACCCGGAGTCAGAAGACACTGTCGCTCGTGAAACACCTCCATAACGGATGTTATTCTTCTGCTGTTCAATGTACGCAACCGGATGTGCCCGGACTAGTGCCCAGAGCAGGACGATCTGCTGTTCAGGAGAACCGGTGTTTACGTAACCGGACCGGGTTTTTTCAGAGATCTCACTGAGCCCGAGATTACAATAAAACACAGCGTTCTCAGCAGTGGCTGAACTGTTTGTTTTGAACCTTCAGGGCTTCTTAAACAAGGTAATGACGCAGATACACACTAAAAAACAGCATTAATTTGAACTTCCGGTCTAGGTCCGCTTTAAGTTGTAGCAATATTTCAAAACAGACTTTTTTTTATCAAAACCCAGATTTACTTTACCTTTTACTGTGTTTACTAAGTTCTGACTTCGTATTTATTGCATATGACCGATTGTTATGTGTTTTAACAATGTTAGATCATTAAAACAACAAAAGGCAAAAAAAGGTCTGGTCATGTCTACCTTTAACTACCATAGCCGTCAATTTGACGGCATGTGTTATAAATCATGTAACATGTCTATTTTTGGATACTGACCCCCACCCTTGAAGACGTCACCGTGACTACTGCTAGCTTGTTTGTAAACTAGCATAAATAAAACAACAAATGATGTCATCAATAAGAAAAATTAATGTCCAAGAGGCATTAGCTCTACTTCAGAGCATGAATGAGGCTGAGTCTGATTGAGATGCAGCTTCAGGGAGTGAGTGGTCCGTGGGATCGTCTGACGTCTTTTTTTTTTGTTTCCTCATATTTATTATCATCTTTATTCACACTACATATCTATTTATTTTCAGTTTGTACTTTGATTATTGAAATTATATGCAAATTAAACATGAGTACTCAAAATGACTGCCCTTGGTAGTTCTAGTAGGTACGTAATTCCCGGTAGTTCGAGTGTTAATTTGCATCTTTGACTGAATGAACAAAGGATTAAACTGCCTACATGTGAAAGTTTTGCCAGATTTCATCCACAGTCCGCCTCCATGTCTGTTTATATTCTGAAGTCACGTTAAATCACGTAAGTTTCTGTGTGATCCCAAATTCCTGGAATCTCCTCCTCTGAAATGGTTGATTTAAATGTGTGTGGTCCTGCGTCTTGACTGGATCGTCTAGTTTGTGCTTTCTCTGGAATACCAAATATTGAAAATGGGTTACAAAGTTTGTTGTGTCTGTGGTCTTGGCAAATTATCTAGTGTGGCGCCAGCTTTAGAATAACACCACTAAGTGTAAAAACTTGTGACCTTGTTTCCTTGCACCCATAATAAGAATTAGTATTGTTACTCAAAACAAATGTTAGGCTTTATGTTGTGCTGCATTATAACATGCAGAATGAAAAACCTCTGCTTTTTTGTGTTAAAAATGTTTACATTTTATCTTATAATCACATGTATGGCTATTAATCTATGACTAAATCAAAGTCAATCAACTATTTTTAAAATTGATTAATCAGTTTTTTTGGTGTTTTTGAGTTTTGGAAGCGTTTTTTTTGATTGATTGATATTGATGATTAAAACAAGATTTCAGATTATTCAGCTTAAATGTGATTAGTGTTTGGTTTCTTTGCTCCATATTACAAATACATCATTAAAAGTAAATAATTAAGGTTTATGGACCAAATAAGTACAGATTAATCGAAAAAATAACCAACAAATTGATTATGAATTATGAGTCTGAATCTTGGTCAAGAAATGTCACATTTACTCAATTCTGGTAAATTTAGTAAAAATCTCTTTATCCATACTGTCTATCTCTTCTTAAACTGAACCATCAATGTTGCTTAAACATCAAATATTTACGGAATGGAATACTGGAATACTTTTATGTATAAAACACTGCAGCCAAATTGTGGATTTCTATTAAACAATTGAAGAAAAAATAATCGAGAGAGTGGTTTCTGTATTCGTTTTGTACATGTATCTGAAACTGTGACTTCACATCCTAACACCTATCTGAAGGAGAGGTTTTCCTGTAAGAGCTTTTATTAGCCGGTCTGAAAACGCAGTGGGAGCACAGCAGAAAACGGAAGGATGAAGCCCCTACTGCCTGTAAGCAATCGGTTACCTGCTGCTCTCAAACTCAGGGAATTATTTAAAAAAGATTCTGCACGGAGACATATCGACGCTAAGTCGTGCTCACTTTTAACTTCCAACTATGCAATTTCTTTATATCTTTCCTGGGGTTCTTCATCAAGAGCAGCAGAGAATGAAAAAGGAAAAAAAAAAAAAAACATCAAAAACTGTCAAGTAGGAAAGGTGCTAATGTGTGTGATCACATAAATTGTCTGACAGGATCTCACTTTCAGCAGTTAGTCCATTATGATTCACACCGATGTGAGGTCTTGATGTCAGGTGTCATAATTTAATTGTGTTGTTTTCTATTTCCTCGGTAGAAACTGGAGGGAACGCGGGCGTCGAGTAATGCAGAAGAGTCCACCCTCTGCTCTCACTCATCCCCTCTCTGCTGCTCTCTCTCCCCCGTCTCTCGCTCCTCTTAATTGGAGACACTGGGGGTTCACGTCACTTTTCACTTTAATCTTGACCTTAGAAGATAAACCACTGATAAAGATGAGAATCATTATCTGCCCAGAGAATTCAAGAAGTAATTTCCCCAGCTCATGTTCTATTCATTAATGGGGAAAAAGCACTTTTGTAGTGGAGGATATCTTGAATTTGCAGACATGCTCAAAGATCTTTGACGGCTCGGGCTGTTGTCAGAAATGGTGTGTTGGTTGGTCAATTAAGTAGCCCTTTTTTTAATAAAAGGCTACTTTTAATGATAACATATTGTTCAACTCCTCAGGAGTAGTTTTGAAATGGAATCTCAAGCAAAAAAAAAAAAAAACACTATTGGAAAATAGAAAATTGCTCATGGCATGAACTCATACGAAAAGCGCAAACTAGACACAAATTAGACATCGCGTGACACTTCCACCAGTGACTCAGCACAATAAACACAATTGTGTTGCATCGAGGATTAAGACTAATGAAGAAAAAAGAAGGGAAATTTGAAAAAAAAAATTTAAGCTGACAGTTTTTTGCTTTTAATTTGTATTAATAGATTTGGATTGAGCACTGAAGTCCCTGGTAATTCTTAAAACTGAGCGTTGATGCCAAACAATAGTTGACACAAACAAAGTTCTCACTGGAACTGTTTGGAAAAAAGGCCAATACTTTAAATGCCTCTAGTTTATTTGCTATATATATATCTATCTATATATATATAGATAGATATATATATATACACATAACGTAAAGGGGTTTTAGGATGGCACTTAATGGCAACATATAGATATTTATATAATAACTTGCACAATATTAAATCTCAGGATAGGATGATGTTGATTTATTTAGTTTTTACAAATGAATGTACAAATATGTAAAAATACTACTTAATAAAACACAACATTAATATCTTCTTCTTCTACTGGTGATTGGCAACTAGCTTAACCTTGCATTACCGCCACCTACTGGACTGGAGTGTGTGCAGGAAATTTGGCAGGACTAAATGCAAAGAAATTGAGAAATCCCCAATCCTGTTCCTCTGTATTTAAACAGGCTTCACCCACAGTCACCTGTTTTGCCCAAACCAGGAAGTAGCACTGGGCTGTTGCATTCACAGTAAGACAAACATCATTCGACATAAAAATGAACAAAACAGTGTAAACTAAATGTGTGTGCTTTACTTAGAACGCAGTGCGTTTATGTGTTTAACTTAGACGTGACTGCGAAGAAAACAACAAAACTTTGATATTGTGAGTTGAAAAAATGGGACATAGCCTTGTTTCCTCCAGAATCCAAACAGGAAATAAGAATTGTTGAACAACCACTAGGGGTCGTTTTCACCGGTTCGCTAAAATAACTCAATTTTCTACAGATTACTTCTCAATTGATTTATAAAGTCAGCAAAGTTTCAGCTCCTCTTCCATAGAACATGTTGATTTTGAAAATGATGTTCCCATTTAGAGGAAAATAGACGGGAAAAACACAACACGTATGAGCAAATGGGTGGCCAGTGATTAAGATTTAAATGAAATTATTACCATGATTAAAGTTGTTGTTTTTGTTGTTTTTTAATACAGTTTCCTGAATATATGAATTATCTTTGCTATTACCACATAATGAGCACCTTCATATCAGGAAGTCTAACAGTTTTTTTCATATCATTTTCATAGGGAAAGGTAAGAGAAGAAATATTTAGCTGCAGATGTTGCTAAACTCTTTTGTTCCTACTGGCTAATATCTCACACCACAGAGTCATTCTTCTGTGTTTGGATGAAACAAACAACCATTTGAAAGTTGTGTTTTTACAAATAATCCATAGAACCGTGAACTTTTGTGTGCCTTTGAAATCCTTTTAAACTGAATTCTGGACATAAGTCTGAACTGAATCGTTATATTCCACGTTAATTTCACTGATAATTTAAAAAAGCATCACCAGACCACGCTGCTTGGGCTTGGCGTCACACGGTGCACATGTGTTTTTAAAGGAAAACTCTGCGTGTTGTGCAGGAGAGGCCACCATCGCCTTCCATCAAGGACAAAGTCACCTTCATCTGGAGGAGAATCCAGTCCTCGGGAGACTCTCTGTGGCTTGTGAGTCCACTGCCAGAACTAGGTCAGCTCACCTCTTTGCTGGAAGTTATACTATTATTTCCTTAATGTTGTTTCTCTCCCAGTGTGTGACTTTGCTCGTGATTGACTTGTTTGCTGTATTCTCCAGCCACTGTTGACAAGACCACCGTCGAACATTTGTGGCACAGAGCAACAATTTAGTAGCTATTGTGTGAAACCTTTTTTAAGTGATCAACAGGCGGTATAAGGGTGAATAAACAGACACAACCGTATTTAAAACATGCTTTCGCTGGAAGCTACCAAGCTATGACTAAGTCGTTTTAAAAGTCTAACGTAAAGGTCACTTAAAAGACACCTTTAGTAAAGATTTATAATTTATGTATTTATGATGCTGTTCATCATCTATTTTGTTTATTGAGCTACACTGCGTTTTGGGAGGAAACGAGGAAGGAAGCTTTTACACACTAGTATACATGATTATATACATCAATTTGCCTTCTTTGTTGTATATAAAAAGCTTAATCAACAGTTCATCTCTGTTTGTCCAATTTAAGGATGTACAATTGTGAAAGCATTAAGTATAATGCATTAAATATAATACAATAAGTATTACCATGACTGAGTTATTCTGTCAAGTAGACATAGTTACTGTAAATCTACAAATGTTTTTGTTTGAATCACTAGTTTAACACCTTATCATCTGTCTCGCAAAGTTCAGAATCACTTTGATTTTCATTTTGAATTTTCCATTTTTATTTCTTCATGTAGAGAAGACCGTTTACTGTCAGGATGATAATTGCACTGACACTGAAATCTGTCCTTAATATCCATGCAGGTTAAGCATCTACTGTAGGTGCTGGTGTTTTTTAATTATTTTCCCCCCTTTCTTAATCACTCATCCTGAAAGCCCCGTCTGCCCATCGATAGCAGAGAAATGAATGTTATGTCTTAAAATGTCCCTTCCTCAGGTCCTCTTCAAACTGTCAATAACGTGGTGGGAAGAAGGGATCCTCTGTGATGGCTGATGGATATGCTCACACCTCCAAGAGGTAAACAGCATCGATTCTGTCCCACTATCACCTCTAATTTGCTTCCAGCCTCTGCACAATAAGCTCCTTTATGACTAATCACACCCATTTACAGGACTGGTCCGAGGCTTCTCTCTTTTTTTTTTTATTTCCACAAGTGTGCCTGAAGCTCTCAGACACACTGTCAGTATTGAAATGTTTCTGGCCTGTCACCTCTCGCCACTTCCTTAGCCCTAATGTGATCGATTTGGAAGGCTACAGAGCCATAACATGCTCCTCGACAGAGCACTTTTATAGTAACATTTCAGGCCTAGTTGAACCCGACATCCCCTGAGCCATTAAATGAAAAAACTGGAAAAAAAACTGGACCTCAAGTGGATCTTGAGGTCTGGTCCATCTCTGAGCTCATACGACCACGATAATGACAGAAGTTGTACTTGTCAGTACTACCACAGAGCCCAGGGATTAAATAATATGCATGTAATAGTGAGATCTGAGGTCTTGGCCTGGATGTGCAAAGAACATTTGCAAGTACCACTTTAATGACGAAAAAGGAAGGAGCCCGAGTCTGAGACTCTTGCCTTGGAGGACGTGTCAGGCCTTTCATGGGAACCATTTTTAATTGCAACCAAAAATGTCTATTAGTGAAGCTTCCCTTAGGCAGATACTGTATCCATTATAGAGGTCAAACTTTTAGGTTGGAATATATCATGAGAGAGGGTTTTATCAATACGTTGTGATTGTTATAGTTCACATCTTAATTAATATTAGTGGGGACGCACCAATTTTGTCGAAATTCACCTTATAGACTTTCAGCGGCGTATGTGGCAAATACAAACACTGATGTTAATCTGTGTTATGTATGTTGGAAAAAAAAGGATATGACTGAATAAGAGGCTAAAGGGCTGTAAAACTGTGACTATTGTGTTAAACGACTGTATTAAAGGTAATTTCTTAAATTTGTATGATTGAATTTATGATATGTTCTCCCTGTGTGTGCGTGGGTTTTCTCCACATTCTCCAGTTTCCTCCCACTGTCCATTTATGAGGATATGGTAAATTGGACCATACCTGTAAGAGTGGATGGTTGTTTGTCTCTGTGTCCCTGTGATGGACTGATGATCTGACCTTTCGTGAGTGAGTGAGTGCGTGATTAATTTTATTTTTTTCAAAAAGACTGATTGAAATATGATGAGTATTGGCGCCAAACTGAAGAGAAAAAAATTAATCTTTCGAAAAGAAAATTATATTTTTTTTTACGAGAATAAAGTTGGAATATGATGAGATTCTTTTTTTTGTTATTTAATGTATTATTATGAAATGGCAACAGAGCGCAGATGCAACCAGCAATAGTCTTCAGTCGACCACTGGCAGCCATGTCCTAATCCACAAAAGAGATGATTTCCTCCAAGTCTGTGATTCTTTCTTCCAAACACTCAGTTTATTGCACAATCTTTTCAAAGTCCTGGTGCTAAAGATAATGTGGTGCTGATGTGCCAAAAATAGGAAGTATTTCTTTATTTGTGAAGCCCCAATCAAAATGTTTCTCATCTTAACTCGGGTTGCATCTGATCATCTGAGATTTTGCTTGAATAATAATTACGACTTTATGCTCGGAAGATTACAACTTTATTCTCATAATATTATGATTTGTTCTCGAAAGTGAAAAGCTTTAAAACGGATAAGGAAGTTTTTCTATGAATTATATAATTGTTAGTTTAAACATGTTATTATCAACTCAAAATGTTTGCTAAGTCTTCCATATGGGGAGTTGAAGTGGCAAAATGATGAGAGTTAAAATCACATGAACCCTTGAAAATGGTTGACCAAGTTAAATTACTTGAATTGGTAACACAAATGAATTAAGTTACTTTAAACTGCAGTATGCAAGTTAAAATGCGATTGTTACTTTGAATAAATTGGCTTTTTGGGGTGTAGCCAGATAAAGTATACGTTTTTCACTGCAATTTCATTAAATGCATAGTTTGACGTCAATAATCTTGGCTCTAGATCCAAATTGTCAGTGTATTATTTTACAGGTTTTAATAGTTTGCCACATTCCCCTTTAAGAACACTCACTTTCATATTGTGTTCATCATGTTTATTAAGTGTCTGATACTGTCCACATGCTAAATTGTAAAACTGTAAGATGACGTCACTTTACCTTCTCATGTGAGATTTCTCAATTTATTTGACATTTTAAATTCCAAATGGTGAACCGAGTGTCGGTAAGTCCCATGAATTCAATTTGAATCCTTATAGCTGGATCGTGTTATTACATCCCTTCATGTGGACCCGATGGAACATGCGTGATGGCATTATGGCTACTCTGACGGTGGTAGCAGATGGCTCGCGGGAGCACAATTTAAGACTCAGACAGAACCGACACACAAATACATTTGGACAATGTTGCTGTTAACATGTGAGAGCACTGTTTAACTCGTCCCATCTCAGGAAGTTTTCACACTTCACACTTCATTAACCTCTGTGGCACGGATTCCCTCGGAAGTCAAGGAGGGGGAAAATGCTTGACTTTTTCATATAAATCACAGAGGGGCAGGAAGCTGCCCGCCTTCCTCCTCCCCCCTCCATGACAACATTGACATGCACAGTATTCCACATAATGGATGATATTTTCGGTTAACGTGCACTTCAGTGAATGTCGTTTATATCCTCTTTCACGTCTCGATCACAAACACCCGTGCACGCGTGCGTAAAACAAAATATTCCGAGCCATACTGTGAAAGGCAAACTTGTGCAATAATCGCAAAAGAAAACAATAATAATAATTTGGATAAGGCGAGGTTTATACTTGTGTCGGCATCCATGGTTAAACTGACACATGCCAAGTGTTAACACAGTCGTATAATTGTGTTCCTTTTTTGACTTCTGGCTCATGCAAATAACTACAGATACATTTTAAGCTTTGGAGTAACAGAATTCCACAGTGAACGAGATTAGGTGTTGTTTTTGTGACACGTACGTACAAACCTACATGGTTAACTGTGCCAAACCATGATAGGAATGACAAGTTCCAATTAAAATGTCAGTATTCATGTTGACCAAAGAATTTTATGATTTTGGGGCAATTACTTTTTCTTTTCTTTTTCTTTTTTTTAAGTAATACTTACCGAGATATATTTACAGTTTGTTGTTTCTTCTGTATGTCAAAAAAATTTGGTGTTTATTGGCTTTTTTAAGGTGTTAATTAAAAAAAAGTTAAACGATGAAAGTTGCAATGTTTAATAAAGACAAAGGAGGTGGAGGTGTTAATTGCAGGATCATAGTGTGATGTCAATTTGTCATTGGTCATGAAAACATTAAAATGTGATGCTAAAGAATTGGTTTGTTTTGTTTTAATTGATTTCCAAAAAAAAACTTAACCATTAAAATAACCCAGAAATAGTCCTCGACATCCTCTAAGTGCAAAAAGCACCAAATTAATTAATTAATTGTATGAATTACAACATCTCTATATTTTCAAATTAGTCATGCAGGCAGTAAAATCAAAGCCACAATAATCATCTCTTTTCATACACGACTGTATCTTTTTCACATGTCGTAAAGTAGAACGTTGTCTTGTTTTTGTAGCACAGACTTGAAACCAGAAATTCCATATTCACCCTGTTGATGTATGGTCAAAATAATCTCAGAGACGATGTGTTGCTTGAAGTTGAAGGCATTTATTATTTAATATACTAGAAGAACAAAATCAACATGGAGACAGACATCATACACAGCCTTGATGCTGCCTCTCAAGTACTGATGACACCTATAATCATCCGTCTAATGATCGTTATTTCAGTTTTTTTATTTCAGTTGAGACAGGATGACACAAACTCCCCGCGGAGTAATCTGCTCTCGGTCAATTATCCATGTTTTGGCTTGACTTTGCTTCTCACTTGTTTTACTTTTTTAGGTAACAGAGTAAAAAGTTTGATTTGTTGTTGCCATAAGTCCATATCACTAAACTCTGTGTACAACCAACAAAAGACTTCCTTTGAATTGTTGCAAAGGGCCAGAGAATGTGATGAATATCTTCACATTCGCTCTGGTTACTGTGTCTTTCTTTAGCAGCTGCAGCGGCAACAACATCATATACGGCACAGTATATTGTTGGTGAAAGAAACTGTTGTTTCTCTTTGTAATGTTAAATCAAGCTCCGCTATCTTTACCGGCTTTAACTACCTCGTTCTGGAAGTGAACCTCCGGTTACACACTTCCATCAAGCTCCTCTCTCTGAGGTAAAGAATGAATCTTCATGCTGAAATTGTTTTCTGATGGCCATGTTGTTATCATCCCATGCTTGTGCTGTGTGCCGCGTGTTGGCTTCTACATACCCGGCTGTTACAACAATCACTTTTTTCTTGTTCCATTTTCCTCAGTAGCGGCACGGCCGAATCCATTCAACTCTGTCAAGAGCTTTCCAAATGTCTTGAAATCCATAATAACCATTGTCTGGATGCTGCACAGCAAACCAAACTCACCCACCACAATGACATCCTTCCATTCAACCTGAAGTTGTCTGGCTGGTTAACAGCTGACTAAATTTTGATTTGATTTATCCAACCCGAGCCTGTTGGTATCCAACAGATGGGGCCATATTTGGACAAAATCTTCAAAAATTATTTAATTGGTGACAATTGGCTGAGCTAGCCTTCTTGACGTGTTGCATTAAGGGTCAAGTTGCACCACCATGTTTCTACAACAGAGCGTGTTTCACATTTTGATGCAGCAGCTGACAAAACGAGCATGCAAAGGATACAGTAGCTCCCTGGCTCATATGCGGAAATGGACGGTAGAGCAGATGCTGCCTGTCCTCCAATTGAAACGCAACCCCTGAATACGACCCATAGGTATTTTTAGTTTAGTAGTTTTTAGTGCACCACTAACCCTAACCCTAACCCACGACAGGGATCAGCAATGACAATTTAAAAAAATGCCATGTTTTGTAGTAAAAGTGTAAATCTGTGTAAAATTCTACCTTTATAGTCAAATTCATGTCGCTGTCACCAAACTACAATGCTTTAACCAGTAGGCAAACCGGTGGAAACCTCATCGCAGCTACTCGTCCGCGTATTTGTGACCATCTGCAGTCTCACCTATAGGTGTCACTGATTCTTACTCACAAACTTTTAATAAATGAAAAATAATAGGCTAGGGCTGCAGTACAATTACTAAATGAATTGTCAACTATTTTGATAATTGATGAATCGGTTTGAGTGTTTGTTTTCTGATTTTTCAGCTTCTTATGTGATTAACTAAATAAGGTTTGTAGACAAAACAAGACATTTCAGGACATCATCATTTCCAGGTTTGGTAAACACTGATCAACATTTTCTGACATTTTACAGACCAAACAAGTACTGGATTAACCAAAAAAAAATAATCATCAATCATGAGTTGCAGCCTCATAATTAGTTATTTCCTGAATGCAGCATTGCAGCTATGTTGAGCAGTCCAAACTCAGGTAAGGTAAAGCCTAACTGAAGATGGAGTGACTGCAAAAACTGAATGTCTGTTGGGTTTGCATTGGGTTTTTCTTAGGAATGAAAATGCAGTTAACAAAACAAGCTACTTTTTCCTGAACTGCAGTCGATGGTCACTCAGAATCTGTGCACGCCCGCTAAACTTACTACCTGTATTTTGTTTGGAGAAGTCAACATGGGACTTTGGTCTGAAGCTGTGTCCACTTCTCTTCTTCTTTGGATCAGTCTTGCCTTGGATGGTGTGTCTGCGGGCCTTTGGGGATGTGGTTATTGAACAAAAGATTCATTTTTCCAAAGCTTTCAGGCAGCAGCTGAGGATGTACCTCCTCCAGGGTCCTCCTTTTATGAGCTACATGCAGCCCGTTGGTGATTCACATAGATCCAGCAAGGAAATATCAAAGAAATTATAGGCTTATTGAACTATGAAATCCTATACTGGGACCTCTAACATTAAGGTTACCTGGCTGCACTAATTTGCTCACTGCTGTGAGTAGTGACTAGTTGCTGCTTGGACAGATAAATGTCAGGATGTCTCTCGCTCTCTCTCTCTCTCTCTCTCTCTCTCTCTCTCTCTCTCTCTCTCAGAGAGAGCAGAATTGTGTTGGGCAGTTTTGTAGATGACAAAGTGAGAAAGGACGGTTTTGGACTGTTGAAACATGATGGCGCAGAATAAACCCATGCTGCTTAACTTGCCCCTGGATGGATTGCAAAAATAAACCTTGACCAATTGCTGAAGTTCCTGAGTTGACAGCATATACTGAGGCAGCAGTTGAAAGAATCTAGTACCAAAATCACAACAAAGAAACATGTTTAAAGGTCTCCACCATTGTTTTTCAGGTCACTAAAGAACACAGTGGTTTCCTAAATTACTCATTTATTAATCCATGCCTCTTCACACTGCTGTTTCAAGGTCCTAAGACAGCGATGCCAAATGCATGGCCTGCGGGCCAGAGCCAGCCCACCAGTGGGTCCAATCCGGACCCCTGGGTGAATTTGTTGTGAAAATTCCGTTTGACGATTAGATGTGAAGTGTAAATAAGTTGAAATTGCACTTCATCAGGCTGTAATATACTTAATTTAATGTCAAATTAAAGGCAAACATTTTGAATGCTTGTTTGTTAATAGGTTATTATTATTATTTGTCTGGTCCGGCCCACTTGAGATCAAATTGTGCTACATGTGGCCCCTGTCGTTTTGTCATGAATGATTCGTTCGAAAGAACCTGATTCGTTCCTTTCTTAGTTCAGTTGAGACGTGAATGAACTGACACACAGAGAACTGGTGAACTGTGGCTGTGGACGTGAATCTCGTTCGCAACACGAACGAACTGACACACAGAGAACTAGTGAACTCACTCATTGACCCGCGGCGCGAACGTACTGCACTCAGGGAGGACGTGAGTCACGTAGCAGGGCACTTGGCTCCTGCTGAGCACTGATCGATTCGGTGAACGAATCTTTTGAACAAATCATTTTAATGAACGGATTCTAGTGATTCAGTACACTCAAATGAACTGCCGATCCCATCACTAGGCCACTGAACTTAAACACCCCTGTCCTAAGCTGTTCCATCGGTTGGCCGATCATAGATACTGGTCACCACGCATGATACTAAAGGCCACATTATACTTCTCCGATTGCGTAATGCGTTATCTGTCTGCGTCACCACGGAGACGCCTCGAGCCTTTATACTTCTGCGTCGTGGTGACGGACACGCGCTGCAATTTCCCGCCCGATCAGTAGGGGTCGATGCGCAAAGTTGTTCTGCTTCAGACTAGAGTGAGCAATGGCGTCCGAGAAAGAAAGAGAGAGAAAGACTGTTGTTGTTTTTTCATCACACTTTTCTGTGTGATGGAACGCAGTTTTAAGATAATTTGAGGCGAGAAATTGGCCATTTAGAGTCTAAACATGTGCTGTGTGTGTTAAGATATGACGTATTTATAGTTTGGCAGCGGCGTTATCGGCGGGGATCAGCTCCGCGTCTGTGGACGTTCGGGTGCACACTGTGAGCCGGCACAGAGCAGCTTCGTTCAGCCTGTCCTGAGGACCAATCGCAGCTCTTGCCGTCTCCGTTGTCCCTTGACGGAGTGACGGACACTTATATACACACACAATATATAGACACAATATTTCGTGCAATCGGAGACGACGCAGAGGCTCTTCGACAGGCTCTACGTCGACGCAGAGGACTCTGCGTAACCTACGCAGAGCACTTTACGCAGAAGTATAAATTGGGCTTAAGTGTCTTATAAGAAAGATGATTCTTGTTATTGCTATAAGTTGTCTCTGTGTCACCACTCCCTCTTGAATTAATTTCACGTTCTTGTTGAAATAAAGTCAAATTCCAACTGACTCTTTAACTCTGTCTATATGCAGATGCATGTATGTGTTGCCTCATGGTCTGGCAGGTCTAGAATCTAAACAGGAGTCGTGTCTTTGTGGTTAATCCACTGCATTCATCCCGGGATCTGACTTAATGATATGTTTGCCTTTCGCAATGGTAACCATGTCATATTATCGACCACAGTGGCACGTATTCTTGCCGTGTCTTGTCCAAGTATAACCTCGACCAATCGTCGTTTATGACACTTCACAAGTTCTAATCTCTGTTCTTCAGTGATGTTGTACTTCACGTCCATTCATCGTTCCAGACGTCCAAATTGCTTGAATATCAGCCGGAATTTGTGTCGTCTGATCCCGGCATAAGTTTCCTACCAGTCATGTGGTTTATTGTGAGTGGATAAAAAAAAAAACATCAACATTTGTTTGTTGGACAAACAGTGTAACCTCACATTCTGGCTTGTGATTTGACATAGATTTGTGGGAGAGGTTTCTATTTAATACTCTAAATCAGTGATAGCTGTTGGATTCTCGATCTATTTAACATATATTTCAACTAAAGTATTTCACCGATTGCAACTTAAATCAACATTTATTTTAAGGCCCTGATCCATCTTCTGTATGTCAGTGCTGGTCTTACCATAATCTATATTGTACATTCCTGAACTTCTTGTAATTTTATTTTTACTTAAACCTAAATAAAGTATGTATATATATATATATATATACGCCTGTGTGTGTGTGTATATACACATATAGATATTTATTTATATGTATGTATATATGTGATGATGATTACACACTGAAAAGACCATCAGAAGCAAAGTCTACACACGGTCAATGAGTCTGCTAATTAACCTACACACATAAATTGGAGCCACAGAGAGAGCGAGGACCTTGTTTCAAATTGCTTTGACTGTATTTTTATAGAATCACCAGAGAAGGTGATAATTGGTTCGTATGTAGATATGATGTACAGTAGAAAATGTTTTCTTTGTGCTGTATACGCTGTGTGCCACCAGGTCCCTTTGTTCCACCAGCTTTACTCGGCTGCAGCATGAGATTGACCTCTCAGACATCCTTTAAAAGGCCCCGAGAAGCTGTTGTAAAGCCCGTTTACATTCCACTTTGCAAAGTGAGCAATAACAATGACCTAATGATTATTATGATGATTATTATTATTATTACGCTCGGTCTCCCAGGTAAAAGTTAGCAGCCTTGAAATCGTGTGTGAGGTATATTATAGTGACTTTGCCCTTGTCCTCCTCGGTTTTTCTGAATAGAGAAGAACGTTTAAAACAAAACAGACTGTCTGAACTGATGTCACTTTACAAGCTCCACCAGCTTCACAGGAGGTACTGTATGGTTCCCAGTGATGTTAACTCACCACAGATAGGTTACATCCCAAGTCCTCTTTGATTAATTTTATTATATTTTTTATATTTTATTTATTATAGTGAAATATATACGTGTGAGGTAACCTCAAAAATTGGTCTTTGTGAGCCTCAGGTAGAGGAATTGTCAAAACAAATGACAATCTGAGATGATAATACTCATGTGAGATGTTCCTCCAAACAATTGATTACCTCTGATTTTATAACTTTTACATTAATTTTGAATAGGAGAAAGGTGTTTAAAAATAAACGACTGATTGATGATTTGCTTTGAGATTATCCTACAAAATTCCTAAAACTCATTTCCTACATCCGTCCTTTTTAATCCGTCCTGTAATCCAAAAACACAATGCGGGTCACTTTAGGGGACGAGAGCAGACAGGCGACAACAGGTGTGACCACTTTAAAAAAGCCTCTCTGCTAATCTGTCACGTCATCGTACAAGGATGCAAGTGCTCTCTTATTGTGGAGAGGAGTCTAATGTTGTAATCCTTCCCTGCAGCTATTCCAGGACAAGGGGGGGGGCAGACATGTGAAAATATGAAAGAAGAAATGATATGTGCTATTGCACTGATATACACTCATTCCTGTGTAGCTTTAAAACAAAAACGTTGATTATTATAGTTTGATTTTTCATTAAGAAACTCACAAACTTCTGCTTTAATTTCTGTTTTTGTTTGTAAGACAATTCCTTGCTTTTTGCCAATGTAATTTTAGTTGTTTTCCCACAATAATTACATGTTCTTGTTTAATTTAGTCAGATGTAAATAAATTTTTCTGTAGCGATCACATCAGCTGCTGTGTTGTGATATAAAAAGCACTAATTTCCTTTTACAAAGTGATATTGGCTTAGTTTTTAAGATCTTTTTAGGAGTAAAGACAATGGAACCTGTAAGCTGACGTTTATATTGATGTTCTTTGATGTTGCACTAACTCCACTTGTGTCATCGTGTCTTATTATAGTTTGACAGTTTGTTTATTCAAAACTTGGGGGGGTTAGAAGAACATAAAAACATTATTAGAATTGTGATGTTTTATGATGTGCTATTATTTAACCTCATGTCATCCACCTCTTTAAATAAGCTATGCAGGAAATCGGTAAAGCTGAAATGTGATATCAAAATATAAACACAAATGTATTAATAGAGTCACTTAATCTTATTTAGAAACACTTTAATGACTATTTAAATTATCCTGAATTTAAGTAGATTTAATTCAAGTTATTTAGAAACCTGCAGGTGCAAACACTGAGGAGTTATTTGATTAGAGGGGTGTTTTTTTTCCACTAAATATTCTGAGATAATTAAAAATTATTTGAAGAATCGTCCAGAAATCAATGCAGATGGTAATTTTGGGCTTAGCCCAGGTATGCACAGGAAAGATAAGAATGATTAAATCCACTAGCGCATTAATGAGCATGAGATGTAAAATAATCCCAAAAAGGCATGGCAGAGTTGCTGCAGGAGATGCCAAATGTCAAGTGCCATTTTCCTTTTTCTTCCCTTTTTTTTAAAAAAGGGAGACATGGTTCTCTTTCTTTCATCCAAACTGAGCCTTCAGAGCCTCTAAGATCTCACACAGCAGCACAAAGCACCGTGTCTGTCTGTGTGCACACACACACACACATGTTGTGTCCTTCTTGCAAATAAATCCGTCTGTGTCACTCTTATATGGGAAACATAATAACACACGTGTAATGTAGAGTAGAGTTTTTGATTCAAATCTTTGAAATCAGTATCTGCAGAATCTACATTTAACTGTGAACGAAAATGATCCATTTGTGTCTAATCTGACTGCGTTTGCTTGCATGTGATGTGGAAAACAAACGTGTAAATAAACATGTGGTTAGTCATTTGTAGCTTGCAAAATCAGGGGCTTACATTTGTGAAGATGCTGGTTTAGGCTGCAGCAGCTCACGTGCTCCAAATGAGACCCTATCAATATCGTGGCCATAATTAATTGCGCAAATTTGTTTCTATTAAATAAAACTAACACATACTGAGAAAACTCCATTAGCCTTAATTAAGCTTGATATCCTAATTTGGGGGAATGTGTCGTTGAAAACAAGCGGTTATGGTAGATTTTTTTTTCCCTTTTTCCTCTGTCTTTCTCCGATAGTGGAAAGCCTCGCAGCTCTCTGCCTTTGGGCTGCTTCTCCTCCTTTGAGAGTTGGAAATGAGAAATGGAAATGGAAAATACCAGGAGGTGCTAAATTAGCTGGCTGATCTGCACTTATTGCCGCATACAGGCCCCTATTACTTTGCCAATCTGTGCCTTCTCTTTACGCATTCCGGGCATGGAGACGCTTGGAGATGGAGCAGATTTATCAAATGGGAAAATGAATGCATGATGATCAGTTAAATTGAAAATCAGCGTCTGCATGACAGCTCGACCTGACACCTCCGTAATTAGAAAGAAAAATGATGGCGTCCGATGCATAATAGAGCAAAAACAATTTACACTCTCCCATAATGATCCGGCGTTCAAATTGAAAATTTCTGCGGGTATAAATTGAATTCATAAAGTATGATTCATGGACGACACATTATCTGGAGGCTGCCTGGGCATATCGATTGATAGTTTGTCTTGAATCATGCAGCGTGCAGCTCTCAGGCAAGAAAAGCTTAACTACTTAAGCAAATCGCTAATTTCACCTTAAGGCCACCAATGTGCAGCCAGCGATACTCCCATTCACTGTGCGCTAATGAATTATGGATGAACTGGGCACACGTCCCAAATAGCCTCGAGAGTGGAATGGAAACATACACTCAGTGCAATATTAAAGGTTATTTCACACTGGCCTCGTAGTTTTAGAAAATATACCATGTATTTCCTAATAGTTTTTTTTTTGGTTTTTTTGTTGTTGTTGTTTAATTAACAATTGGAATTAAGCAATATGTAGTTTTTTGTTGACCCGTGATATTTTGACTATTTTTGACTTCTTTCTGAGACTTAAATACATACAAATATAATTCAACAATATGGACATTTCATCCTCTGTAATACAGAATTGGAATAACTAACAAGCATTAACAAGGCGTCTGCCTGGTCTGTACCATGCAGACACCTCTAACCTCGCAGCAGCATCATGCATGCAGTCCTGTAATCTTCATGCATGTCCATGTCCACCCTCCTCCTCCTCCTGCAGCCTAATAAGACATTGCTTCCCAGTGCAAACAGCTGCATGGGTTTGAAATTTATGTAAATATTTTTGAAAGGGACACTGGCCCAGAAATTCATTTGCGCCGGCTCGCACGTAAAGCTCACCCCTCTGATTATTTTCAATTTATTTGCAAATCAAGAATCCCAACGAGGACTCTCTCTGTTTATAGAGGGTTATGTGGGTTTAAGGGTTTTAGCAGCTTTACATATACAGATTATGCTGTTTTTTTTCCCCTTTTTGTTTATGTCTCAAAATCTATATTTTTGGGGGAAGTGTTTGCGCATTGACATTTCTTGATTGTGTGGTCAACGCTGCTGTTATTACACACACACGGAATAAAGGGGAAAGGGAGAGAACGAAAGAAAGAAAGAAAGGGGGAGCAGATGTCCCAGATCCTGCACGGCTTCCCCGGGGACCACCAGCCCCTATTAGAACAAATGTGTTCTGCTATTGTAAATAGGCACGTTTGCCTCAGCCCGTCCTATTACAGCCGACGCATGATCAATAGGCTGATAACACAGAAACATCAATGTAAAGCGACAGAACAATGAGGGATATCATCGAACATCTATCTTAATATAGCCGCGCTACAAGGGAACCTGACAAAGTGGAGAGGAGGAAGGAGGGAGGGAGGGATGAGGGGGTAGAAGGAGAAGAAGAAGGAGGAAAAAACCTCATGAAAATGCCTCCCCACGAATCCTCCATCTCCTATCCAATATGCACAAACACACACTCCCAGCTGCCGGGGCTATTATTTTCCTATTTCAATTTGACACCCAGGCCTTTTCATGCTAATTCTATTATTCTTGGAAGTTTATGTGATTTCATATCACTAGAAATCGGTAATGTATTATAACCCCCCCTTTGAGCTAAAATAAACTGAATCCCCACCCCTCCCTCCCTTTGCAGTAGCCACCGGGAAAATAATTACTTTCATATCAAAACTCTGCAGGAGTTGAGCGGGTCCTTTTTTCGCCCCGGGCTCGTAACCTCATTTCAGTTGGGGGCTTATAGATGAATAAATTTGTTAAGGCAATATACAAAGTACAACATGAGATTTCTTTTTTGGCAAAAAAAAGAAGAAAAAAAAAGAAATAGTACTGTACTGAACTGTACTGTAGCTGCAGCTATTTAAGGTCTCACACGGTTTGAGGTGCTTGTATACAATAGATTTATTTAAGAAAAACCTTACATATATAAATAGTGTAATACCCTTTTTTTACAGCTCTTGAGGATTTTTGTTGGTCTCATGGTCTTGTTGTGATTTTTTTTTTCTGCTGTTGTTGTTGTTGACACACACATTAAAGGATATCTAGAGACTCCTCACACACACACACACACACTCGCAAAAAAGAGAAAGAGAATTTCAGCAGAGTGAAATATTAAATGCAAAGATGTAGATTCTGCATGGTGAAGCTTTGGCCTAATGAAAGGTGTCATTTTAGAGGTTATATCAATGTTTCTGATTATTATTTTTTTTTTCTTTTCTTTTCTTTTCTTTTACCCCCAGAGTTTTATTCCATGTCGACATCTTCTTTGCTGGAGTCTGTCTTTGTGTCTGCAGGACTGCTGTCACACTCCTTGCTCTCTAAATGCTCTTTTTTACAGTCAACGTCGACAGGCTGATTAGTGGCTTGTGGGCTGCAGTGTTCGTGGGTGAAAGTGATGGAGGTGTGAGTGTCTTTGCCCGCGTTCGGGACGCCCCTGCCGGAAGAGGACGGGGAACTCGCGCGCTCCTCGGATCCCGCCTGCGCCTTGCGCACAGCGGAGTCCGGCGAGCTGCTCCTACATCCCGCAGAGACGCTGCTGCTGCTGCTGCAGCGGCTGCCGCTGGGCTGCAGGCTCCTCTCCGCCGGGGAGTCGCTGCCAGAGTTTGTAGCCGTCGATGTGGTTGATTTGAGGGCAGTTTGTGGAACAATGAATCCAAGCGGCTGTGTGATGGGATAGAGCAGAAAGTGTCCTTTCCCTATCAAAGGCCGAGAGGAGGGTAAGGCCGCGGGGGTGCGTCTAGGTCTGGAGTCCGACAGGAGGCTTTCGACGCTGAAAGGGTTGAGTTTCTGCAGACCAGAGCCTCTGTTGCTGTTACTCTCACTGTTACCGGAGCACATCAGGCTTGTCCGGTGACTGGCATCGGGCGAGTCCAGCTCGGATCCGCCAGCCTCCCCGTCCAAGTGTCTTTGGTTCTGGTTCTGGGTCTGGAGAGAGTGAGGTGTGTGGTGGTCGCAGCTCGACGGCGTTTGGCTGTCCGGCACAGAGTCAAAAGGCGGGCCTGTGGTGTGGTCACTGTCGGTGACATGCGACACCCCGCTGTCGCTGTCCGAGCCCGGGGTGTGAAATAAATCCCCAGACAAGAGCTTGTTCTGGGACTTGAGCAGCCGCCGCTCCTGCTTGCGTTTCTTCTTCTCCAGCCGCTCAAGCTCTCGCCGGGCGATCTCCTCCGGGGCCATGGGCTCCCCGCTGCAGGTGGTGGGGTGCGCGTTGTGTGCAGGTCGACCCGGACCTTTCTTTGTGTTCTCCTTTTTCCTCCATTTGGCTCGGCGGTTCTGGAACCAGACCTGCAGAGAGATTGATGCACATTAATGTCACTATAAAATAATAATACGGCAATTAAACAAATATTTAGGTTATTTGTTTCTCTTGCTGTTTTTGTTTTTTTCACACAGGCCTAAAAAAAAAAAACAATAAAACTATTCAAATTAAAAGGTATTTACATCAAGTTGGACAAATCTCCCACTGAAACGATTACAATTCCACTATAATTTTTAAAAGTCCAGCTTCCCCTCTATTTTTTAAAGATTCTTACAATAAAATACAAGTTTATTTGTTTAGAATTAATGGTTGTAAATGGTACATGGAATTATTTAATTCATGTGAACAACAGTGAGAAATAGTAAATATTTTTTTATTTTGCTATTTCTTGTTAGAAAATGATTGAATGAATATCAACACACATTAAAAGCTCTCTTTTTTACCCAAATAAAGGTGCAATTAAAATTGATTTATTGGACCAACATAAGCCTTGAAAGGTCAGACACACACAGAAACACACACACACACACACACACCAACCACACACACATGGGGTGAGTTCTTTAAATTACACATTATGGCAGACAACTGACCCGTGCTTTATTTTTATAAAAACATATATATATGTATATATATATACATATATATATGCTACTGAGTCATTGTCATAAATAATAAGGCAATTTAAACGCATGCAAACTCCAAATCACAACAATAACAGCAACAACAAAATACACAAGTATTTACCTGAACTCTTGATTCGATCAGGTCCAGCCGCAGAGCCAGTGCTTCCCTCATGAACACGTCCGGATAGTGACTCTCATTAAAAGCCTTTTCTAATTCCTCCAGCTGCCAACCAGTGAAATTAGTGCGAGTTCTTCGCCTCTTGCAGCCTGGACTATCTTTGTCTGGATCCACCGAGTCTGGCAGCAGGACGAGAACACATGTAAACAAAGGAGGATTATCTCATGTTTGTGGTTTTTTTTCTTAAATAACTACATTTCAACAGCACTGGAACAGAGTTAATTTCGTGCGTAAAATGGGGTATTATTCTGGAATCTTTGAAGCCTGGAGCATCTGTCAAAAATGCTGTATTTACATATAAGACATTCTACAGAATTGAGATGAAATAATCTTGTGGAAGCATGTCGTTGCTTTAGTATATTTAGCTGTCTGCCTTTCAGGATTGTCCTCTGCTCGACTGTGCTTGTGTGCAGCTTCACACAGAAAACACACCAGGGTCTCCGTCTTTGTGTCTTCCCGTTTGCGTCTTTGTGCGGACACAAGCAGCCCCCAGAACCCTGAGATATATATATATATATATATATTTATTGTGAAGTGACTCTATAGTCTAGTATATAGCGTGGCTTACCTGTCAGTTTGTACGGGTGATTATCTCCATTCATCCCGCAGCCCGACGACAAGAGCGGATTGGAACTGCCCACTGACGCCGTGCAGGAACCATTTAGTAATCCGTCTATCGAGAAGGGAACCGCGGACGCAGATTGAAGTTGATGCCCGGCTAATTCGTAAACGTGATGGTGGCTCAGGTGGTACGGGAAGCCCACCATCCCGCCGAGCGAGCCTCCGAACTGGGCGTGAGGTGGATCCAGTATCCTGCTGTCCATCATCCCGCAGGCGAGAGGAAACGACGTCTGGATTCCGCCGACGACGGGAATTTAAAAAGCATGCAGCGAGTGTGGCCAGCGAGCGGGGGACATGATGTGAAGGGAGGGGATGAGCTGTACTTTATCCACATGAACCTCCCAATAATTAGCCCGTGGCTCTGGGAATATGAGGCCCAATGAGAAGCGGTAATGGGCGCTGACGTCAGAGGCGCGCTCTGCAGACGCTCCCCGTATCGATTGCTAATTAAAGCTGACATCCACCTCAATAAACAATATCAGAGCTGTCACAACAAGACAGGAGGGCTTTGATAAGAACTACATGGCAACTACACGGGGGACCCACCACCGGGAGGAAGGGCTCAGTCAGTCACCGGGAAGGGAAGGGCTACAGGCGGATAGGTTAGGCCAGAGGCTCCGGCACTTTTTAAGATTGTATTAAACCACAAAATTATACATTTAATCAAAAATATCACACTATTTATTTTCATTATAGGGCACATACTCTCTTTTGTGTAATACTAGTGTGTATTTTGCACATTTATAGGGAGTTAGCGGATGAAAAAATGTGACTTTTATTGGCACATACACATAATTTGACACGTTTTTTCATCTCTATAAAGGGCAAAAACAGAGGAAAACAAAGGTTTTTTAGTTACAGAATTTTACAAACGGTTAAATATCTTTATTTATATAGAGTTTCAAATTAAAATATTGATCTCCATGACCTCTGGAGAGTATTTTACTTATACGTCATGATTTAAATACATTACCTATTATTATTATCATTTTTGTCCACGTGCACAGTGAGGTGATACGTGGCGAGATATATGGGTGGTATATTTTTCCAAGGGGGGAGCTGAGATACTGCTGAAGGCACAAAAGCGAGAGAGTGAAACTATAATATTTTACTGTTACAAGGCGAAAGCTTCAATTACGAGCAACGTTGTGTTATATGAACTAAATATATGGGCAAATAAAAGGAGAACTCTGTGCAGCCACAGAGACTGGAACAAGGACAACACACAAGAATACAGAATAATAATAAAAAAAACAACCTTCATATTAAAGAAAGGAAATATACATTTGCAGGAATTCCTGTCAGAAGGAGCTCCTCCAACTCAATATGTGACCAGCCTAAATCCTATATCTGCTCATTAGGTTTGCAAATAATTAATTCGACTTTATTTATCCCAAGTCTGGCGCTGTCATAATGTTAATCAGAGTTGAAATTTCGCACCCCACTCGTTCCCTGACCCTTGGCACCCGGATTGGCATGTTGTAATAACCTGAATCTCTCAACAGAAGCTGCGATAATTGTTACCCTATTAGCATGCAAATTGTTTAATTAATATTATTATGAGGAAGTATATAATCCGCTCGTCACTTGACCCCCAAGCCCAAATAACAACCCCCCCCACACACACACACTCACGCGCGCGCACACCACCACCACCACCAGCACCCCCCGCACCTTCCGCCGTGTGTAGCCCTACATTTTAATGAACTCCTCAGAAATGATCTCGCCTGTTTATCCATCTCCCCCCCCCCTTTTTTTTTGAGCAGCACTCTGCTTGTCTTTGAAGAAAACTCCACTCCACCCCTCCAACCTTTCCCTCTCTCTGTATTTTAACTTTAATTCTTACACATGGACAATATCTTGTGAATAATCCCAGTTTGCCTCTCTATTTTTTTTATCAAAAATTTGATAATTGCCTCTTTGTCAATCCCAATAATAATGCATGCATATATATGATATATATGATGTGTGTGTGTGTGTGTGTGTGTGTGTGTGTGTGTGTGTGTGTGTGTGTGTGTGTGTGTGTGTGTGTGTGTGTGTGTGTGTGTGTGTGTGTGTGTGTGTGTGTGTGTGTGTGTGTGTGAAACAGTCTCCAGAGGCATTGCATTTTAATTTTTGTAATCCTTATTTCTCTACAGCCGCGTGACATTGATTCATTCTCGCTTTAATTAACCTCATAAAAGGCGAACAAGGCCAACGTTATGTCGAGTTGTTGTCCTGCCTTGTAACATACATATATGCATCTGTGGATATTTTATATAAGCTTACACACACGCGCGCACACACACACACACACACACACACACACACACACACATAATACATATATATACACACATTATTTGTGTCACGCAAACTCTTTATTGCATTTGTGTATTGTTGGGCTGAATCAATAGGAGTAGCCTATGTGTTATAGACTAATTGATTAACAAATACACACACACACATACTTAAAAATAGTGTGAAATATTGCTATAAAACAACCGCATATCAGTGTTGTGTTGCTTTGCTGTCACTCAGTCAGGTTTTGTCATCACCTCACACCTGCTTTTCCCACTAAAACACACACACTTAAATGCATTAACACACGCGCACACTAAATCCTGGAGAGCATCATACAGTGTTTATCTCACCAACACATATAGAGCCACTTGTCCCATTATTGTTTTTTCTCCCCCTCTCTGTTGCTGCCTCCGTGTTGCTCTAATCACTCCCTTAAGTTGGTCGCTATATAGGCTGTTAAGTCCACTAAGTGACCACGGTGATGAATGAGGTGAAGAGAAACAGCAGTGGCACTGATGGAGCACATGGGGGAAGCCCCATCTCCTGCAACACAGACTCCCCACATCCCACTCATTCACTTATTTCCACTCTGATTTAAGAGTCGCGGACGTTTGTCTTGACTTTTCAAGTTCCTTTTTTTGCAGCCAAATCAACTTTCCCCCTCGCACTTTATCTCCTTAAGTCTCTCTAATGACAACTTTCTTGGCCGAGTCTCCAATAAGAGGATTTCGCTGCTGCTGCTCACTCACCTGACTGCAGATATAAGCAGATAACTGAAATTCATACAGGATGAGTGCCAACCTAATATACAGGTGTTCAAATGATAGCAACCCACAATCCCCCCCCCCCCCCCAAAAAAGGAGAAGGTGAAAAAAAAGTGGCTTTGTTATCAACATGCCCATCCAACACTGATACCTAGTTTAGCAGCACAGAATCAAATTCATTTTTAATTAGGCAGGCAAATTAATAGGCGGCAGTTTAGGAGTTTAATTACTCAATTAACTTCACGCACGTTAATTTTTAACTATCTAAATTAGGTTGCACATTATTCGATTTGATGATAATTATAGAATTAAATCTAAATTAATTGTTTTGGATGATTTGGATGAACTAGATGCAGTTCCAATTAAACAGTAGGGGGAGGAGGGATAGTGTATGTGGGGGGGGGAGAAAAAAAGAAGAGGCTGGTTGCCATTTTAAGCTCGCAAATCCTTTGATTCGATTTTATAAGCAAGAAACTCTGCCTCGAAATTCTTTCCTCTGATCCAACAAATTCTCCCTGCCTCTAATCCCACAATTAAAAGTTTCCTCCCATCTAATTATCTGTAATTGTGCCGCTGTCAAAGTAGAATGGAGAAGTGAAAGCGATTGATTTGGACTTTTAATTCAGTTCATTTCTGATAGAAGGGAAAGTAATTCCCTTCAAATTACCTCATTCAATCCTGACACCCTAATGCCCTTCAAAATCTTTTTTTTTTCTTTTCTTTTTTTTAACTCCCCAGCATTTATATATTAAAAATGAATCTAGAATGACTGGTGCCTCCTAATAATAATAACCAAACTTCCATTAGAATAATAATTTCATTTCAATTAAAACTGACTTATCACCTTTGCTAAAACGTGCTTAATATGCCGAAAATTATCAATGCTTGAAGGAGCCCAAACTGGGGAGTCTAATTGTAATCAGCAAATCAGAGGTGCTTGTCGCTGCCGTGCCTTTGCAGAGAGGCAGTCTCGGAAATAGAACTAATTTACTCAACTCCCGCGGGAAATCCGCTCAACAGATTAACATTTTCAAAATATAGTAATGATATAATTTGAGAAATGGTGACGCCAATTTGCGAGGAGCCTTTGTGCAGAGAATAATTTGCATTTTTTCTTTCTTTTTTTTCTGCCTTCGCCACCTCCTGCATTTTGCCCCCCTCGTTAATTACAGTTCCGCAGATGAAGGGCTCGCTTATTATTCAACTTCAATCTAATAATTCAACTCTACAGGAAGTATATATATATATATATATATATATATATATATGTGGAAAAAACCGTGTAGCCTCTCCAAATTTTAAGCCATGTGTTATAATCCCAAATGGGTTTGCATGTGAAAAGGTGCATGTACTGTATATAGAGTGTGCCTGTCACAGTGGGTGTCTCTTATTGTCGCTCATATAGCGTCTGTGCATAAGGAATTATGGGGTTTGTTTGATTTTTAAGCACCATGGACAGCTCCCTGCAACAACATCAAGAGGGTTTATGGGGCATAAATAGACTTACACATTAATTAACCTCGTGCGTAATGGAACATATACGGAATACATTCAAACTTTGGAGACGAGTCAAACAAGGCATGGAGTTGAAACGGGGCCTAAGAAGGAGCTATTCGTGATCATGGAAATGCTAAGAGTTGCAGTTTGGTTGTAGCCAAATTGGAAGTGATGGCAGGATAGACCAACCAAGTCCCTCGGTGTTTCCTCACACTGCAAAGAGCTGGTGGAAAGAGAGTTAGAGGGAGAGCGAGTGAGTGTGTACTCTGTGGCCCAGCCATCTGCTAACGTACCAAAAAGTGTTTTCACAAAAGCCCCAGAGATGTTTGTGCTCGAGCACCAACGCTGCAGCTAAAAGAGACAAAAAACCTTCCCATTGTGGACATTTTAAGACACTGAGACACGAGTTCTTCCATCATCTGTCACTTTGTCACTTTCTTACAGAGAAATGATGCTGTTTAAGAAGAATGCAACCTTTATTTTGAAGTCACTGGTTAAGTGATTGGGAGGCCCCCTTTTCCTCAAGTAAATTGTCATGGTTTGTAGGAAAACCTCAATTTAGCCACATTCTGCATTCCTAATGTTGTGAAGTCAGTGATACACACACACACACACACACACACACACACACATACACACACAGAGCGAGAGAGAGAGAAAGAGAGACAAACACACCCACAGATCTTCAAACCTTCTTGACCCTGCACATGAGAGCTTCATCAAACCACAACCTCTGACTGTTTGTGTCCATAAAAAGGCCTGTTCTGCCCTCTAGTGGCTGTTTGTCTCCATGTTTTTCTTTTTTTTTTCATTCTTTTCTATTTTCAGTGGCTCCAAATCAGAATATGTTTTACTGCCAAGTCAGATTTAAATACACAGCAAGTTGATTTGGTGCATAACAAAGGACGTAACAAGATTATAAAAATGACCAAGACTCAGAGTAAAAAAAACAAACATGTTTGGCAGATTAAGCTGAAACAAACAATATAATATTAAAAATGTGGCACAAAAAGCACATGCAATTTGGACATCTGTGCAATATGTGCACGAAATGACATGAGCAAATGGGTTGAGGACAAACAAAACACTGCAACTGGAAAGATCCAGCTGGGGAAGAAATGGCTCCTAAATTCACCCTGTCCGTGATCTTTGACCGACCGATTCCCCTGCAAATAGGTTTATTCTTACTGTATGTTATTTAACAATTAATATATACTGTCACTTTTCACCCATTATCTTACAGTAGAAAACGAGAGGTTAAAAACAAAAACCCAAAATAACTTAAAACAACACAATAATAATACAGGATACTGGTTAAAATAATAAACACTCAAGAAACTACATGAAATGTTTAACAAATATATAGTGGAAGAGCTACTGTATTGTACAATATAAAACATATACATGCTAACTGTGTTAAAATGTGTGCCATAATTTAATGAGGTGGTGATCAATATTGTATAGAATCAACATTTTTAGAAACCAGACAAATAATGACACCAAAGTATCTATTAAATGTAACTTTTAATTCCACAAGATCAACGTCATGATATTTCAGACAACTCTGACTTTGAGATTGTATTATTTTTGGAAGATTCTTGGCTTGTCTGCTTCTGAACAAGTGAGTCTAATAAATCCACGTGATTATGATCTGAACTCTTATATCTCACTCATTTTACAGCTTAGATCAAATTTGGAAAAATATTTATATCAATAACAGTCAGCAACTGAAAACAAAAGGTGAACTAACAGCTTTGGACAAAGTTGTCAATCTAATAAAGGTTTATGAAGCAGCAACGGCTTGTTGAGATAACTTACTGATATTATGTTTTAAAATATGGATAGATTTAATATAACTGCGGAACATGGAGAAAAGAGAATCTTAAGCATGGACAAGACTAAACAGGTCACATTTCCAATAAAGTGTCACATCAGCGCCTTAATTATCTTATCTTGTCCCGTTTATCGGGAGATAATCACGTGAAATTGCCTCTTTAACAACAGTTGAAGTGAAGAAGCTTCAGTGTGGAGGGCCAGGTGTTTTCACAGCAGTGCCATCTGCCCACAGTGTTAGCAGCTTATGAGGCAGGTGTTGTGGAGCAGCAGCAGAAATTGATGCTCTGTGACTGTTGTTTCTTGATGACGCACTTTTTACATTATACGTTCCCCGCCTCCGAGGACTAATATGTTGCAGTTGTGTCATTTAAATCAGGTGCTTTTATGGATCCCCGCTGAATCATTTTGTTCCTTACGAGCAGTGGCAACGCTGAGGAAAGTGTAATGATCCTTCATAAATATCCCATCCATTCATTAAAAAGTTTATTAAAACTTTTTGGTTGATTATTGCTAAACCTTCACTGCTGACGTGCAGAATCATGTGGTTGTTGTTGTTGTTGTGGCTTCAGTGTTTGAAATGCATGTTTTTGTTGTTTAAGACACACCTTTCACATGTAGTGTAAAAATACACAGGTTTAATTCACATTATAGTCATAAAAAAGAGCGTGTTTACAGTTCACAAGGCTCCTGCTGCCATCGTCTGGTAAAAGCTGCCAATACAATACATGTAACCTGCTGGAAAAAAAACTAAAGAAGAAATAGATTTGCCATTTGTAAGCCATCAGTTTGCCGCAGATTTAGCCTGTGTGTTGTCTGAAACGACCTCATCACACTCACTTTTCTGTGACTTTAAATTCAAGAGCATAATATAAGATCTGCTGTCTGCAAATTGTCAAAAGATTGGACAATTGGACTTGGAATTTGAATAATTTGTGTCCAAATGAGATGTTGGAATAATGTGTCTCTGTCTCACTTTGTGATAAAAAATTGAGTTATGCACATTTTCATGATGGCTGAATGTTCACAAATCTGCTGACGATAAATATTTAAAAATACAGAAAGCATGTAACAATCTTTATTTTATTTTTTTTACTTGGATGACAGCTTAATCAGAGCTGCTGTCAAACCTAATGTCTCCAGAGCAACAAAGGTTAAACTGTCATGACTACTGAGTATAAATCAACATGATAATGTAACAATGATGTCTTATTGAAGATGATTTTTGGAGAGTAAATGGATGTGAAACTGTCTGAAGAGATAATAGATATTAAAGGTGCCATATGTAAGAATGTGGCCAAAAACGGTTACTACATTCAAATTCAAAATACCGAGGTCTTTTAGGTTTTGTTTTCTGACGTAACTGGCAACCCGTGGTTGCTCGGCAGCTGAGACTCTACTGACTGCAATGATTGGTAGACGGCGGTAGGTGGCGCCACATGCCAAAACATGATTTAAACATGATTTGCAGTCTGCAAAAATATTTTCTTTAATGCAAATATTTTGTCTGTACTGTTGTTGTCAGTGAGTTCATTTTGTTATATGAACATTATTCCTTAGTCTCTGCGACATATTAGGAGGATTTTATGGCCAGTTGCTTTAGATTTATTAGATAATGCACATTTAAACATAATAAATACAGTATGGAGTAAGTCGTTTGTAAACTTAATTCTTGACTTAAGAGTGAATAGAAAATATGAGGTTATGAAATGTCAGTTGTCAATTTTAGTTACTTTTAATAACTTAAAGGTGAAGTAAGTAGTTTATATTGCCATCTAGATGAGAGGCTGAAATTTACAACAAAGAACTGCTCCTCTGCTCACCCCCTCCCTTCCCAGAGCGCTACGGTATCCTCAGCCGGTCAAATGTCGTCCTCGTCGTCTTTCTCCGTGTCAGCAGATGAGGATTGTGAGGCGAGGGAGAGGGCGAGCTACCGCGGCCGTAGCAGACGAAGCGGAGAGAGTGGAGGTGGGACTTCCGCTACAAGTAAAGCGACGCTTGATTTGTTCTCTCGCGTTTGTCTATACAGGCTCCCGTAGAAACATGGTGTCGTGGCAATGCAGTAGCAGCACGCAACCATGTTATTTTACATGACTTTTTGAAACACTACGAAAATGAAACAAAGAATATTATACAGCGACTAGACAATGCAGGAGCACATAATATGTATACAAAAGTGGATTTTGGGTCATATAAACCCATAAATACTACACAGTGTCCCTTTAACAGTGCAAAATATAGTTCTGAAGGCCAGATAAAAAAGCTGAAATGAATGTCAACTGATAACAAACTAATTGAAATCTCAGGGTTATTCTACGAATACGATTACGAATACTTTATTACTTATACTTTTTTCTGACTCCTATTATATCACCAAATCTTGAGGTGGACATTTCTATGGAAAGTGATTTCACCCAAAATATAAAGAACTCTAGTAACCTTGAAATCATCTCCCTGCTCCTCGCGTGTCCCTATTAACATTGTAGCTACAGCGTCTCCCACAGTGCAACACGTGCATGCTGTCCAATAAATGATAATTAAAATAAAAGAATAATGGCAGCGTTCAGTGAGAAAATTACCCCCCCCCCCCCAAAAAAAAAAGAAAAAATAAACACCAGGAGCCCACAGGTACCTCTATGCAGAGTGAGCTTTTATTATTAAGCAGCTTAACTCAGCTGTGCTTCACTGTCAACTCTCCACTCCTCCTGTAGGGATGGTGACAGGAAGAGGCCCAGGTGCTGAGTGAGCACAGAGGTCAAGTAATGCTGTAAATCACTTTCATTCCTAAAGACAGTATTCAAAAATGTCCTACTTTCCCACAGATAATGGCCATAGAGTTTAAGTTAATACAAATGAAATACATTAACTGTACATGTTAAGTTTCCAACACAAAGACAGAGTGACAGTGAACTTTGAACCAAGAAAAAGGTCATTTAATGAATTGATGAACCTCACTCAGGTCTTCAACATGTATTTATTTATACAGGCACTGCACTAGTGTAACAAAATCATTACAGGAAATACAATTAAAACTGATTGAATATGACTTGATGTGTACAATGGAGAAAGGTTTTTTGTATTCCTCATCACTTAAAAAGTGTTGATAGTATTGAAGCAAGTAGTTTAAAGGGATAGTTTGGAATTTGTTTGCTTGTTTGAAATATTTATCATACAACACGCATCCCATGCGATCTGTGAACCAGCCTGGGAGCTATACTCTAAGAAATGATTAATGGGGTTAGTTAGTATAGCTCAAAATCAAGAGCTTTTTCTGCATAAAAAGTTTGTTATGTGTATACATTATAATGAGTTCATAACTTAATTAAATACGTTGGTCTGAATGAAAATAAATAAAATTGTTTAAACATGAATTTTCCACAGATATTTCTGCCTTAACTTAACATAGAGGTGAATTGAGTTAGTACAACTTAAAAAGTCTGTGTCCATGTTTGTTAAAAGCTGAGCACAAGGCTGATCTGCTTGGACATGTTTGGCACGAACAGACCATGTGGCACCGCCTGTTGGAAGCATAAGGTTTGGATGACACGACTGAGTTGGAGAAACACGGTTTGCAGACTTTTACGGCTTGGTCAGTACAATTTTGACTTGTTTTATTCACAACAGCTAAAAACTGCATCAGCAGACAGTACAAGAAATCATTTTTTAAACAACACAAGATGCTTTTTCTCGGTCAGCATGTGTAAGCTAGAAGTAATGCTGATAAGTCGGTCTGACATTAGTGTTTGTTAAGTTTTGTTTTATGGTGGCAGGTTTTACTTGGCACTGGTTTTCAGTAGTTTAACTTTGTTTGCTAGAAATAAAGGATTCAAACATTTAGTCAAACTAAAAGAAGATATATGGATACTCAGATTTGCAGGTGTCTAGTTTTGACAAACAGAAGAAATACAATGTATATGACGTAAAATGTGAAACCTAAGGATTAGAGACATAATAACCAGTGTAATATCTTATTTCATACAAGTTAATATTGCAGTTGATGAAAAGTCTCTGGCATATCACTGGTAATTGATGTCAATATTCCCCTCTGATACATAATGTTAAGCAGAATGTATTCTGTAAGTCAAACTAAAATGATGTCTTTTCTGTGTGTGATCTAAGTCAGAATAAATGTGTGATTTATTCTGACTTAGATAAATAAGTTATTGTACTAAAAAAATTAAGGTAAGAATTTGCATGGACATTTCTGAGTAGAATGCAAGAAAAATAAATAAGGTAGAATAACTAAAAGGATTAATTTTAACACAATTAAAATTAAGTTGGTTCAACTTAAATAAGCTCGTAGAGGAAGAGTCAAATCCTGTTGCTTGTACTAAAGTAATTGAGTTGGCCTAACTAGAGAAGTTTTGTGCCATGTACTCAATACTAGCTAAGTTGAAATATCTTAAAAATACCCATGCAAATTGTTACATCAATTGTTTACGTTGAGCCAGCACATCATTTGTTAGTGTGATACAGAGACAGAAGGGAAAAGTAGTGCACTCAGTAAAATCCACACCTGCTTAACTCTACGGTATCTTCAATATAATAATGTTTCCCACTTTTACTCACACTTAGTCAACGAGAAATCAGGTAAACTGCTCACTCTCCTGCACCAAAGTCCATTTAGAAAAACAATGATTTTGTATTGTTATTAATCAAATGCTGCATTAGTTAGTTACTGTTTTCTTGTGACTTATGTGTTTTAGATCCTTTGTTCAGGTTTACCAAAGTAGCACACAGTTACCAGTAACAAGGCAGCAGCAACTCCGGTGTTGTGCTAGTATAAAAACACAGATTTTCTAAATGGACTTTGGTGTGAAAGAAAGCATGTTTTTTTTATTTCGTTTTAATACAGTCTCCAGTCATAAAAGTTTGTCTAGTGGCAAAATAAATGCCTATATAATTGTTTTCATACTACATTAAATTTAGAATAAACTTCTAAAATGTAAACTTGTTTGACAAAAAGGTCAAAAAAAGCTATCCAATCCATATAAAACTGAATTAAACTTAGTGATAGGAAAGCAGAGAGCTGTTTGTGGTTTTCCAGCATTCCAAAGTGTGCGTGGATGTGAAGCCGTGGACTTTTCCAGAATTCACTTGTCTTTTCCAGTTTGAATAAAACGCAGCTCACGGTGAGTCGACGTTTTTGTCCGACGTCAGTGACGTCACGCACATGGGAGGAGCCGCGTGACGCATCAAAAGTGATCGACAGCAGCCGCAGCCCCAGCTCTGTTAACAAACAGGCGAACAAGCAGTAGTGCTCTCAGGGATCTGCGTCTGAAAACACTGCTAGACAAGGAAAGACGCGGTGAAGCCACGGATAACTACGGAATACTCAAGATAACACCGTGCTGCTTTAACAGAACAGGGATTTGGTGAGTGTTTTAAAATAAAATAAAAATAAAAAAATAGCGACCTGTCGCATAGATTGAAGTCGCTAGCTTAGCCAGCTACCAGTGTAGATCTGTTAATCTTGGTAAACAATTCATTCATTTCACAATGTGTTTTTTTCACTGTGTTAACGCTGAAGGTTTAATTTAAAGTGAAACAAATGTTTATATATCTTTGACGTTGGTCATTGGTATTACAACACATTAGCTAACGGATAGCATCTGTGTTAAAACAAGTATCTATTGACTGATGTTGAAAAGAATACACTATGGTGCCAACCATGACTGGGTCAAAGTGCATATTCATCGTTAGTCCAATTACATCAATGCCATATAACCGTAAACAACGTAAGCTGGAATTATGTAATCAGCCTAATCGTTTGAGGCTAAGTAACCTAGCCTGCTTAGCTTAGCTGTGTGGGGACACCCACCATTTAATTTTACGCAAACTCCCAAAGACTTTTGCGTTAAAGGACTACGGGACGAAACAACATCACTTCTTATAGTTATTTTGTCAGCTGTCGACCTCGACAAGGCACCAGCTGCTACACGTCTGACATAGCTACATGTGTAGCTAACGTTAGCTAGCGTGAGAAAGCATTAAACTATGCTATTAAGTGATGACTAAGTGATCTTGATTTCTAGTGCAGATGTTAAGATTTCTCAGGTTTTCCCAATTGAATTCTTCTTATTATTATTATTATTAGGTTAGTTGTCAGCAGTGTTTACAAGTTGACAGGTGATCAACCTCCTCTTTCTATGCTTGAATTGTGCTGGGGATAGTGATTTTATAAAAGGAAATGATAGTATATTACTCAGTTTTAAAACCCGTAGTGTTTACCTCACTTTCATGTGAAGTCTATAAGTCTTTTTTGGCATTAATTACTTTTTTAAGTCCTCCATGGGGCATTCAGGATGAAGTCAGATAAATGTACTTAAGCCTTAACTTTTTTTTATGATTTGAGCAATAGTTTTATGTAACCAGGTTGGGGTGAACCTCAGGTTGTTGTGTAAATGTGTATGATATGAGTGGGGGTATTGTTTTGGTGATGTGCCGCAGTCCTTCCACGTGTAATTCCATAATTGTTACACCAGGGAAAATATTGATATTTGAATTAATACATTTAAGTTCTCTAAAGTAAACAGTCCCTAGGGCGCCTGTTCTTAATGTCTCCTCACAGTGGCACTCAAATTAAGAGGGAAACTTGGGCAGAAGTTACCTGGCCTAAGAGGGTGTTCCCAACAGGATAATGGAGTATGCTAAGAGCTTCACCATCCATGTTCAAAACATAGACTTTATGCACTTTGTTCTCCATGTTGTGAATAAATAGATAAATCCTGCACTTTTTAACTTTTCACAGGCATTTCAGTTCGACAGATATCGTTATGTTTCGCTATAGGATTGTCTTGCAATATGTTGATTATCGCAGTATTGTTGTTTTATTTTTATCGTGGACCATGAATCACGTATTGTATTGTGAAGTGCCCTGTGTTTCCCACCCTGATATACGAGTATAATGAGATGGCCAGGAAATTTTCTCTTTAAAGAAAAACAGATTCAAGAAGTCATCAAGACTAGATGCTATACGTTATACCCACATAATTTATTCAGAGAAGAACAGCAGTTTACTTAGTTTCCTTAGTGCTTAGTTTCCTACATCACAGTTGCAATTAAAAACACTAAATCTTGTCTTTCTCCTGCAGGTTGAGATTTAACTGCGATGGAGTTTCCAGATTTAGGTGAACACTGCTCTGAGAAGACATGCAAACGTTTAGGTGAGTATGTTAGGGTTGTAAAAATATCAAAATATCACAGTGCAGTAAAAGTTATGATATTTATTGAGATTGTATGATAGTAATATAGCTCTGAGTAGCTGGTGAAGCATCTTAGTGCAGTTTATAAAAGATGGTTTAGTTCTGCTTGTTTATCCAAGCTACATTGCAGTTCTAAAACTCAACTTGCTGTTACAGACTTTCTTCCAATGAAATGTGATGCCTGCCAAGAGATTTTCTGCAAGGACCACATTACCTATGCAAATCACAAATGCACATCATCCTATAAGAAGGTAAAACACGAAGGGCTCTGATCAGTTTATACAAAGAAGTGATAAATCTAATTTGTATTACTCTTCTCATGTGTAGATTTTCTTAAACGCTTTACTTCTTTAACACCTGACTTTGCAGGATGTCCAGGTCCCAGTTTGTCCTTTGTGCAACATCCCCATTCCCATCAAGCGAGGCGAGATGCCCGACATTAAAGTCGGCGAGCACATTGACCGGGACTGCAAATCAGACCCTGCACAAAGGAAGAGAAAAGTATGAGTTGAATACATGGACACGACATACAGTATGGGGCTGTACTGAGTAGTACGGTTAAATAATAAGACTCTTTCTTTCAGATTTTCACAAATAAATGTTCGCAAGGAGGCTGTAAGCAGAAGGAAATGATCCGTGTGACCTGTGATCAGTGCCATTTAAATTATTGTCTTAAACACCGGCACCAACTAGACCATGATTGTAAGCCGGGTGACACATCTCTGTCCAAACCTGGGTGGGTACCGTGACACCACACCTGCATACTATGCTGCTGCTCTGTCATCTGATACAACGTAGTAAGAATGGTTGTATTTAATGTATTGTTCTTCCCCCCCATTCACTATACCTTAGACATGCTGCTGTAATGAGAGCCCAAAGTTCTTCCTCCACCTCTGCCTCCAGCTCTAGTTCTGCTACAGGAAACTCTCGACCTGTTTCTAATGGTGTAAGAGCAAACACTAGAGGCAACAACAGTGGGTGAGTCCTCATACTCTGTGGATTCAAAATTGTTTAATAAAGCGTCATATAATCCTTCTTCCCTCTTGGTCCTATTTTTGTCCTCCTTCTTTCAGGACTACACAGCGGATTCCTACTTCTGTTTCAGCACACAGTGCGATACCACCTTCAGCTTCACTTCAAGCCGGCATGGTATGCACATGGTTTACATAACATCACTTGACGTAAACACCCCAATGTGAGTAATGTTTAAACACACACTGATCATGTTCTGTCCTTGCAGACGGAGGAACAGGCTTTACAAAGGGCTCTGGAGATGTCATTGGCTGAGACCAGGCCAGCAGTTCAGCCGGCCCTTAGGTGAGGAAACATTATTTAAACCTATATAAGGCTAAAATTGGATATTTTCTTTGTTGATTTTTATGCTTGGATTCACTTTAAAATGTGTAGTAATCACATTTTTAAGGTGATCCACATACTGGTTCTTGATTATATTAGACCAGTGATTCCCAAACTTTCAAATCAGAGTAAATGTATGCATAATGTGGTGACCAGTTTACAGCCTGTCTTTTGTTATCATCTGATCTGAACCGGTCTGCTGTTCCAAGGACCAGAATGAAAAGTAATGACTGTTTATTTTCTGTCATGTTTCCTCATGTGGAGAAGCCTCCACTCTGTGTGACATCTGAGATCAGCTGATTTCTCTGAAGCTTTAACTCCTAAGAAAATGTTTCCTTTTTTTTTTTATTAGAGGAGCTACAATTTAAGGTATAATATGTAACATTTCTTAGCAAAAAGGCAAGACCAATGCAATGTAATAATCTTTTTTTGAGTAGTGCTCTTAACTTGGCTAAAATGTTTCCAACACTTTCATAGAAATTTGTATTTATATTCAACGTAATTCATCTGCTTTACTGCTGTATCTCACACTTAAAGGTCACGTAGAGTGGTCCTGTTGCACATATATGCGAGTTATGGAGGTCTACTTACATATATTAAGTTGTTTTTATGGTCAAAATCCTCCTAGTTGATGTAAACGAGCCGATTGAAATCTGTCCTTTTCGAAGCGCTTGTCAGTCGCGCTATTTCAGCCATAAATCTCGCCCGAGAAGACAGAGTGTGTTGTGATTGGCCAGCCAGCGTAGAGCCTTCCCACCTGTGTTGTGATTGGCCAGGTATCTGGAAGTGACGTAATCTATCACGTCAGCTCTCAGAAGCGCAGCTCCCTCTCTGGAGCGGTGGATGCACTGCTCCTCATTATCAAAACATTGTTTTAACAGTGTTTAAAAATAGCTTCGTCACGACTCCCCGCCGCAGTCCCTTTATGACTTTAAACCGGAGTCGGACCCAGAGTCAGAAGACACTGTTGCTCGTGAAACACCTCCACAACGGACGTTATTCTTCTTCTGTGGTTCAATGTACGCAACCGGATGTGCCCGGACTACCGCCCGGAGCAGGACGATCGGTTGTTCAGGAGAACCGCTGCTTATGTAACTAGTACGGGATTTTCAGTGATCTCGTTGAGCCCCGAGATTACAATAAAACACAACGTTCTCAGCAATGGCTGAACTGTTTGTTTCGAACCGTCAGGCTTCATAAACAAGGTAATGACGCAGATACACACCAAAAAACAGCGATAATAGGAACTTCCGTTCTAGTTCCGCTTTAATCATTTTAACAGGGTTCGTACGGTCATGAAAAACCTGGAAAAGTTTTGGAAATTGAAAATGCATTTTCTAGGTCCTTGAAAAGTTAATGAAAAATTACATTTCCTGTAAAGTTTTGGAAAAGTCATGGAAATATTGCATGGGTATTATTTTGGATGCGTAAAATGTAAATAAAATGATGCAATTAAGATTTAATTTGACACGGAAGTGTCAAGCGGAAACAAGCAGATCACTGGCGCCGTGCTTAGCGACCCTCCGGTCCTCACATGGATTTTGAGATGCTCTATTCAATGTCAAAATGCCAGGAAAGTGTAGTTTCAACGAGTGTGATATGATTTAACTGCGTCTATGGAAATAAGGCGTACGGAGACGATCATTCAGTTCTGGCGTGTGGGTTTCGCCGGCTTACACACACAAGCTAACGGAGAAGATAAAAACACAAGGCAACACACTTCCGGGGGCGTTTTTACTCGGAGGTAAAAAAAAAAAAAAACGAGACGCTATAGGGGACAACAATTCACATGCAAACGATGCCACACAGTGGCTGCAAGTGTATACTTCAGGCGTGAACCAAAACGTGAACAACAAAAGCACTTACAGAATACAACCACTCCCTCTCTTTTGACCATTACTTAAAGCATTACTCAAATAATAATTAAAATCAATAAGTATGAAAGAAAGAGTGACAACAGAGTGGCTTTTTAAGGAGAGCTTTAAACTTTGGCTACTGAAAGACGCAGACCACGGACGTGCAAAATGCTGATAATGAAAGACGTGTCTCAACAAACTGCATGTATTTTTTTATTTGACGTAAGTCTTAACAAAGATTTGCAGTCAAAACAAATGGACGTTCATGTAAGACTGTGGGATGGCAACGATTTTCGGGCTTGGAAAATCAATGAAAGGTTATGGAGAAGTCATTGAAAAGTCACGGAAAACTATTGCTAAAAAAGTGTACGAACCCTGTTTTAATGTCTCTTTGTGTCACTTTGTGTGGTGTTTAATCCTACTTTTATGCATTTTCTTGATTTGTCTTGATTCATTTGCTGATAAAGTGCGTCTTTGACCAGCACCCGAGAGATTCAGTTGATAGACTGAGCATTTAGAACAACATAATATTGGGTCATTGTAGCTCAGGGAAAACAAAGTGAAATGGTTAATTTCTGTCGTTTGACTCGACTTTGAGAGTCATATGAGCCATATGAATAGTGCAACACAAAAACACAGAGAGGATTTTTGCCTTTGTACAACTTTCATGTGTTTGAAAGTAGCTTGAAGGCGTTTTTGTTCCAGCTTGTGATGTCTCCATTTGAATGTTTTTATTGGAATATTATTTGACTTGGAGGAATTCCTATACTGCTCAGGACAGAGTAAAATGTTGGCAGCATTTCTAAGAACAAATCTGGTATTTTTAGGTTTTTAACTTGCTTTTCTTTCTTTGTGTGTCAGCCCTCAGGAGCAGGAGGATCTGGCTCTCGCTCAGGCTCTCGCTGCCAGTGAAGAAGAATTCAGACGCCAGCAGCAGAGACAACAGGTACCCGGAAAGCTTAGTCATCACTAGCATGCTAACAGGAACGCATGTAGGTACTCTGTTTTCATGGCAACCTGTCCTCTTTGAACTTAACTGGCAAACGAAAGATTAATCTATGTTTTATTCATTTTTAATTATCTAAAATGGTATTTGTCTCTAACTGTGTTCCCTTTTTTCTTTCAGGGGAGAGAATCCAAACAGTCCAACTGCAGCCTTTCTTAGTCACCAGTTAAGATTTAAGCTGTGCTATTTATCTACTAGAAACTGCACATTATGTGATATCAGTATCCGGGATCAATGATTGTTACATGAAGAAATCTTTCTCATGGAAGTTGCTCAAGATGTTTTCCGCCTTCTACAATACAAGCACATACTGTATTTTCCTCGCAGGTTCTTTTATTTTTAACAGTGATTTGCTCTGTACATATATTTTATATGCTCATCATAACAAATCCATTATATTACCACATATATATAAATATTGAATAAATTATTTGAAAAGATGCCGCTTGTGTCTCGCCACTGATTCAGAATTGATGGTTAACCGTTTCATAGGCAGTTTTGAATCAACTTAAACTATACTTCACGTAAGATTAGTGTGTGGAATGCAGTTTTAGCGGAACATTTAATGTTGTTTGTTGTTGTTGTTGTTGTTTTTAAGCATAAATTAAGACCGTTGCGTGAATGAAGGAGGTGCCGGAACAAATACGTGAAGAGATGTTTAAATTTTCACTCCTGCTCAGTTAATCGAGATTAGTGAATTTGATGTGCCTTGAGGTGATGTATGTTGTGATTTGGCGCTATACAAATTGAATTGAATTGAATTGATAATTGAGTCATTCAAACATGAAGAAGGTTTTCCAAATCAAATGGATATTTTGCTCCATTGTGCAATGTAATTGTAATACTAATAATTATAACAAATCACTTAATTGTGGAGATCTTATGAGACCCATATGTACAATGATATTTATAGAAGTTAAATGGGGGACAACAACAAACAACCAAAAGCATTAGTCCTAAATAAGAAGATAAAATACACTATAAAATTATATATTATGATATTAAACAAATGCAGGTTGTAGTTTAAATTTCTAGTGGACTCCTAACCTGAAATGGCAGGGAGATTCACTGTACAGCACGTGTCAAACTCAAGGCCCGGGTGCCAGATGTGGCCCCTGAGGTCTATGCTGCTTCAAGGCATGTGTTGACCATAAACTACATTTCCCACAATGCATGGCGATTGTGTTACCCGTGAAGCGACGGCATCCCGCCACTACTTTGCCGTGTATCGTTGTATATGCATCATGCAACGAATGAAATTGAGATTGAAATATCCACAAAAGACCCGAAAATATCCAGGAAGAGAAAGATCAATGCAGATAGAAGGCAGTTTCAGGAAAGATGGGAAAGCGAATACATGTTTGCGCTTCAAGGAGAAAAAACACTGCTAATTGGCTCCTCCTGGCGCGAAATATTATCTGAAATCGCACAAAATAAACTTGGGTCAAAGTGTTACTTGTTTATTTTAATAAACATTGCCTTTGGTTTAATTTATTCTTTCGAGCTTTGTTCATTTCCAGGTTACGAGTTCCTTTGTATGGTTGTGCTCTAGATTTAATAGCAAACTAAAACTGTTTTGTAGAACGTCTTGAAAGGTATTAAAATTAACTTCAGGATTCTCGTATATACCCTGCTTTAGAAACTAATCAGATGAATTTGGTCATGTCAGTTCTAGCAGCTCATGTACAGCAGGGGGCAGTATGACTTCATGGTTTATACATCATCTGTTTGCAAACGCAACTTCCCTTTACAGACATTCAGTTGACACAAAATCTAATCAGTTTTCCAATTTTTTTTCCTAACATGCCAGTATAAATATTCACCATTTGCATGAAGGCGAGACATCGTAAGAGTCCACTAACACAATTTTAAAATCCACCGACGGCACGACCAGTGATGCCAGCTGGTGAAATGACAGGAGATGTGCTCTGGCAGTCACTGCCCAGAGACATTTACATAATGATGTTTAATAAGAGAGACCGTACAGCTGCAGGACAGGACCCCGTCGACCCGCTGTGAATATAATAATGTCACAAAAACACCTTATTACCCTCCAGTTGGTTCACACTGGTATATGGTAGTTTATTGTAGTTTTTAATCTCCTTCGTCTTAATGCTTCAGCTTTATATGCAGCTGTTCATGCACTTACACAATACAGAATAGTGCTCTCTCTTTCTCCCGATGAATGGATACGAATATGGCTATGAATGGAGTTCATTTCCTGTTGTTATAACAGACGCAGAACAAAAAGTTCAGGGAAATGTTAAGGTTGAATGTTTGTACAACACTGTCTCTGTGTTTCCCTGCAGATCGTTCATGTTAGTCTTGCAGCCGTATTGGATCTGCAACCTTTGTTACTTGGCCTATAAATAGTTCCAGAAATGAAGGTAAGGGCCCATTCTACTCAAAACCATTCGCCAAGTGTGACATCTATGTGGATCATTGTTTGAAATTACAGATTGTCTTTTACATATTAGACCCATTACCTTGCTAGGGCTATGTTTCTACTGTATGTTGGGCAGAGGCGTAGTTTGTGAACAGGCAAGGCAGGCAACTGCTTGGGGCCCCGAGTCGGAGCCTGAGGGCCGTTTTTACTGAAATGTGCAGTGACCAGCTGCCTCACTGTCCACCTTAAAAAACAATGGGTGATTTGCATGACATCTCAGTAGGAAACCTCCCTAAAGGGGCCCCACCTCACTTTAACCTGTGTGAAGTTATCATAATGAAGAGGATTATTTACAGTATTTTATTGTTCTATATATTTATATTGTTTTATAGTGTGGGTTCTTTACAGTGTAATATATTTTTTTTACTAAGTTTATATAGTTATTATTCATTTCATTCATTTTGGGAAAAAAATAATATTTTTGGAAAATTAGCCTCTAGCATAATGAAGAGAGAATGGCTTTTTGCCATCTAGCGCTTCTCATCCCTAAGGGTTTTCACCTGCATCCTGGATCTTGACGCATGAGCTTGATGCACCTGGTCCCTGTGACACAACAGCATCCACTAAACACGCCGTATATGGCGTCCTGTCAATCTGCAGCGATGCTTGAGGACATGATCTTGTTTGTGCGATTTGTGCCGTTTGAGGAGTTGAGGAGAAACTGATTTTGAAGGAAGCGTTCAAGGATCGTCTCTGCGTGGAGGACATCGTTCAGTCCTGTTGGCCATTAAATGTGGCCTTGATTCCACTGAATGCCTCCACACAGCTTCTAATTCAAGATATGTGACCTTGCCATCCTGCATTCTTCACATGTTAACAAAGGTGAAATGGGTTTTATTGTGCACGTTAAAAACATCTTTCAGTTAAATCTCTGTACTTGCTTATTAATCATGTAAGTGGACCCTACAATATCACAAGACATTTCACAGCCGAGGGTTCATTATCTGTTACACGACAACGATAAAATAAAATTATGTTGGTATGATGATCTCGCTCAGTGGAGTTTTATCATTTATGAAATGTGCAAAATGGAAAATGGCTGACTTCCTGTTGAGTGGAGGCCACAGTCGTGATCTACTTTTTTGTCTGTCTTGGGCTCTAACATGTTCCCACCAAGTTTCGTAAAATTTGGTGCAACTTCATTTTTGGGGGGTGCTATGTGAAAAATTGACATTGAGCAGATGTGTGTATTTTATTTGACTAAAAGAAAAAAAAAACATCAGAGCAAAGTAAATGGAACTGAATGAACTTAAGAAGGAAAGAGCAGGAGAGGTGGAAATGAGTGAGAACACATTTCAGGGTTGCTGCGAGTTCTTCGCGATTGCAGTGATCACAGCGCGTTGTAGTTGGAAGACGGAATGAAACACCTCCTCACTTCAGGTTTCTTACTTGTTAAGTCAGAGCAACCTCAAAAACAATGAACTCCGACTGTAGATGGCTAAAAACCTTTTCTGTTAATTGTACTTAATCTGTCTTTTAAGTCAGTCGCACACATAGTGCTGTTCACTTTTTATCTGGGGACAATTTACCACATCATCACATCAGTTAGCAGATAGCCAGCGTTTGATGGATCCCTCTGTTCTTTCTCTTGACAGTTGAGTGGAAAGGTTTTCCAGGCCACAGATGACACCATTAGGATGAGTTATGTTACATGTTTTGAGGCTGTGAATTTTCCACGTTTCTGTGAAAAAACTGTAGAGTTACTGCTCACAGGCGGGCAGCAGGTGTCGGTCTTCAAAGTGTGAAGATGCTTCCCAGCAGAGGACTTATGATGCGGGAAGCTCTGACACAGCTTCAATTTTCCCAGTGTGACAAGTGTCACTTCACAACACGACGGGATAACAGAAAAGTGGATCACAAAGAGTCCTTGAGAAGATTATTTTCTTCTTGCCTGAGGCAGGTATGCAGTGAAGTTGATGTCAAACACTGACTCTATAATTCTATACTGTAAAAATCTGGGTCTGATAATGTCATTTTTATCTGTTGAGGTTTTTTTAGGTGCATTATGTAATAAATCTAAAGCAACTGGCCATAAAATCCTCCTAATATGTCACAGAGACTCAGGAATAATGTTCATATAACAAACTGAACTCACCAACAACAACAGTACAGATAAAATATTTGCATTAAAAAAAAGATTTTGCAGACTGCAAATCATGTTTATGTTTTAAAATCATGTTTTTTGCATGTGGCGCCACCTACCGCCATCTACCAATCATTGCAGTCAGTAGAGTCTCAGCTGCTGAGCAATCACAGGTTGCCAGTTACGTCTGAGCTACAATGGCAGAGAAAACGAAACCTAAAAAACCTCGGTATTTTGAAATTGAGTGTAGTAACTGTTTTTGGCCACATTCTTACATATGGCGCCTTTAACTATAAAACTGCATTTTACAGTGTGCAACTGTCAAAATGGCTGACTTCCTGTTTCATTCAGACTATGACTTCTCGAGACTCTTTCGATCTTCTTCACCTGATACAAGTGCCTATACTGACTTTGGCACCTATAGGACAAACAGCTCCCAGTGACAGATGTAAGGAGGTGGCTCTTGTACCTTATTGCAACACCCATAACTAACGTTTGTTAATTTGAGACACATTTGTCTGAGGTTTTTGTGCATGCTGAAGGCCTCCAAAAAGACACATTTTGGTTGAAAGAGGAAAAATAATAGCTTCACTGGTAAGTGAAGTTTCTTAACAACACCTCACTTATCACTCAAGATGCTACTCCTTTGCACTTCACCTGCGATTGCCTCGGTGTCTCATTTCTCCAACAACAGTTCACACTTCACTAACCCTATACCATGGATCAATAGTTCAGCTCGCTGGGGTTCTGTCTCTTCTGGTCATGTCAGGAGCGACGTGTTGGACAGATTGTTTCAGGACATCTCTGTGTGTTCTTTACAAAAAAAAAAAAAAAAAACAAGAATGAAATTGTCTGGTGTTGCAAAAAAATAGCCCAAAAACAAACATGTTAGACATACTATGACTATATAGCATCACTGCTCTGCCTGGTTTTGCTGAAGCAGTAAAGTGGCTTTTCTCTTTCATTTGCAGAAGGTGCAGCTGAGTGTGAAGACCCTTGTCTGGAAAAGCCACTGCTGTGCTTTCAGTAACAGTGGACCAAATAGACAAAACATCATTTCCCCTAGGCAGAATTGTAAATAAAATAAAACACCAAGAATCACAATGTGTTCAAAATCACCTTTCATTCCCATTCTGATACTCAGATTGAACTTCGGCAGGCTGTCTTGACCATTGTCTCTTCCATGTGATTGGCTGGGTCAAGTGAGCTACATGTCCAGGAGGTGTATCTTCAGTCAAATACATGTTATCGGAGAACACAGTGTGTTTTTGGAAAGCCCCTGAGTAAACATCCATCCATCCAAAGATAAACAGAGACATCCAGTCAGTGAAAATCATTTGACCAATTTCAGTATCCACACAGATATTATATATCAGCGTATAAATATTTTCCACAGTAGCTGCTCAACAGATGTTTTCTCCAACCATACCATGTTCCCTAAACACACGATTTATTTGATTTGCATGTCTCCCTGTTTTGCCGCTTTTGATGCAGGAAGAATTGAGCCTTTGTTTCGTGATGAACAGCTGAGACTCTGACTGACGCACTAGACTGCAACATTTCCCATGTGTTTGTATCCAGCCTTCCAAATCAAGTACTCTCTTCTTCTTTCCTTGTTTGAAGTGGTGTTTTTGATGGGGTGCGCGAGTGCTCTCGTTTCCTGCCGATCAATTATGTCAGTCGGGTGTTTGCTGATGGATTCTCCATGGAGCATCGAGTGTTGTTTGTTATGTATCAGTGCAACGTTACAGACAGGATCTATTCATACTTGCATTGACAGCATACAAGAGCAACGTCAGCACTGCCTGCTTTCTCATAAAGGTGTATTGAAAAGGCAAAATCCATGTAATCATGCAACAAATAGTATCAAGAAACAGCAATAACCACTACTAGTGACTGTTGACCTAAGATCAGGACATGGCGTTTGCTTCCTAGACCTTTTGAGATATCTCCACCGGTCCATCTCTGGAACGTTCGGCCGGAACCGGTGTAGTGTGGAAATTGAAGATAGTGTTACTGACCCTTGTCGTTCTTCCGCCATATTGGATTGAATAGAAAGCGAAACTGAACTTTCACAGGTCACAAATTTTGTCCGATCTTCACAAAACTTCACGTACATGATCGTTGGACCAAGCCTCACAAAAGTTACCAGACAGATTTTTGCTTTTCGGAAGCATTTGCCAGTCACAGCCAGACGAAGTCGGCGGCTACGCTGACAAACAGGAGGTTAGCTCATATATCAGGAACGCTTTCACATATCGAAAACATGAACTCGGGAGTCCAATATGAGGAAGCACACGATCTGAAAAGAAAATGATTACAATTTTATGGATATTTCACAGACTTATTTACACGACCACACCAAGGACACTGTATATCTTCGTCACTGCCTCTACACCATGGGTGTCAAACTCTGGCCCGCGGGCCAAATTTGGCCCGCCGTGTAATTTCATTTGGCCCTTGAGGCAATCTCAAATTAACATTAGAGCTGGCCCGCCGGTATTATTATACACTTATCTATGTGAGCAACTTTTCTCCTCAATGAAGATGACGAAAACGTCTCACAGGATACGTCTGACTGATGAACACCTTCGTTCAATAATGAAGGTTGCCTCAGCTCAAAGCCTGAACCCCGACATTTATGAACTAGCATCCAAGAAAAGATGCCAGGTATCTGTCTTGGGCACATCAGATTAGATCAGTGTGTCGCAAACTGAGCAGTTAAAAGGCCTGAATGGTTGATTTATTCATTGTTATTTTATTTTCAAATTTATTAGCTTGTGGTAAAAGTTAATGTTGATATTTACCTCAGAAGGCTGCAAATAGAAAAGAGGCATTAAATGTTTTATTTAAATTTTATTTGATATGCCATTGATATTTTTTTATTATTATTATTATTATTTGAAACTCGATTTTGCATGTCACTATAAAGTTATATAAGCCTTGCTTGTTCAATATTCAATGCAAAACTTGTTTGGGTCCCTATTAAAAGGTTAATTTGTTCAACCTTGGCCCGCGGCTTTGTTCAGTTTTAAATTTTGGCCCACTCTGTATTTGAGTTTGACACCCCTGCTCTACACTATCTAACCGTTCACTGACATAAGTGCAGTTCTGCCTTGCCACACGTCATCAGGATCATGCCGTGGGGTTGTATGGTCTTACAGATAACAGTGAGATAGAACCATGTGTTATATATACCCAGCAAATTCAATACATTTCACAGTTATGGTGTTCAAATCTAACTTGTTTCGTTGTGATGATAGTACAAAAGTTGATAGGAGAGTAATATTCCAATGTTTACATCTATAAAAGCATACACATTAATGTATTTACAGAAGATTATGTATTATTGTGTTGTTTTTTGCTGCGTTTGAAGACTAGTAATGCATTCTGGGTAGGCAGCAACCATTTCACCGAAGCTGTAACTTACTATTACCCATACAAACATTATTAAGTTGCTTTGCATCCACTGGGTAAAACAGGCATATGTATATATCCATTGACATCCTTTCCTGTTGGGCAACCTTTGAGATGACATGTTGAACCTGTCAGTAGCGAAAAAAGATGTTCCTCACACACTTTTAATGTTAAAATGCATTTATACACTAGGTGGCACTGTTGTGTTACATTTCACATCTAAATACGGTTAAATCATTACAATTACTGTAGATATTATGGTATACAAATATGTTCTGTGAGTTTGTAAGTCGAGAAACAGCTGTTACAAGAGTGAGTCGGTAACATTCTAATGGACACCCGGAAGTACCGGAAGTAAATCACACCAAATACACGGGTGTATTTTTTAATTGGAGAGACGCCATTTTTTTGGTTGACATTCTGAGAGAGGGCTTCTGACGATTTCTCACGATTCACAGATTATATCCACAGTACTTTTGACCTGTTTGCCCAATGTTGAATTTGAAAAATGAAGTATTGACGAAATTCTCAGCAGAAGCATCAACACACCCTATTCAACTATTAGTGAAATGCACCCGAGCAAGCACACTCTGCAGTTCCCCCGGAAATGCATTCTAGTTTATGTAAAAATGCTGCTATGAATCAAAACACTAACATTGTGGATCAAATTTCTTTTTTTACATAATTTACATCGATGATTATGTCCACTAATCATAGCAACACTATGATATTGTCAACTCCATTATGCGCTGCACACGCTGAGCTATCTCAACTCATCCCACGTCTCTTGTTTTTGTAAAAAAAACAGGTTCTGGCTCACTGATAAACAAACCACGTTGAACACCACCCTAGACAAATCTGTCATGATTAATGCTGATTGCAGACGCAACATTATCCATTTTAGTTTCTATGACAACCTCAGGTGGCTTGGTCCTGCACTGACCAGTGTTGCTATTTTTCAGTTGATGGCTATATTATTGTCCAGAGGCAATCTAACCTTATTTTTTGTATAGTGAGATGAGTCCACTGACGAGTTTTGCTGTTGATGTCATTTCTCATTACGCACCTCATCTGACTCGCCGTGTCAGAGCTCAGTACAGAGAAGGTGACAGGGCTGCTGGTTTCCCTGAAACTACCTGACCTGAAATAGACAACTGGACAACATGCAGAGTCTGAGTATACATGTAGAGAGAAATTGATTCATTGACAGTGTACGTCTGACTCCGCCTCCGTAGGTGGCGCTGTATCGCTCCATGAGTTAGTGTGTATTGAATCCGTTTCCTGTTGACCTTTACGTGACAGAAAAATAAATGAGACCGAGAATGGCTCTTGTGGTTGTTGTGTTGTCTGAAAAAAATGATGCCACGTGGATTTCCACTGGGCCTCACTGAGTATATGCATTTAAATTCACAGACTATCCATCTGCTGTTGATTATCTACTATTTTAAGCAGAGCCTCATTCAGCCTCTGAATTTTCTTTCTGGCGTTGGTCAGCATCTGATTTCTGCAGAGCCCCATTAAGCCTCTGGTATTCATTCATTCTGATGGTCAATCATCTGTCAGTCAGTGTGTCATTTATTTGTGCAGAGCCTTGAGTCTCTGATTTTTCCCTTTTCAGACAGTCAATCTACCGTTGGTCAGCCGTGAATTCCTCCGCAGCCTCTTTTAGCCTCTGATTTTCATTTGTCAAATTGTCGAGACTTATCAGGTAGAAGAAATCCATCCGTCACAATGCATCAAGCCCCTTCGCTGTTTCTAATGGATTTGTTTCATAAGCATTTATCGAGCATTCAGCACTTTTTAAAGAAATGTTAAACCCAGTGGTTTATGCACTGTTGTGATGATGAACTGGTGAACTGATGACCTGTTGGTGAGTTCTTGGTGTTTTAATTTAAATGTTTAATTTCTGTCTTCTTTCAATTGTCTCTTCTCTTCCTCTCTGGTTGGTTGATTCTTAGTACTGTCATACTGTTAACTCTCTTCTATAGAGTTTATCTGCAGCAGAAGAAGAAAGTAATGCTTGATTTCTACAAAGCACTTTTTTTAATTTTCTCTTACAATGATCAAGGGCTTCTTCTTCGTCATAGAATGATCTGTGCATAGGCATTGTCTTATATGTGCAGTGTTTGAATTGTTAAGATAATGTTGATGCCATGTAAAAAAAAAAACACATTTTTAGGGAGGCTACATATATTGAATTTAGACGTCAAACACCAGCTACTGCATTCAAATTGTGTCATTGGCTATTGTAGTTCATGCTTGTGTTCATGCATGTCAAAAGTCCGATTTTAGTCGGACTAAGACAATAATTCGATTTTCTTAATATCATGTAAACAAGTTAGTCTGACTAACACAAGCTAGATTGTACTCAAACTAACGCATACCTGAATAATGCGTTTCATAGCGTTTCATGTATGCTTCGGTCAGACTGGGGTCTTTGATCCGGAAATAGAAGGAGATGACGTATATTTAAACTGCAGCGGACACAGATTCATTATGCACTAGCATAAAGAGAGATACAGCGCCACCTATGGAGGCGGAGTCAGATGTACACGGCCAATAAATGGATTTTCTCCTCCGCATGCATACTCAAGCTCACAGCAAGTTGTACAGTTGCCTCTCTTAGTCGGACTATGGCCTTAGTTTGATTTAACTGTGCATGTTAAAGTACTGACTGGTACATTCTTGCATCACTCTCTTGTCTAATTAGCATGAGGCTACCACTTGAAGGGTGAGATAAGAGCTGTCACTGGCTCATTGCATATTGACCTGCCTGTTTTGATCTCATAGATATATAGAGAGAGATTTAAACCCCAGAGTCAAGCCACAAGATTTCTCTTCATCTCAAAAAGAATGTGAAGTGGAGACAAACAACTCATGAGTCACGAATTCTCATCATCAGTCTCTTCTCTGAAACTGACACATATGATCATTTGGATATTAATTACATTAATACATTAATTACAACATAATTACTAATTTACATTTCATTAATAGGTTATAAATTAGAATAAGTCTATTACGGTATCACTGTTTCAATAGATATTACATTTTTTTCCAATGTTCCAATTTATTTTCACGTTTGAAATCTTCAACAGAGGAAAGTATTGAGCATCAATAGGTCTGAGATTTAGTAGAATAAATGTTTGGGGGTTTTTTTTGCCTCCAACTTCTTGTTAATAATTAAACGGATTCTTCCTGCACGGACTGCTCAGTGAAACGTCATCCCTGTCAGCGTGGAAATCAATAAGGTGTGTTTGTGCCATTGTTTCAAAGGCATTCATCTGCTGTTGCCAAGGATACGATCACACGAAACAACACCCGAGGGTATTCCTGTATTTTAATCTACTACTACACAGTGATGCCAGAATCTACAATTACCAAATTAAGATGTTTTATATGGCTTCTGTTTTTCTTTTCAAAATGAAGGTGTACCTTGTTCCGGTGAGAGGATTTAATAAAAAAAAAAATGCAACTGGAACCAACTTACATAGTTCACAGTGAGTATTCCGTGGGTTTCAACAGTAAAATACATGGAGTGTAATGGAGTTCCTTCAAAACAAATGCACGCATAGATAAAAGTAAGGATGATTAAAATAAATGACAGTGACAGCTTTGTAAATCATACAATAATGGAAGCTTGCTCTTGTTTACCTCAGGCAGTGTGGTCATGATGTTCCAACCAGCAGTTGTCTCAGTGTCATGTGGCGTGTTGATGGATGCAAGCTGACAGAGGTGCAGACAGCATGTCAAGGTTTATGTTTGGAACAGGAATAGGAGGATGAGACGACGTGTCACTCTGGTGATTGTGAGGCTGCACTGTCTGTAGGATTCATGATCTGGGACTGGCCACACCCTGTTGATTTCTCATATTAGAATGGGACCTGCTTGGAGCATGTTATTGATGGTAGACGCAGATACCAACCTTTTCCTTTTTGAGTTAATGTTTTTGTGTTTTCTGCTTTTGGGTTTGTGTTTTTTGTTTTGTGTTTTTGTTTTACGATTTGCATTTGTTTTTTGATTTTGTGTTTTGCACCTCAGGGCCCTGTGACTCAGGGACTGTCTAGGGCAGCCATTCTCAACATTGGGGTCACAAGATGATTTCTGGGGGTCGCCAAATCATTTTGGCAAAAAATATTTATATATATATATATATATATATATATATATATATTTTTTTATTTTTTTTTTAATCAAAATTAATGTAGCGTCCGATCAGACGTTAGAATGACGACGAGCGGTTGGGCCGAAAAAGTACACTGGATACACCAGCTTTTCACCACCTGACCGCACTTTACAGACTGCTTTCCCGGCATGTGCACTTAACCCTACCCTACCCTACCCCCCTTATGTTTAGGAGGGGGGTGAGGGGCACAACACAAGCGCTACACAAATGAAGACGGCATCTCACCCAGTCAAGATCCTTCACTCTGGTGGACACCTAACGAGCGCTGGTTCAAAAACCTGAGCCGTCTGGATACACATCCGTGCCAGCGGAGAGTTTTTCCTTTTTTTCTGCCCCTCATTTTTATTAGCGATGCTTCGATGGTCAATATTGGACAGTACAGCCATGTTTTTGAGCTTAAAATGAATTAGTACAGTGTAGAATAGTTTCCACCCCCGCAAAACGCGGACAGCCCTGCATGTTAAATTGGGGGTAGTGACTCAAAAAGGTTGAGAACCACTAGTCTAGGGTGTACCCTGCCTCTCACCCTGTCTTAGCTGGGATTGGCACCAGCAGCCCCCGTGAACCTCATGTAGAGGATGAAGCAGTAAAAGATGGATGAGTGGATGGAATTTACTTGTATATCAGTCACATTTCTACCGTACTGCACACACTGGAGTAAGTCACCTGCCAAGTTTGAAGCCTGTCAAGTGACCTGTTGGACAGACGAAGTTAAAGGTAAAGGACTCTTATCTGTGATAACTGCATGTCAAACAACTCAAGTCCCAGGCAGACACACACACATGCATAGACAGACAGACAGACACATATATTTCATGAGTATTTTACGCAGCTGCTGTTTTGAGTTGCAAACCAAGACGCCTCCACCACCAGGAAGGTTTCTGGATGTTCTAGCTTGCTCTCTAGCTAGATTGGACCTTCATCAGGGACACTGGGCTGTGTTGCCTCCATGAGAAACTCAAAGTCAGTCCTGCAGACACACATCCAACTGAAGATTTCTAGATCGCAAATAGTCAATCAAGTGTTTTTCGGCACATGATTTTTGCAGAACCTCTTTGAGCTCCTTAATTTTACTCTGTTACATTGTCAGACTTTGATTTCCACACGGCCACACCGAGTATATTCATTTCAATTTGTAGACCAACATTGCTCTGTTGGTGATCTTCCGATTGCAGCAGAGCTTCAAAGAGATTCTGTTTTTCATTTTTCAGAAATACAATCCTGTAATGGTCAGCCTGTGATTCATTACACTTCACCACATTTTATTTTGCACATGTTCAATCATGAGTTGTTTATTCCCCAATTTCGGCAGAGCCTCATTCGGCCTCTGAATTACATTTGTCTGTTTGTCAAGGTGTAATTCCTGCAGAGCTTGACTCGGCCAGTCAAACCTCTTTTGGTCAGTATGTGATTTCTGGTTTTCCTTTTTTCAGATGGTCCATCACCAGTTTGTCAGAGTGTAATTTATTCAGAGCATGTTGATATGCAGTTCTTGAACGTTGAGCTATTTGCATATATATGTCAGGTAAGACTTCATCTATCACATTGAATCAAGCTCCTTTTCTCTATAGGTAAGTTAAAGGTCACATAGAGTGGTCTTGTTGCACATATATGTTAGTTATGAAGGTCTACTTACATACATTAACTTGTTTTTATGGTCAAAAACCTCCTAGTTGCTGTAAACGAGCCAAAGAAATCCTCTTTTCTGACGCTGTTCCTGAGCCGTGAGATTTCAGAGTGAACTCTCACCCCCAGAAGACAGAGTCTTCTAATGGCCAATACTATTCAGCACAACCGCTCTCAGAAGCGCAGCGCCCCCCTCTGGAACGGTGGATGCACTGCTCCTCATTATCAACAATGTTTAAAAATAGCTTCTTCACGACTCCCCGCCGCGGTCCCTTTTATGACTTTGACCCGGAGTCAGACCCATAGTCAGAAGACACTGTTGCTCGTGAAACACCTCCACAACGGCCGTTATTCTTCTTCTGCGGTTCAATGTACGCAACTGGATGTGCCCGGACTAGTGCCCGGAGCAGGACGATCTGATGTTCAGGAGAACCGCTGTTTACGTAACCGGACCGGGTTTCTCGCTGAGCCCGAGATTACAATAAAACACAGCGTTCTCAGCAGTGGTTGAACTGTTTGTTTAGAAACTTCAGGGCTTCATAAACAAGGTAATTAACAGCGTTAATTTGAACTTCCGGTCTAGGTCCGCTTTAAAGGTAAAGTTTCTAACTTCAGGACTTTAAAATAAATATTTAAGACAGGGAGCTTCCCTTTTCTTTACTTCTTGTCCTCCTTTTTCAAGCTAATGTTGAAAAGTGGCTACCATCCATAATGAAGGAAATAGATTGGTTGTTTATTTGTTCAATAGCTCTTGGTAGTAATGTTGACATGAGTTAGAATCTTGCACTTTGAAGTATCAAAGACTTCTTTTTGATCAAAGACTTAGCCGCTAATTGTGAAAAAAAAAAAACATGATGGGAACTTTAAGCCCCCGAGTGTACAGCCTGTCGAAAATTATTGAAAGAAAATTATTATTTATTTTTTTGTTATTATTATTATTATTATTGTGTATTGTGTGCAACTAAAAATAAATGTAATGTAATACAACCTTTGGGAAAAGGACTGCAGATCAATTGCTTTCCAGGGAAGTAAAATGCATTGGGAAAATAATTAAGCTGCAGCTCTGCTGAGAGACTGAGGAGTGGTTCAGCTGCTTCTCACTCTGCCTGTATCATTTTCACTGAGGGCCACATCAGCATAATGGTGACCCTCAAAGGGCCAGATGTAACTGTCATGAAGAATAAATGTAAAATAAAGGTAACTACTCATAATGATAAATAACTTTCTGTATTTATTACTTATTCATTTTCACTCGTCGCATGATGCACAATGATACACTGTGATCTAGTTGTGGCGCTGTCACTTTGCGGGTAACACAATCGCTATGCATTGTGGGAAAAGTTAGTTTATGGTCAACGCATGCCTTAAAGCAGCATAGACCTATTTTAACACAGATTTTTAAGACCAATTAATCACTCGCGGGCCACATAAAATGATGTGGCGGGCCACATCTGGCCCCCGGGCCTTGAGTTTGACACATGTGTTGTAGACTGTTCAGCATATGTTAATGCTGCAACTTGGCTCAGTTCATTCATCAGACCAACCCTAATACATATTCTGTATGAAACAAAGAAGGCGCCTAAACTGGTAGCTGTTGCATTAAGGTTTTTGAAGAAGACGCTGTTTTACCTCAGGCGTGTCGCAGTAATCTGAAATAATTTGATATTATTAGATAAAAGTAACTTTCTTTGTATGAATTTGATTCCCAGTCAAGATACACTTGCTTTACATTCTTCACACAAAAATGCAATTCATCGCAATTTACTATTGAACTTTTGCAATTACTCAGTTACAATAATTCACTGTTCTGTTATTCACACTACTCGATTACAATAGTGTTTGTATGTTTACTGCAAACTACTCAAGTCAAATGTCAGAAAAGATTCTTCATCCTAAATTTAGATTTTGTCATGGTGATGAGGGAAAAAAGCACTTGCATTTTTCTCTTCATCCTCAATTCCCCATCCGCAATTTCCAGCATACCTACATTCAAATATTTGTAAATTTGAAAGTATAAATTACATTATTGAAATTCATATCAGATTTTAAACACTTCCCTTTGGTAATACAGGGGACAGGAAGCAGTAGGCTGTAAAAAACGATACATTAGATTGTGCCATAGCCAGTGGTACAAAGTATCTACATATATTTATTTAATTCTATGAACTTTAGTTCTAGTCCTTTACATTTCAGAGGGGAACTAAAGTTACAATTTAAACAAACATGAAAATATGATCATCAACATGCAATGTAATATTGAATATTCTATAATGAGTCGGTTACATGCACAGTCAAATTGAGCTAATGCTGTAGTCTGACTAAGACAGGCGACCGGACAACTTGTAGAATCGGAGTATACATGCAGAGGAGAAAAATCGATTTATTGGCAGTGTACGTCTGACTCCACCTCCGTAGGTGGAGCTGTATCTCTCTATAAGCTAGTGCGTATTGAATCAGTTTGCTGTTGACCTTTACGTCACAGAAAAACAAACAGCAGACGGCGAGATGGATCGTGCTTCTGTATGTTTCGTACCTGGTTGGTGCATGCACAGACAACGATAATAAATGTTCTCAGCGACCATGAGGGTTTCTCCCACATTGGTGCCAGAACAAACAAGCTGTTATCCAGCTAGATTGGATCTTCATCAGGAACGCCAGGATCTGTTGCCTCCATGAGTAAATCAAAGTCAGCCTCTAGCTTCTGCAGACACATATGCAGCTGCTGATTCCTAGATCGTAGATAGTCAATCAAGTGATTCTCAGTGCGTGATTTCTGCAGAGCCTCCTCGAGCTCCTTCACTTTATTTGTCAGATGTTGCATCCTGTTTGCCTCAGCGTCCGATTTCTGCAGATGCTCATGTAGCTTATGATTTGCAGATTGCAGATAGTCAATCAAGTATTTGTCTGCCCGTGATTTCTGCAAAGCTTCATGGAGCTTTTTTATTTCATTTGTCACATGGTCAATCCTCATTGGATCAGTCTTTGATTTCCACAGGGCCTCACTGAGTATATGAATTTCAATTCGCACACGGTCAATCCTCTGTTGGTTATCCGCTGATTTCAGCAGAGCTTCATTCAGCCTCAGAATTTCAGACCTCTGTTGTTCAGCCTCTGGTTTCTGCACAGCCCCATTTAGCCTTTGATTTTGATTATTCAGACACTCGATCCTCTGCAGGGCCTTGTTAAGCCTCTGATTTTCATTTTTTAGATGGTCAAACCTTTGTTGGTCAATGTGCGATTGCTGCAGAGCCTTGTTGAGCCTCTCGTTTCTGTTTTTTAGATGGTCGATCCTCTCTTTCTCATATTGTAATTTCTGCAGAGCCTCCCTGAGGCTCAGATTTTCATTTTTCACCTGGTCAATCCTCTGTTGGTCAGCCTGTAAATTCTGCAGAGCCACTTGGAGCTCTTTTATGGTATTTGTCATACGGTGTATCCTCTTTGGGTCAGCCTCTGATTTCTGCAGACAGTCATGGAGCTTCTGATTCTTAGATTTCAGATAGTCAATCAAGTGTTGGTCAGTCAGTGATTTCTGTAGCGCCTCATGGAGCTCCATCATTTTATGGGTGACAAGGTCAATCCTCTTTGGATCAGCCTTTGATTTCCACAGCACTTCATTGAACTTCTTAATTTCATTTTGCAGATGGTCAATCCGCTGTTGGATATCCCCGGATTTCAACAGAGCTTCAATGAGATTCTTATTTTCATTTTTCAGGCGGTCAATCTTCTGTTGATCGGTGTGTGATTTCTGCAGAGCCTCAATGAGCCTTTGATTTTCATTTCTCAGATGGTCAAACCTCTGTTGGTCAGCCTCTAAACTCCGTAAGGTCTTGTTGAGCATTTGGTTTTCCTTTATCAGATGCTCTGTCCTCTGTTGTTCAGCCTCTGAATTCAGGAGGGCCTCCTTCAGCCTCTGATTTTCATTTTTCAGATGATCAGTCTTCTGTTGGTCAGCCTGTAATTTCTCCAGGGCCCCTTTGAGCCTCTGATGTTCAATTTTCATATGCTCAATCCTCTTTTGGTCAGCCTCTGATTTCTCCAAAGCCTCAATGAGCTTTTGATTTTCTTTTTTCAGGTAGTCAGTCCTCCGTTGGTCACCCACTGTTTTCTGCAGAGCCTCACTGAGTCTCTGATTTTCTTTTTTAAGACAGTCAATCTTCAGCTGGTCAGCTTCTAGTTTCTCCAGAGCGTCATTGAGTCGTTGATTCTCCTTATTTAGACAGTCAATCATCTGTTGGTCGGCCTCTGATTTCTGCAGAGCATCTTTGAGCCTCTGATTTTCATTTTTCAGACAGTCAATCATCTGTTGATCAGCCTGTAATTTCTGCAGAGCTTTACTGAGCTTCTTGTTTTCATTTGTCAGACTGTCGTGCATCTCTTGGCCAACCTCTGATTTCAGCAGAGCCTCACGGAGCTCCTGAATTTCATTTTTCAGGCTGTTAATGTTTGTCAGGAAGAAATCCATCTCTCCCAATGCATCGATTTTCGAAATTATTTAGCATGCACTCAGTATTTAAAAAGAAAAATCAATCAGAGGTTGGTACTGTTTTGATCAACTGAGATGATTTCTTCAAATATGCCATGTCTTGTGTTTTAGGTCAGTTGATCTTTGCATCTGAAAAGTTTCATTACTACCTTCTTCTTCTCCTGTTTGTCTCTTCTCCTTCACTTCCTGCCCACCTGCTGTTGGTTAGTTGGTTGGTGGTATGGAAAAGCCATGAGCATCCATAATGAGAATTGTCAGTTGGTTGGTTGGTTGGTTGGTATCTGTGAAGTTGCATTCCTTTTTCTCCTGACAGTAATTGCCAGCAGGCTGCGCACCAAGAGGTGTACTCCTGCCCTCTTGACTTCTTGATTTCTATAAAGCCCTTCCTTATTTTCACTTAAAAGGATCAAAGGCCTATCCCTCTTCTTCTAAAAACAATGTCTGACAGGCTGGTATGGGGAACAATGCCCTAGATAAACTTCAAGGGTGTATCGGGTCAGGCTGTGAGTGGCTCTATCAGGGAGGATGGGATGAAGGGAGGAGGGAAAGAACAACTTTGAACTGCAATGGGGAGCTTTGAACTGCATTTAAGAACTAAGGCCTGTGTTGAAGAACTTTGAACAGGGTTCCCATGGGTCCTTGAAATCCTTGAAAGTTTGGCAAATTAATTGGCAAATAAAAGAAATTCAAGGCCTTTCAGTTTTTGAAAGTTGCACTAATTAAACATAGGTCGTTGAAAGTGCTTGAATTTTTTGTATGAATTAAGTTATTTAGATAAATCCCTCCATTGTTTGTTATAATGCCACATGGTGTTGTGGACGTGAGATACTATGCCCAAGGACAATCACTTGCAGAGCATGCTGCAAATCAATAAAAGTGGACGCCATGGACGAAGCAGCTCTCACAAGTTGTCTTCCAGGAAAAACATTTAAAAGTCCTTGAATTCGATGTCAAGCAAGGTGAATTGGCATTTCTTCTAACTGGTCTATATGGAAGAATATGAAGTGACAGAAACAGAAAAAGAAGGACTTTGAAGTGCAATGGGGAGCTTTGAACTGTGTTGAATGAAGAACTCTGTGATTAAGAACTTTCAACAGTGGAGTGCCAGGAAAAATGTTGGCGAATATTAAATATCTTAAGAAAATACATTATTGTTATAATTATCAATTATAACAATAATAATAATAATCATGATAATGATAATAATTACCTGTATGTCCTTGCTCTGCAGGTACCTGCAGGATCCAGTCATGAGGGTATTCATAGTAACATTAGAATTTAAAATTTACATCAACATCTGGTCCCGGTCTCTGTCTGCTGTGTAGAACATATATAAAATGGTTATTGTGTTATATCTGCAGTGCTGGGGTGGCATGTGCTTTATGTCCATGCCGTGTAATTGAGTTGGGAACGCGCCAATATTTAGAGAGGCGACATCTTGAAGTTAATGAGCCTATCAGTATTTTTGTCACACGCTTAATATGGAAGTTGTTTGATAGCTTGCAGACACTGATGCTGTTATTCATTCACTTACTGGTTGCACTTTACTCCACTTTCATCAGTTGAGAGACAGTGTCGCCGAATGTCAATGGCTCACTGCATTTTGTCCTGACTGTTTTCATCCAGCTTTTCTGAATAATTAGAGCCAACTTTACAATATGGAGTCAATCTTCAAGCTTTTTGTAAATCTTAAAAAGTATGTTAAGTGGAGACAAACAACTCATGAGTCACAAAGGCTCATTACTGAAGTCATAAAATGTGTTATTGTAACTTGTGTGAAGAACATGTAGGTTTTGTTGTTTCAGATGTGAATCATTTAAAATGTGGGTAACCATTAAATATTGCAAAAGAAAAACAGTTGTAGCTTGATAAGAGTGTTGTTGGAGTGAGAATAATAATAATGACCAGATCTAGAAAACATGGCGGCACGCACGGTTGCAGCGGCTCAGTGCTGCTCATTTCAGTGCTTTGTTTGTAAGTTTTTGTTAGTTTTGTATATTGTGACATCTTCATTTAGCTGGGCGAACAATATCTACAGTGCTAGAGCATCCTGAGCTACTGCCTCTGTGCATCTCCAGCTGCACAGTAGCACAGAGGAAAGAACTCCAGAGGGGCACACGCACTGCCCAGCGGATAGTCGTGGCAGTCTCCTCTCACTGGAAGACCTGCACAACTCCCGCTGCCTCAAGAGTGCTGACAGGATCCTCCAAGACCCCTCTCACCGCGGACATGGACCGTTCGACGTTTCAGATCCATAAAATCACGCACAAACAGACTCAAAAAAAGCTTCTATCCGTCAACCATAGTCTGAAATAGTCCACATAGTCAAAACTATGTGGAATAATTCACTACACTACAAGTGCAATATAAAGTATATGTATATATATTTATATTCTATTTATATTTCTTCTTTTATCCAATTTAATTAAAAAAAAATGTTTTACCTTTTAATTATTGCTTGCATTAGGACTCTCCGGCACTGAATGTTGACACTTTTTAATCTCGTTGTTCAATTTATTGGACAATAAAGTCTTCTGATTCTGATTCTGACCTGACAACAGGCTATATTAGTCATACTCCAATCACTGCCACTCACACAGCCCTGCAGTTATAACACAACAGTTGGAATCAAAACAGAGCCATTTGGCAGGAAACTGCATGGTTTTAATTCCATGGGAATACAGCATATACCAGGCAATATGTCAGGCATCTTGGCTCTTGGCTGTATTCATAAAAGTCAAGATGGGGCATAGCTATTGTGCCCCCACCCAGATCGTCAAAGATCGAGAGAGTCGGCAGAGGTGGATCAAAGAAAGACAAAGCAATGGTAATCCACAAGCAACTGATTCCACTTGTGTAGTGATCGCTTCGTATCACATACAGATTCCACTTCTTAATAAATGTTATACATTGTTTATTTTACATGCTCTTATTTACATGTTTTCTGCTGTAGGGCGAGGGAAAGTTGAAGATGTTGGATTAGAGCAGTTCTCGAATATTGCCCACGCCAGTTGTTTCCATACTAAAAAGACTTAAGGGTATAATAAGGGTCAGTTATATTCAGTCCGTCACATTTTCTATTATATTGCTCAGTCTGGATTTAAAGTGTGCAATGAATTCTGACAGCTTAAATTGGTGCCTGGTACTGGTGCCATTCATTTCTGCAGAAGCTTTTCCTGCCGACATGGCCGTGTAAACAAATTGAGTGACATGATATTCAGAGCTCTGTGCTATCTCACACTACTGCATCACCCCGGTCTCCACATTTCTTAATCAGAGTCTGTCAGGGGATTTTCTGCATTGGTTTGATTACAATGACTGTTCCATACTTTGTCAGTGATTCTATACATGCCTGTTAATAAGTTATTTTCAAAAATATTGTTGTTGTTTTTTCCAACAACAGGTCGAGATAACCTGAGACCTTGATTTTTATGTTTCAAAGAAAACCACCTCATTCTTCAGACTTGCTTTGTGTTTTGTGTTTGAAATCTTTGAAATCGCACTGTTGCTGTTGTTGTCAACGGCTTGAAGTCTGAATTGGTTAGTTTTGTCCTAAACCCCAGCACTGAGCATCATTCAGTTTGAGGTTCAGCAGAATAAATTAGCCTCAAATTGCTTTTTAATAATTCACCTGTTCCCAGTCTTCCTGTGTGGACTGCTCTTTAAAACGACATCCCAGTTCTCGGTGGAAGTTAATTTTTCGTTTTTCACCATCGTTTTCAAAAGGATTTCATCTGCAGTTGCCATGGAAACGAGAACATGAAACAACACCCAGGGGTAGTCCTGTATGTTAACCTGCTGTACAGTGAGGCCAGAATCCACCTTTGCTCCCAAATGTGGCCATGACTCCAGTGAGTGTACCATGACTGAAATTCAAAAAAGTGCCCACAAAAATTTCAGAATTGAACACTGCTGCTCAAAAATGCAGTCATTAAACAGTTTGATGGGATACATGCCTCTTTTTCAACCCTGTGCTTCATGTGTACACTCACAAACAAACACCCTCAGTCAGGTCCGACAACAACAAAAGAACCACACAGACACACAAGAAAATGTGTGTCTGTCTTAGACCGGTATGATTTTCCTTTGAGGGCCTTAATCCTCTTGATCATGACCAGATGAATCACTGCACTGAGCAAGCAATTACTGACAATGGTCCTGATTGCCCACATAGTTTCTGTGGCATGAAAGCCCCGAATTATCTGGATAACAAAATAGTCAACATGACCCTGCACTCTGAGTCTTTAAAACATTAATTCCCAATTCATTATGGTAAATTATACTGATTCCATGGTTGTTGTAGTAAACCTACGAAATAGAGACACCTGCTCTCCAAACAATGCTGTGATGTTATTTAGTGCTAGATAGATGACACACAACATGGGGTTAAGCGTCTACGCCCAAGGACACATCGACATGCAGACTAGCAGAGCCAGGAATCAAACCCACAAACCTCCACTTGAAAGACAACTCACTCTACCACTGATCCACCGTGACCCCCGAATGAATGTCGTGTTCTGTCACTGGCGCATTATTTATCTCAATCCAAGAAACTAAGTTGACGCTGAGGGATGAGTAGGCCTTTGCTGTTCCCAAACTTTGCAACGAGTTACCATTTCTCATCAGACCATTACCGCCTGCTCCCACAGCCTGAAAGCACTTCTCCTCGTAGTATTTTTATTTATTTTTTTTTTTTTAACCTGTCCTGTCCAGTACCTTGGGCATACACTATGGTTGACTGCATGTCTGTTGGTGTTGAACAGATTTTGCTGTTTGCAGGGCGAGTGATTACAGCGCTGTAATGCCCGTCCTGCTATTTATGTATTTATTTTTATTGATTTTATTTATTAGGTTGTGTGGGAGGACCGGGCCGGACAGGGGGGGTGGGGATCCGTGTATCCCCGCCCACCCAGCCCCCCAGCCCAGCAGAGGCCAGCCCGCTCAGACCGGGACGACGCCGCAGCTCTCCACAGGCGCCACCGGTGCGGCAAGGCCAGGGCTGCCCCCGCTCCCCCGGGGGGGAAGCCAACAGTGAGCGCTGCACCCCGGACGCCAGCAGGGCCCGTAGCCAGGTCAGCACGGCATCCACCACGACAGTCCAGGCCCCCGCCCCACCCACCGCTTGGAGACAGCCCAGGCCGGGCCAGGCCCCCCCCCCCCCCCCCAGTCCCCGGGACCCCCCATGCCAGGAAGCCCACCCGCCTCTACCACCTTACCCGCCCAGGGGAAAAGAGACGCGTCGGTCCACACCCACAGCCCCCCCGGCCCCAACCCCAGCGCCCCCCGCACGAGGGCGGCAGCCGCCCAGCCACCCCCCCCCAGTCCCCACGGGCCAGGCCCACAGCCACCGAGAGACAGCCGGAAAGCGGGACCACCAGACACCAAAGGCCACCAAACAGCCCCAGTACCCCGGACCCCCGGCCCCCCGGCCCCCACCCCAGGAGGCCGGCCTCTCCTCGTAGTAGATTAGGTTAGATCAAACTTTATTGACCCCACAGTGAGGAAATTCATTTGTTAAAGCAGCCCACAAAAACGGTATAAAGTGCCAAACATAAGTAGAAAAAAATTAGGGATGCACCGATTGCTCGGCCAGTGACCGGAACCGGCCGATTTTCACGGCGGCCAGCTTTTAATAAGCCGGTCAAATGCACCCGCATCGCGCAGCATCAGCAACACACGTGCACGCGGCTACACCCACATGTAGTAGAGTGTAGGGCTGGGTGGTATACCGGTTCACACCGAATACCGTTTTTATTTTCGTTATGATATGATTTTTTAATATACCGCCATACCGGTGTATTTGAACATCCGCGCAGCCGCGGCGCTGCTCTGCTTTGTTTCAATCACTGAATGAAGCCTGTTATATTTGGGACAAGGGTCGGGACCTTAAATCACTTGCACAAAACTTTTGATCAGCACTCAGAATTTGTTTGTTTTAAACCAGTGTGCGCAGAGATTGTTGGCACGGGGCAGGAGAGTGAGGTCTGCGCTCTTGGTCATTAGTTCATTTACTTCTTTTTGTGTAGGTAATATGTTGTGAAATATGTTTAACGTTAAATAAACTACATATACAGGTCGTAATGTCTCGTTGTATTTGTTTGTCCTGTTATTGACGTCATGCTGTCATCGCCTGTCAGCCTGGCTGATTGAAAGCCCCCAGATGCAGCGGATGCAACGCACACCAGATGCACGATGCAAATACTATGAGAATATATTTGAATATCTGTGTTTTTTAAGAGGGAATATTCGAATATAATTTTTGAGCAATTAAAAAAAAAATTTAATCGGAATCGGCTAAAATCGGTATCGGCAGGTCAAACTTCTTGAAAAATCGGAATCAGCCCCAAAAATGGCAATCGGTGCATCCCTAAAAAAATGCGTACATTTATACAGGCTATTATCCTATGTAATAAAATACATAACATTGAGTTGTCTTACAGTTGTGGGAATGAAAGATCTGCGAGATCTAGTAGCTTGTCTACTTATGATAGTGAATAAGATAATAATCCTTTGTTTATGAAGACTTTTTGGCGGTCAGAGACAGGGCTGAAGTCAATTTCTCCCAGTCAAACTGGAGGTTTGCTCAGATTCATTTGCACAGGGACCAATGCAGAAATGGGTGGATGACAGAACATCACGCGTAACCTATAGCAGTCCCCTATGCATGCTACAAAAAGCATGAGCCTGGCTCTAAGTGGTTGTCACAATAAAATAAATGAACAAAAATCAGTGTAAATGGCTAGAAATAATGTATGATTGGGCAAACAATGTAAAAATCAATAGCGGTTGTGTGGTTTGAAGCGTGTCTTCCTGTGACTGTAACGACCCAGGGGTTCATAAAGAGACAATAGGTAATATTGGATCCATCCGTAGTGATGTCATCTGCCCTCTTTAATTTTGAAAAAGCTGACGCTGAACTTTCATTACCGTCAAATTAAAGCTCTAAGTGTGTACACAGACTATATTATTTTTTCTTGCACCTATGGGAGCAACCCTCCCTTTAGCCAGCCTGAATTGATTGTTTAAATTGAATTGTGCTACGTGCTTCCTCCTGCCAGTTCCTCTCATTACATTCAACAAGCCTTGTTAAAGATTAATGTAAATGCACAGGTCACCTCCTCACAGACACAGTCTGATGTTTGGGCATACGAGCAGACTCTTTAAAAGGGACGATCGATGTCCCTTAAAGGTTATTTGTTGCCCAAGCTTTCTCATTATGCACCGGCTGTGAACAGATTGTCCTGGCGCTGCAGTCTCCCTCCATACCTTCACTCTGTGCAACCCTATTCTGCAGTGAGACTTGAAGAGAGTGTGGAGGAGGAGCCCTCAGTGGGGGGAGAGGGGTGGGGTAGTGGAGGAGGAGGAGGGGGGGGAGGAGGATAGAGTGAGATACCAGCAACACAAGCAGATTGGATGCTGTGGATGGACACAGGCATCAGTTTAAAGAGTATGTGCATCTCCACGGAGCCGGTTGGCCGGGTGTGTTGTTCCTGATCTGAGCCAAGCGCTGCAGCCTTTAGATGCTGTCAAGCCATCAACAGCCCGGTAGGTAAATCACTGTGCATCTGTCTGATCTGCATGCCGATCCTGCTGTTTGTGCAGAAAGAGAATATGCAGTCTGCATTTTCTTTTTTTTCTTTATTTTACAGGAAATGCAGAATTGTTATTGCAGTAAAGTTTGTCTGTTAATCACAAAGCAGAGGGAGGAATCTGATTGTCATGTGCACTTCTCTGAAGCTCTGTTGCTGATGGATAAACATGCTGAATGTGGTGCTATATGTGTGTGTTGCTGCCTGAACCGTGTGCACTGTTCGCCTGCGAGGGTTAGTTAACACGTCGAAGCCTCTCCTGTCAAAATGATGATTGTTTATGCCACAGAGTCTGCTTCAGCTTCTGCATCCACATCACATTCCTCCTCCTCTACTGGCTCTGCTGGTTTGCAATTGCTGAAATGTCTAATTATACCCTCACACCCGTCACGCAGAGTTCAGCCAAAGTCTGAGAATTGCACAACCTGTCAGGTCCCTGACTTTATTACCGAGCAGCTCATAACCGTTTCCTCTAATCCCCCCCGACTCCTCTGCACATGTTGAGCCATAGCCTTGATGTCCCATAACAGTCACAGATTCATGGTGGATTCATGGTGGGTGAAAATCTGAGGAAGAGAGAAAGATGCTTCTGGGAACAAAGCAATAAGAAAAATTCCTCTGCTGCAGCAACATCCAGCTGACGCTGAAACTGTGCTTCTTTGCAAGGCTTGTAAGAACCCATCTCATCTATTATGTCCACTTAACACTGTCCTCGATATATAGGCCCTCTTCAGTTTGCTCTTCGTCGTGACTCTGATTATGCAGACAGACGTGCAGCAGAGTTCACATTCTGATATTAAAAGTTTAATCGTGTTAAATAATTGATTACGAGATGAATTGCTCCTGAGGTTTAAGGAGTGGAGGCGTTAAAAACCACAGGGATGATTTGAAATATTGCAGCAATGCTAAAATTCACTCGTCACATACACACCTGTATGTATAAATATCGATTGACATTGTTTTTTACTTCAACATAAGTGTGATTTAGTTCTTTACCTGACAATACATTCTAATCAAGTATAGCTCCGTTGCACTCTGAGCTCCTCATTGCTGCGAAATCCATTCAGCTCCATATGTTTTACAAGCCATCGCATTTGTGCTGTCATAGATATAAGGCAGTCATTACTCATGCTGCATGCTAATGTGTTCATTAACATAGAACAATTAGTTACATTCATTAAAACTGCTTCCTGCAGAGAAGTTAAGAGGTAAAGCATTTTTGTTTTGGTAGCCTGACTTTATGAGTCTGCCACAACACAAAATATGTGTCACAGATGGAGACGATAAGTATAGATTAAAGTATGGATTAAAGTGGTTCTATAACCACTCCTTATCCTGGCTGTGAAATCAGTCCTGTTTCTAAAAGTAAAACCCACTGCTTGAAGGTGATATCACACAGATTCTTGTCTCAACATTAATATCAGTTGTTGATAAAAGTGTATCTTTGAAATGTACTTCTTTTTTTTTCTTTTTTTTTTTAATACAAGAGCTGATAATTGAACCAAATCTGCTTTTAGCTGCTCATCATTATCTTGGTGCTTCAAAGCTTCTGGATGCTGGTTCAGCTGCATCAGAACTCATTATTAAAAAAAAAAAAAAAAAAACACTCTCCACGATAACAAGAGGAAATTGGTTGTTCAAAGTTAACAGCAGAAATTGTGGGTCTAAAAGCTGCTGCCATTAATAGCTTTTAGTAATAATAATAATAATCACCAATCACTCACTCATCTTCTACTGCTTTATCCAATGAAATGAGGGTCAAGGGGTCGGGGGGGGGACACATAGAGACAAACAACCATCCACTCTCACACACTCACACCGATGTTCAATTTAGCGTGTTGAATTGGACCTAATCCCCAAATCTGCATGTTTTTGGATTGGGGGAGGAAACCGGAGAAAATCCCCACACACACGGGAGAACATGGAAACTCAGAAAGAATGCAGAAAGACCCCTGTTCCAATCGGGTCTGATAATAATCAATTATATTTTATTCATATCGCACTTTTCATACAAGTACACAGCAGACCCTACCTCCTCACTCCATCACTCCAACCCCACACCCTGATAGACACAGATAACGATAATAATAACGGTGTAGTAGTGGCTAGGGGACCGTACCTATGTTCACCGGGTCCTATGTTCCCCGAGTCCTATGTTCCCCCGATTTGTATGTGACCGGGGAACATAGGACCCTTTCTCTAACCCTAACCCTAACCCTTCCCTTTTTCAAAAAAAGGGTCCCATGTTCCCCTGTCACATACAAAGTGGGGAAAACGGGGAACATAGGACCCGGGGAACATAGGTACGACCCCGTGGCTAGCACTGTTGCCTTACAGCAGTTAGGTTTTCTCCGCGTACTTCAGTAGTAGTGGCACCGCAATGGTGTCAACTGACAGAGCCTGCCCTTGCCTTATTTTGATATGCACGTTACTACGGCAACCGTGGTAGTGGCCAAAAGTCTGTTTGTGGCAGTAGCACACAGCAGGCTTACTCCACCTACTTTGTCATCCTTTTTTTCGGTCCACGGTTTCATTTACATAAAGCTTTCAAGGATGAGTTGAACTCTGACCTAACAATTTATTGGTGACTTCTCTCTAGGGTCATGCAATTGTAATTGCTGTCACTCCACACCCGGTTGTGCATGGGAAGGGTGAGGGGGCCATTCAGTGCTGCTTGTAGCCCTAGTTATAATTATGAATATTATTTTTATTATTATAAGAAGAATAAGAAGTGGTATAATTACAGAAGCTACGCACTGGAAATGTATTGCAGAAAATAAAGACGTTTAAATTCTCATCAAAGCCAGTCTCCTAGAACTGTATTTTTTTTTTTTTTTAACATTCTCTAATATTTCTTATTGACAATAATATTTATGTCGAACTTCATGGAATAGACGCAAACCAGTTCTTGTGAAAAAACGCTGCAAAAGTTTGCAAAGTTGGACCAAGGACATGCGATACAAATGTATTCAAGGTTGAACTTTAATGGAATAGATGACTAGCTGAGTCCAATATGTGTGTTTTCTTGTATCTGTAGCTTTGTGAGGACCAAATGTTGTATAAACCATATAGAGCGAGGACATTTTGTCTGGTCCTCACAACTTTAAATAGCTTTTTCAGGGTTAATACCTGGTTTATGGTTAGGGTTAGAATTAGAATTGGGTTTAAGTTAAAGTTAGGTAAAGGGTAGGGAAATACATTATGTCTATGAGGGTCCTCACTACGAATGCTGCACAAACATACCTGGTATACCTTATGTTGTGGGGACCTAAATCTTTTTACACAGTCACATAATGGGGACTTGTCTTCATTATGGGGACAAAAATCAAGTCTCCATAACATGAATTGGGCTGAGGTTAGGGTTAGATTAAGGCCAGTAATAGTTAAAGTTAGCTGGAGTAAGTCTCCGGGAATTGAATGTAATTCAATGTAATGTCCTCTGAAGTCATGGTCATTTTTATGACTTTTTCTGGCATTAACACTGACCATGTCGGGACCAGTCGTCCTCATGGGGAACCAAGCCTGGTCTTCACGAGGCAGAGCCTCATTTCTGAGGAACTGGTTAAGCCTACAGGTAACATTTAAGGGTAAGGCATTAACTACTTATCGTTAAGGTTAAAGATAAGGTTGTCCTCTCATGAGGCAGAACCTTATTTCTGAGGAACTGGTGAAGTTTAGGACTGAGATTTGAACTGTGGTTTGGGTCATGGTTGTGCTTATGGATAATGCTTTGTTCAGGCTGTCCAAACAAGTGGAAGTCAGTGCAGTGTCCTCACAAGAATAGCCATACAAGCCTGTATGTGTGTGTGAGTCTTCATTCTGACTCACCAACTTCACCCTCAAGACCAGCTCTTTACTTTCAAGCCCCAATTTTTACATCATTCACCATTCAGCCAAATGACAGTAAAAAGAAAGACTCGACTTAAAAAAAAGGAATGGAAAAGGACCAGAGTGACATCACTCTGTGAAATTACATCACGTCAGAAGCTCCAGTAAAACACTGACACAGGTCAGAAATTGCTCATCACAGTCAAAGACTCATTCTGCTGTGATTCTGACTGGAAAAATACAAGAGATGGTTTTCCTGCTCTTTTCTCTATCATTCACTGAATCTAATAAGATGACGGCGCTCAGCGGCTCCGTCCATTTATATGAATATCTTCAACACTGTACTGTAAGCTATTATAATTCGATGGCAGCAAAGCATTAAACATTAAAGTTTTTTTTCTCTCTCTGACAGCAAATGTAATGTACGGTGTGAGCACTGAGTTACCATATAACATTTCTACTGATGGTTATTTAAACCTTTAAATTGAGTGCTAATTAAGAAAAGCCTTCAGGCTATGGTCTTATTAGTATGTGATGAATTGAGGAGGTGTTAATTGGAAGAAAAATCTTTTTGGACCATCAAGGATTGGCACCTATTTTGTTTTATTTAATTTGAAATTTTACAAAGATCAACTTGGTCATTAAAATCTCCCCCTGAGTGAGCTTTATTTATTTTTATGTTATAACCATAGTACCAGTGCAGGCCACCAATGCCTAAGCAGCACATTTCAGATTGGCCTTCATATACCACAAAGGATGTCAGATTTCTTCATCCCCCGCAGGTTCCTCCACAGTCTAATTAGTGTTTGATCCTTTTTTTCTGATTTGTTCGTATTCGCAGTTTAATGAAGCTAAGTCTGAATAAGACAGGCAAACTCGTCTCTTCATTAGTCCAAAAGTAGGCCTTCTCCATAGCTTTTGTTCGACACAATCGCGTTGTTGTTCTTTTCCAGCCACAGTACTGTAGTTTATACATTGTGTCTCTAGTCCGACTAACCCTGGATTTCCACTGGACGCGGAACGGCCGCGGAACAGCAGCGGCGCGGTTCTGCTTCGTCCTCTCCCCAGCGGCAATCCCCACCGGGCGCGTTACGGCAGCGGCGCGGAGCCTTGGGAGCCGGCGGTATTCACGGAAGATCGCTCGATAATCTCGATCGGACGCGAGTTCGCGAGATCCAGCGATAGACTGTGTGTATAAAGTAAACAACAACAACACAGCTTCTTTTCATTCTCCGACGTGGAAGAACTGTTGATCTGGTGTCATAAATTATTTTATTTTTAAATTATGTTTCTCCACTTCAACAATCAGTCTCTCGTCGTACATTATGACTCTCCGAGACGCTCTGATAATTGACTGTTTACCTGACAGCAGCGGTGACGACGTAATGTTGATGCGGAAATGTTTTACTTTGATTCTGTGTCGCTTTTCCTGTCTGGTGCGATCTGCTTCGTTGAAATTTACGAGGTTCAGCAGCGGCAACGGAAAAAATAGAACTGATTCCTATCGATAGCGCTGCGGCGCGGCGAGCCGCTTCTGGGCCGCTGCTGAGACGCTCCGCAGCGCGGCCGGTGGGAATGCTCTCATTGATTAGAATGGAAGCGATTTGCAACGGCGACCGCGCCGCTGCCGTTCCGCGGCCGTTCCGCGTCCAGTGGAAATCCAGGGTAAGCGTATACATGCAGGAATAATCGGACTATGAATCGCATTATCCAGGTATCTTAGTCTGACTAAGAATAGTTCGATTTTAGTCAGACTAACAAGTTTGCATGACAGTAAGAAAACCAAATTATTGTCTTAGTCAGACTAAAATCTGACTTTTAACATGCATTCAAACTAGGGTTGCCACCCGTCCCCTAAGATACAGAATCGTATTTTTGGCAATTAAATGTTTTGGTTTGTTCCATATTTCCTTAAATATCCAATCCACATGTCTGTCACACACACATCAACATCAACACTAAAGATAAAGATGAAAATAAAACACAGGGAATAGTAAGGCCAGCAAACTTGTCGTGTCAGGATCTACGCATGCTCCGGTCCTCTGTGCACATGCTGCTGTCACGGTTGCCTAGTGACAGACACCACACATCGGTGCTGCTCACCGTTAACTAAAGACATCAGCTCATCTGATTTATCGGTTATTCCCTTAATTACAGCTAAACTAAAGCGTCTTCTACAAAAAGATTGAGACCATGGAGTGAAAACAATGAAAAGTGCACTGTTAAGAGTTGTTAAAGGTGACATATGTAAGAATGTGGCCAAAAACTGCATGTAGAGAAATGATCCAGTCTGTACTGGATACGGAAAGATCGTTTGGAGGAGAAGCGCAGCAGCGGTGCACAACGCAGCAGAGAGAGAAGCCACAGTGCAGGTGCAGTGCACACTCTATAATATCATATACTATAATTGCAATGCCTTGACTTTAGTGAGGTAAATACACAGAGTCCCTGCCATAACAACAAAATTAGAAAAAAAAAAAAAAAGTACATAATTGGCATAATAACTTATTTCGGTTTTTCCATTTTGGTCACTGTTTCCTGATTTTCAGTGCATCCCTAGTTATTATTGCTCTTGCCAATAAAGACATTTCTTGTTCATGTGTTCCCCCAGCTGCTACCAAGTTCTGTAATGTTCTGCGTCTGTAGTAACATGCCCATTTGAGTTACTTGCCCTTACTTCAGTCACCAAGTCACCATAATGGTCCTTCAAAAAGCCTCAGAATGCCCCATTTTACCTAAAATTTTCAAATGCTCTGCTCCGCACCAACCCGCCTCTGCTCCCTCGCCGTGTTCTCTCCATAGTGAAGTTTTCCTAGAAAAACCCCTGACGCCCTTACAACACACGTGCCTAGATGTCCTAGAATAGTCGGCTCCGTGGTGGACTGACTCTCTTCAAGGATTGACTTTGGTCTGTTTTATTTTCCATAGCCATTACTGGGAAAAAAGACGTTTCTTGTGCAGTTTCATTTTATTTTCAGATTTAAAGAAGAAGAAAAAAATCTATCTACCAATATTCTTCCAGATTTACACTCAGACTTGGTAAAACAACTCCAGGAGATAAGAATTTTATTGACATGTCTGTTTTTTCCCATTCCAGGATTGCAACATGTCTGATTTTGAGGATTTCAGCAGACCAGCAGGACAGGCCAATGTCTCTGAAAGCTACCAGCTGAACCCCACCAGCGTCATCGTGTCGGTCGTTTTCTCCCTCATCTTCCTGTTGGGCACCATCGGCAACAGCCTGGTGCTGGCTGTGCTGCTGCGGAGCGGACAGGTCGGATACAACACGACCAACCTCTTCATACTCAACCTGAGTGTGGCCGACTTCTTCTTCATCATCTTTTGCGTCCCCTTCCAAGCCACCATCTACTCCCTGGAGGGATGGGTGTTTGGCTCGTTCATGTGCAAAGTGGTGCACTTCTTCATCAACCTCACCATGTACGCCAGCAGCTTCACACTCGCTGCCGTCTCTGTTGACAGGTTTGTGATTCACTACACAATGGTTTGTACGGTGAACGTGCCTGAAGTACTGCGCAAAAGTCTTAAGTCACCAGTAGTTTTGGTGTTGTTGGCTTTGCAAAATCATAATTTTATGCCAGTCAAATTCAGTGATCGGTGACTTTTTGGACTTGCTTGAGGTAGGTTTTGAAGACGTTTCACCTCTCATCTGTCCGAGAGGCTTCTTCACTTCTGGAGTTTTAGAATAAGAGCTTCAGACCTCCCAGAGAAACTGAAGCTATAAGTGAATATCTTATGTGGTGACAGCAACTCATTATCAAAGTCTACATCTGATATCCTTCACAGAGTGAACTCTAAGCCACCGTTACTCTTGTTATTAGCTCAGTCAATATGGACAGAATTGGTATCCTCTGTTGCAGACGCCCTCTGCTAACACTGACTGTGTTTAAACCAAAGAGTATTTGATCTATTTCTTAACGCTTGCCTGGCTGGTGTTTGCAATAAAGGGCCATTGTAAAAAGGAGGGTTTATTGGCAGAAATCCGATATATGTTAAGTGACATTATTTGTACGCTAACACCATGTTTCCATCATGGTGTGGTTCAAATTGGAATGGAAAAGTCCGGGTTCAGGCTGGCTAAGGTTTTGACTGATCAGTACTGTTACTTGGTAGGTGAGATTTGGGCTGTGCCCGATGGCTGCATCAACCTTTTTCCACAGCTGGAAAAACAGCTGAAGAAATTTTTTTTTTCGAGCGTTAGAATTCACTTCTGAAACTTTTCTTGGACGCTTCTATTTGTTTTTCAGTCACACTCCAACCTGTTTTCAGCTGTCTGTTGCCTCCATCTGTCTTGGCATAAAACATATCAATTCCTGAGTGCAGGAATGAATCATGATATTATTGGTATCCTGGACCATGTGTCGTGTATCATATTGTGAGGTACCCCGTGATTCCCACCGCTACATCATACTATATGTGTGTACTATATGTATATACTATATATACTGTGTACTGAAAAATATTCACATCCACCAAAAACAAAACTATTGCTCATCATTGCTACTAATTATGGCGTTCATGTGCACTGATACTGATCAGTCACAACAGCGAGTTGTGAGGCGATGCATCTGAAATCAGAGTAAAAACATAAATAAATACATAAAACAAAAGATGATGCAGGACACATGCAATCATGCAATGAGCAGCTGAAATGATGGAACATGTGTTTGTGTTGAAGCCGATGTTGCACATTATGTAAACAGCGATTCACGTTTGAGCGAAAAAGCCACAGAGATTTGATCCGTGTGAGATCTACAGACGTTTTCATTCAGCTCTTTCAACTTGTCTTGTTTGACAATAACAGATTGTCTATGAGCTGATGTTTTGGTATAAATCTGATAACTAATCACAAAGCTTTTGAGCCGTTACGTTTGACAAGTACAGGCTCTTACATATTGGTTACATATTGAACGTAAGCCTCGTTGGCCTCATTTCAGTGAGGTGTCATAGACTCATAGAGTGGCGGTTTTCTTTGTCTTTAGAGAGTTTGCCGGAGCAGAGCGAACACGGATTTGCTGAGCATTAACTCGTAAAGGGTCGGGATTGAAAAACGCAGCTGTCAGGTTTGAAAGGTGAGCACGCTGGGTAGGAAAACCAGTGATATGGTGTCAGACTTTGTTAGTAAAAGTGTAAAAAAGATGTGCAAAGTGTGTGTGAGTGTGTGCTGGAATTCGCACCTTCACTGCCTCCCTGCTCAAGAGCATTAAAACCTCGGCACACAAGGTAGATTTGTGCTCAGCGAGGCTGTTGTGATCATTTAATGAAACACCGTACGTAAGACCACAGCCTCGATAAAAGCCTGGAGGATAACGCGCCCACTACGGATAGTGCAGTCATTGCAACATATTTCCCTGAGGTGTTTTATTATTCAATAAAACCTACAGACAGCTGCAGGGTGAATGGTTATGATTCAGCACGGTGAGCCATGCTGATTGTCAGTGTAGTCAGTGAGTGGAGGTAACGGAGCTATTCCCTTCATTCTATTGCTCACTTTATGTAAAGAGGAACCGAGAAATAATCACATTTTCACTCGTTCTCCACGGTGGAAACGTTTTATCGTGGGGGATTCATTTATTCATTTTCAGTTTTCAAAATTTAATCTCAGCTTCGTTTACTGCGTCTCAAATCAAATGAGCAGACTGTCTAAGTCGAAGCCACTTCACCGACGGCACATCTGCTCCCATGCAGGGTTAGGATTAGTAAATAAAGCATCAGTTTAACCAATAAGAACGTGTATAAATGATCAGTGTATTGTATTATGCTCTGTATTGTCTGTCCATGTTATTGTTCTTTACCGCTCTTATAACACTTACCCACACCTGTCCTGTAACCACTTATGGCCTAATAATGAATTTTATTTATCATGTGCACAGAGATACAGAGTAAAACGTGCAGTGAATTGAAGTGAAGGAAACACTGCTTAATTCCAACATGATTGATAATGTTAGTAAAGATTTCCTGAGGAGTTATTAGTTTGATATCTTCAATATAACATGGTGTCAGTGTTTGGTTTTCACGATGGATGGATGACTGTTATGTGGTTTATTTTTTTAGGGGCCATTCAGGCAGAGCTGTTTTTAACCAACAGGCGAGGTGTAGCCTCGCTGAATTAATTAACACATTCAACCGATAATTATATTTACTTACTCACATTATCGATTTGCATATAAATTGAAAATAATGTATTTGAACAGGCTAATGAGTGGCTTCATATGTCTGCTGTGACCTCAAATGCGTTTGAAGCTGAAATCTGCAACAGATTATTGTCTAATAAATGTAAAGCTTCAGTTTGTAACTTTTGGGAGTTTGGGGTTTGGTTTGCGGTCGTACTTCAGCCTGTTTTCAGCTGTCTGGCTTTAGTATTATTATTATTATCGCAACGTTGCTGTTGCCTCCATTTGTGTTGGCATAAAATAAATCACACGCAAAAATAATGTGCATAGACCAGACTTGGAGGTGAATTCCAATTCCTTGCTTAACCCTCAATCTTAACCCTCAATCTTAACCCTCAATCTCAAAAATGCGCGCTCCCTCTAGTGCAAGTTCTGTCCTGATTCTCAGAAAAATTAAGTTGAGGGGCAAGTTTAAGGGCTGTATCGCCCTCAATATAGAGATTTTCCGAGACCACCCTTGGGAGCAAGGGCTACCCAGAATGTGTATTGACGTAACAAAGATGGCGCCGAAAGCAGCGAAACGAGTACGCTACAAATTAAGTATTTTCTCTGTTAATAGAGATATAAAACTGATGAAAACCATTGTATTATCTTAGTTTAGGCCCATATTATGGATTACTGACGTTATTGTTGTGTAACATTTATTTTTATTTTACGATCTTTTGTCAATAGCCGGCCGGTGCGGACACGCGATCGTTTGCTATGGTTTACTTTTCAATAAGCCGTGGTGTGTGGTAACTGTCAGCTGAATATGTCTGTGGTTGTGGTATTTGTATGAGTATCATCTTATAACTAACTGACAACCTAATAACTTGACTGAAAAACAGATCGTAATAAATAATTGTGACGTAAATGTGTTCTTCTTCTTCTTCTGTTTGGAGTTGACAGACTGGACGCAGCTTTCGTGTTATTCTGCCCCCTACAGTCTGAAGACGTATCTGCATTTAAGGGGTGTCCCATTTCTAAGTGACTAAACAACACTTGGTTTTGAGGGCCAGTTAAGATTAAGGGTTGAGCTTGAGGGTTAAGATAGGAATTGGAATTGGCCCTAAGTCAGCATTGTGTGAACATTTGTTGATAGTTTTAGGTGAAAAATTCATACATTAATCTGCATTTTTAATGTTGGACTCAGCTGAATAATTATTCTCTTTCGGCCTGAAAAAGAAAATTGCACCGCTCTGATTCAGCACATCCACTAATTACCATGTGGTCTGGATTCTGCCATTATTGTTTTTTTTTTCACAGATATCTGGCCATCCGCTACCCACTCCGCTCAAGGGAGCTACGAACCCCTTGCAATGCAGTGGTTGCCATGGTGATCATCTGGGGCCTCTCTCTGGTCTTTGCTGGTCCGTATCTCAGCTACTATGACCTGATTGACTACGCCAACAGCACCGTGTGCATCCCCGGCTGGGAGGAGCAGAACCGCAAAGTGCTGGACACGTGCACCTTCCTGTTTGGCTATGTCATCCCCGTGCTCATCGTGAGCCTCTCTTACACTCGAACCATCAAGTACCTGTGGACGGCCGTCGACCCGCTGGACGGCATGTCGGAATCCAAGAGGGCCAAGCGCAAAGTCACCAAAATGATCATCATTGTCACCGTGCTTTTCTGCATATGCTGGCTGCCGTACCACGTGGTGATCCTGTGCTACCTCTACGGAGACTTCCCTTTCAATCAGACCACGTACGCGTTCAGGCTCCTCTCCCACTGCATGGCCTATGCCAACTCCTGCGTCAACCCCATCGTGTACGCGCTGGTTTCCAAGCACTTTCGCAAGGGCTTCAAGAAAGTGTTCAGCTGCATCCTGAGTAAAAATGGCAGGAATAAGGTCCACGTGGTCCACGTGGCGAACACCGTGCCCGGCTTCGAGGCAGGCTCCACCGAGGTGTCGCAGATGCACGAGGAGAACATACGGCAGAACGAGTGCGAAATGATTAACAGGCCGCTGCCGGAGCCAAGAGAAGCCACGGTGACAGTGAATTTGCCCTTTCAGCGGCAGACTTGACAAGTGATTCAGCACAGATTCCCCTTTGGAAAAGACATTGCGGCTCCTGTTTGGACAGAAACGTGTTAAAAACACTGGTCATCATGTTTTGGTGGTAAATGGGAACAGGCGTGATTAAATTATTCATCCACACAAACACAAAGAATAAAAATATGTATTTTTTTGGTTTATTAATATATAAGAGATGAGAAAGAAGGTTTTAGTATTTGTCTCTTGACCTTTTGCCTTAACATGGCTTGCACTTTGTAATTCACTGTCTCTTAAACATTTCAGTATCTTAGCAACCGCGTTATTTAGCTCATGTTTCACCACCAATGCTATGGAATATGTAGTTTTTGGGGGTTGATACTTATTTCAATATCAGGGAGTAAAACATTTCCCATACAAATATATCAGCAAATATATATTTTTAAAAAACAGTTCAATGATTTGACAAATTTTTACACAATTATAAACAAAACACACATACATTCAAATATACTGTACAGAACTTTACAAAGAAATATTTTTTACATAGAATGTAAACATAAAACATTAAATAATAAACATATTTGTTTAGGAAGAGGATTAGGGCCACATGAAATGAAGAAAAATACATATAACATATAAAACAGCCTTTAATCTCAGAGAAAAAAATCAGAGATTAAAGGCAGAAAAGAGGGGAAAAAAGGGCATACTTGATATTTGAGATCAAAGTAGGAATTCTGACCTTCTTTTCACTTTAATCTCAGAATTCCGAAATTTTTCTCGGAATTCTGAGTATGATTTCTGACAGATATGTTTTGTGAGACAGAATTCTGAGAAAAAAATGTGACTGACCTTTTTCTCAGAAAAAAAAATCTTGAGATTAAAGAAAGGATTTTTTGAACGATGTGATTTGGAAGAATTCTGCGACTTTTTTTCCTCACAATTCTGACTTTTTCATGTTTCTTTTATTTTGTTTCCAAAAAACATTTCACATGTAAAACCATAATCCTCTTCCTTGTTATCCCTCAACCCTTTTAAACTGTCAAACAATGTTTTATTCGGTAAAATATAAGGGCATATATTGGCAGACATAAATGCAATGTACTGACATTGTTCAAGAAAGGATCACATTGGCCCGACTTTTATGGAGCCAAACATTAAATCTATCAGAAATCTGTTCACAAATTCATGAATATGTTCAGCAGAGTGTTAATGCAGAGCGAGGGGGGAATTTGCTGTACAGTAAAAATCACCTCCATTCGCTTTTCAAACGGAGGTTTGACGCAGATTCAGGGTCAACGCTTCGACTCTACTGATGTGAAGTACATCCTGTGAAAAGGCCAGTTGACTCATTACTCCGCACGCCGTTTTTTCCGACGGTACGTTCGTTTGCTTGGTTCTCATATAATCGCACTGCAGCTCTCATCTTCAGAGTCTGATTAAATCCCTCTGACATATATATATATTTTTAATGTGATCTGAGGCTGCATGTTGTTGTTTTTCTCTCTCTGTCTAAGTGGAGCAGAGTGTTCTTTAGTTTGCCTCTGGTTCTTTGCATCTCGCATGCAGCTGCTGCTCCGCCTCGTCACACGTGTTACTAAGATATTTGAATTCTGTTTGTTTTGTTTGTTTTACTCCACTTTATTCTTTATATCCCGGTTTAATATTATAGCCTTGATGACATGAACACAGTCTGGTGAGGTATGATGAAGAATCAGGTTTCTTTTCTCCTGTGTTCAGTTAGGAGCTTAGGTAAGGTTTCTTTTTTTCAGGTAAAATTAGGTTTAAAAAGGTTTGTTATTTTGACATCGTTTGTCTCCAAAACGAATAAAACTGCTACACTTATTTGAACAGACTTTTGATTTATGTGGCTTTCTTTGGAAACCCTGGTTTCCCTGAAGGGAAGTGACGTAACAAACTCTTCATTAATGTGCTTGTTTTTGATGAATTATTAATTGTAGCCCACATTGGTGGCATTTTCTTGCATTTACCTGTATCTTCACAGTGATTGTACTACCGGCATGTTTCTGTTTGGTGTCATATATCGTATATTTAATTGAGAATGTTTTGAGCTGTGTATCTAAAAATGTAAAAAGCTGTGAAACGATGACACTTTCTCTGTGTGTGTGTGTGTGTTTTGCTCGTGTTCTACCTCAAGAGCTGTAAAACAAAAAAAAGCAAATCCTTTCTTAGTTATTTTTCTCTTCAGATCGTATAAGAGCGCTCTCCTTTGCACAAACCAAGTATTTAAACCATGTGCCCTCTGCATCCACGTTCTACTTAAGTGCTTCTCTGTTTCTCTTTCTTCGCGTAACATTTGGTATTTAAATAGACACTGTATTCATGAAAGACTTCTGCAGAACACAGTGTATTGTACTTTTCGATGACCGAATAAAGAAATATTTTCTGCTGTGCCTTTGCAGTCAAATACATTTTCTTCTATCCAATAAATAATTCAGCACAAATTGGAACAGTGTCAGCTATTTATGAGTTTTTTTTTGTTTTCTGTGGCTTATTCTATGCCCTGCAATTAAATATCCACCACCAGAATGAATGAGTGCTTTTACTAAAACTGTCACACATACTGAACAAGGTGTGGGTGCAAACATTAATGCCCTTTGTGGAAATCAGGGCTGTTAGGTTGCAGATGATCTTAGCAAATTAATACTGGTACGTCACTGATAACCTTGACGGGGTCTGTGCTGCTGTTGCGGTTGCTCCGGTAACCGTGCTGCTTCATTTCCTTTAAGGGTTTAACATCAGCTACGTGTTTTTCTCCTGAAACTGATCCTTGAAAGAACTCAACTTGTACTTTGTGAGAGAGGTAGATTTGCACTGGAGAAGCTCCTCTGTGTGTTTTGTAACCAAAAAGTCTATGATTAAAAAAAATTATAATCATTTCTGAGAGGAAAACAACACACATTCAGTCAAATATAAATGTCAGCTCAGACGTCAGCCTGATTTTTTTTTTTTATACATATTTTCAAAAGATTGAAAAATGGAGCTGTGGGATTAGGGTCAGAAAATGAAGATTTTTTTGTTTTACCTTTTTGTAGTACGTGGGGAATTAAAGTAATGTAATGCAGATTTTTTTGTTTGGTTGTTGTCGGGGGCCCACGGTTGGTGTAGTGGTTAGCACTCTTGCCTTTGCAGCAAGAAGACCCGGGTTTCTGGGTTCGAGCCCCGTTTGGAACAACTTCGGAAAGTTTGCATGTTCTCCCCGTGTGTGCGTGGGTTTTCTCCGGCTTCCTCCCACAGTCCAAAAACATGCGATATGGGGTGAAGCGAATTGGTCACTCTTAGTTGACCGTAGATGTGAGAGTGTGAGTGAATGGTTGTTTGTCTCTATATGTGGCCCTGTGATGGACTGGTGAACTGTCCAGGGTGTACCACGCCTATCGCCCAATGTCAGCTGAGATAGGCACAGAACCCCCCCCCCGCGACTCTCTGGTGGAGGATAAAGCGGTGGATGGATGAATGTTTGTTGTTTTTTTTTTTTTTAAATGGTTAAATAAATAATTTGTATTTCCTGTCCCTAATCTCACATCTTCCTCTTTAATCTATTTCTCACTTCCTTCTTAAATCAACAAATACTGATCTAACTTTAAACCCATTTTCAAAATGCAGTTTTTGAATATACTGCACACACTCTCATCTTTGTATTGCACTCTATACATTCATATTTTTAGTGTCATGATTAATCCATATGTATACATATATATATATGTATATTTATATATATATATACACACATATATATAATAACAAACAGGTCTACACTGCTGCTGCTGTTCAAGCTGGACAATCTCTCAACCCACAGACAGCTACTGAGCCAGTGATTAATGACTCAGCTTGGTAGAAGAAAATCAAAACGACCCCTCTGTGAGAAATATAGACAGGTTTTTTTTAGGTCAAATCATTAATTTCTTTGCACGCCATGCAGCCACAAACTGCAGCAAATGTGTTGACCCGGTTGTTTTTCATCTCTGAGACACAGCCTGACTTCAATCTGCCACCTGTTGTTTCTTTGTGACGCCGACGATGAGATCTCTCAGTTAGTTTATGTGCAGTGAGGACGATTCACAGTTGCCTGTCAAACCACATCACTTTTCATTCATTCATTTACATGAATATTCATTTATAACCCTGACCCTTGCGAATAAATGAATGGATAACTGAAATTAATTGAGTTGTTTTAATGTCTAGAACATGTGAAATTGATTTGCGAACACCTCAGTGGTGTAAGCAATTTATTACAGTAATCATTTATAGCCTGAAGACAAAGGCTGAATCCCAATTTCAAATTTTTCACCCCCTTACCCTTTACCCTGAGAACAGAGTTTCAAGGTGGTGAATAAAATCATGTTTGGTCTGAGAGTCAACATCCCACCATCAATAAAAGAAAAAAGAACAAGAAAAAAGCTGTTGTTTTGTTAATGTGGACTAAAGGCATTCTTAATGTTTTTGAGTTTTCTTCATGTTTTTGTATTTTCTTAATATTTGTGTTTTCTTAATGTTTTTGAGTTTTCTTAACATATTTGTGTTAAGTTTTTTGTCAATTTTTGGACGACATACTAACCTATGACTTTTTGTAAATTTACCAAGACATACTAACTTACGATTTGTTGTCAAATTTTGGACGACATACTAAAATATGACTTTTTTGTACAATTTTGGACGACATACTAACTTATGACTTTTTTTGTCAAAAGTTGGACAACATACTAAACTATGACTTTTTGTCCAATTTTGGACGACATACTAACCCATGACTTTTTTGTCAAAATTTAGACAACATACTAAAATATGACTTTTTTGTAATTTTTTGACGACATACTAAAGTATGACTTTTTTGTCCAATTTTGGACGATATACTAAAATTTGACTTGTTTGTAAATTTTTGGACGACATACTAACCTATGACTTTTTGTCAAATTTTGGAGGACATACTAACCCATGACTTTTTTGTCACATTGTAGACAACATAATAAAATACGACTTTTTTGTCAAAAGTTGGACAACATACTTCACTATTACTTTTTTGTCAAATATTGGACAACATGCTAAAGTATGACTTTTTGTAAATTTTGGATGACATACTAAATCATGACTTTTCTGTAAAATTTTAGACAATATATGAAAATATTACTTTTTTTTGGAAATTTTTGGAATGACATACTAACCTATGACTTTTTCGTCAAAAGTTGGACAACATACTAACCCATGACTTTTTTGTCACATTGTAGACAAGATACTAAAATACGACTTTTTTGTCAAAAGTTGGACGACATACGAAAGTATGACTTTTTTTGTCAAATTTTGGAGGACATACTAACCCATGACTTTTTTTGGCAGATTTTAGACAACATACCTCACTATGACTTTTTTTGGACGACATACAAAAGGATTACTTTTTTGTCCAATTTTGGACGATATACTAAAATTTGACTTTTTTGTAAATTTTTGGAATGACATACTAACCTATGACTTTTTTGTCAAAAGTTGGACAACATACTTAACTATTACTTTTTGTCAAATTTTGGACGTCATACTAAAGTATGTCTTTTTTGTCAAATTTTGGAGGACATACTAACCCATGACTTTGTTGTCACATTGTAGACAACATACTCAAATACAACTTTTTTGTCAAAATTTAGACAGCATACTAAAATATATGACTTTTTTTTTAAATCTTTGGACAACATACTAACCTATGACTTTTTTGTCAAAAGTTGGACGTCATACTAGAGTATGACTTTTTTGTCAAATTTTGGAGGACAGACTAACCCGTGACTTTTTTTTTGTCACATTTTGGACAACATACTAACCTATGACTTTTTTGTCAAAAGTTGGACAACATACTTCACTATTACTTTTTGTCAAATTTTGGACAACATACCAACGTATGACTTTTTTGTCAAATTTTGGAAGACATACTAACCTTCAACTTTTTTGTCAAATTTTGGACGACATAATAAAGTATGACTTTTTTTGTCAAATTTCGGACAACATACTAACCTATGAATGTTTTGTCTAATATTGGACAACATGCTAAAGTATGACTTTTTTGTCAAATTTCGGACGACATACTAACCTTTGAATGTTTTGTCTAATATTGGACAACATGCTAAAGCAGGGGTCACCAACCTTTTTGAGACAGAGAGCTACCTTAAGGGTAAAGAATAATATGGAGGGCTACCATATAATATTTTTTTGTTTGTTTACCATTTAAATGATTAATATTACTCATTCAACTGCATACACATTCATTCCAGTGCTTACTCCTAACGATTACCAGTTTTTATAAACAATATCAAAGATATTTTACTGAGCGATCATACGGATACATGCAAGTGAGGTGAAGTGAAGTGAGCCCGCGGGTACCGTATTGGCTGCCTGCGGGCTACCAGGTGCCCGCGGGATAAAGTATGACTTTTTGTAAAATTTTGGACGACATACTAAACTATGGCTTTTTTGTCAAATTTTAAACAACATACTAAAATGTGACTTTTTTGTAAATTTGTGGACGACATACTAACCTATGTCCTTTTTGTCAAAAGTTGGACAACATACTTAACTATGAATTTTTGTCAAATTTTGGACAACATACTTAAGTATGACTTTTTTGTCAAATTTTGGACCAGTACAACCATGTGGCCACCATGACAAACTTGTCTTCAGGGCAGAGGGGGGGTGCTCTATCCAGTACTTACCATACATCCATGGTCTGACTTTGAACAAGCCGTGATTGTGCCCCTATCCCTGGGTGGAGACGTGCACCCTATCTCTGGGTGGAGCTATACTGCTAATGGGCAGCAATAAGTCAAAAAGCTAGCAAGTTTTTTTTCCCCTTTGTTTCAAAATAGATTGTCCACCCTGTTCACAACCTGTGAGTGTAACAACTGTGTACAACCAATCACACTGTGACGTGACCTAATGTGTTGTAGCTCTTGAACACGGCCACTTGAGGTTGACCAGAGGCTTCACACACTGCACGGCACGTTCACACACTGTGACGTCACTTGGCCACACCTGAATGAAGACGCGGAACTCGAGTGCTGGTTTATTGCATGTACTGTATTTATTGTCCGGGGTATCTTTGAAAACGTCGACCATGCTAGTTAGTGAGCGGACACAGGTCCAGGACCGTGGATGTGCTGCTGCCTGTGCTGGTGGCTGATGACATTATTTTTAAACTTGTACATATTTACACAGACGTGAACAAGTGATAATCATAGAGGGCAGAATCAACATCTGGGAAAAAAGAATATTAAGTCTAAAACAAACAAATAAACAAAAAAGTATAAAGCTAGTTCTTTGCTTTTATCATTGTCCGCACATCTATCGATGTAATTAGCATAACAATAAAGGCACTCTGATGTTTATATACATGACGTTAAATAAGAGTTTTCACAGTACAAATCATAACATATTTGAGACTCTGTGTAAAAAAAGTACAAACAAAAGGGGAAAAAAAAATCACCAGGGACAATTGCACTAAATAAATTAAAGTGGTGTAATTAGGAATTTTCAAACACAACATCTCAAACAAGCAAACAAAAACATCCCCTAAATTAGGTTTTTTAATGCTGTGACATTTACAAACACAGCTCTCAGGATTGAAGGTCCATTCATCTCTCTGCCTACTATCCCATAATAACAACAACAACAACAACAAAAGGCTTTTATCATTTCACATTCCTCACTCTGGACTCCAGCATAATGAAAGAGGGCGGGGAAGAAAAAAAGATGGTGGCCTTGAATGTTAATGTCACGCAGCTCTGTGCCGTCGTTGCTTTCACTCATTCATTTGTGCTGATCTAGTGCAAAAATTGTCATTCACATTTCCAAACACAGGAAAAATGGAACTAAATTGTATTTTTTTTTTTTAAGGAAAAAAATATGATATTTAGTCCAGTATATTTGTTACATCTAAGCGTCCTGTCCTGTGAGTTTAAGCTTCGTGTTTTTAAGCTCCTTTAAAAAAGGCCTTAATAGTCATAAACTGCAACAACGACACCACACGTTATGACACAGTAAGTGCGACCACAAAACAAACGTTTGTGTGACGGGGTATTTCCAAACATATCCTTTATTTATTTTTGTCTTTGGTGTAAAAGTGATCAAATAAAACTAGATAATTTGCACTGAACATTTTATTCCCGTCAGGCACAAGCGGCTTTAGAAGCCGAAAATGGCCGCCGTCGCTACTGGTCGTTTTTCTTTCATTCTGTTATCTCGAGATCACGTTATCACGTGATAACGGCCTGTTATCTCATGGTAACATATTAATTAACATTTCCTCGCGATTATGAGCTATATCAATGCATTATCTCAAGATAACAAGATAAACAGTTAGTTAACGCAATATAACAAGGTTGAAAAGTACCTGAATCCATTATCTCGTCATAACAAGGCTTGATTTCTTGTGATAATGAGACACATTCTAGCTTTATCCCGGGATAACAAGGTTTGTTTTCTCATGATGGCGAGATAAATAACAATCGTGTCATCGTTGTTTTCTTGTCATCATGAGATACATTAATAGATCATATTGTGATCACAAGATCAATAGCAAGGTTTCTCGTGATCCAACTATTATCTCGTGATATCAAGCCTTGTTCTCTCCATCAGTGTGGAAACGTGAGATAACAAGACTCCTTTGGTCAGGATAACAGATAAATGAATGCTTTATCTCAAGTTAACAAGACTTCTATCTTATATCGCAAGATAAAGTTTGTTTTTTCTTTTGATAGCGATGTGTTTATGGTGGCACAAAAATAGACAAATCTGTTATTTTGTCATTGCAAGGCTTGTTTTCACGTGATAATGAGACAAATTACGGCTTTATCTTGGGATAAAAAGAAATGTTTTCATGCGATAACAAGATTAATTTGTTATCTCGTGATAACAAGACTCCTTTTGTCATGATAACCAGATAAATTAATGCATTATCTTAAGATAACAAGACAAATACTTAAGTTATCGCAAGATTAAAAGGCTTGTTTTCTTGTGGAAGATAAATAATGCATTTTTGCAAGAAAACAAGCACAAATTAAGGTTTGTTTTCTTGCCATAACAACGTGTTAATCACGGCACAAAAACAAGCTTGTTTTCTTGTAAACATGAATGCATTATCTTGTGATAACAAGATAAAAAAATACATTACCTTGGGATAACAAGGCTTGTTTTCATGTGTAACTGTGACACATTGCAAATCCATGTCTCGTGATAACAAGACTCTGTTTTCTCACCATAACCAGATAAATTCATGCCGTATCTCCGGTAGCATTGTTTTCTTGCGATAACCCCCCGATGATGACATACATTGAGACACTCTCAGCTACAGGCAAACAATTGTACTATTTTTTAGTAGTTTGTCATCCTGTCATCAAAAGAAACGCAACGATTATTCCGTGATCTTGAGATGAAAGAATAAAAAAGGATACAGTAGCATTGCAGAAAGAGACAGACTGGAAAATCTGGTCATAGAGCAGCCCTTTTATCACTGACCTGTCAGTACGAGGTGCGATTAAGTGTTGTTGATAGAGGAAACTATCCATTTTTAAAGTGACAAAATAATAATAATTTTCATGTGAAAATCTGTGTCTCTCAGTCTCTGTCTCCACGAACACGACCTTCGTTGTGTCGAGACCGTAAAAGCCGCTCTTCTGTTTCGCGACCCTTTAATAAACCTCTCAACGCGCAGCGCGCGACTTCAGAAAACAAACATTTAGTCGCCAAGTGTCATAATTAAAAGCTATTTTTAATAACGGGCATGTTCCAAGTGAATTTACTTCCACACTTGACACCGTCTGGCACTCATTGTCTCAAAAGTTCAAAGATTATTTCCGTCATATTGTGCAAACTCTGCTGAGACGCCCTGCAGACCAAAGAGAGTCCAAATCAAAGGTCAGTTTAATGAAGTGAGGTGTCGACTCATCAAACACCGTATTCACATTAATGTGACATTTATTGTCACAGGACTTCAACCTCCACACGGTTCTGTCAGAGGTTTGGGAACCACTGGAAAATGTTATTTAAGTTCTTAGAGCGCAGACACATTTTAAAACACGACTTTAATTCAACACCAAAGTAAATGAAGTAAAACTAGCTTTTGACTGAATGAACTGCTTACTTTGTCAGTATAGTTCTGCTCTGTGAAGAAATCCTAATAAATAAACAAAACAAAGAAGTTAATTAACAAACTTTAAATATTATGTTTTAAATATTGATGAGTTGTTGCCTTTTTTAATCTTCAAACGTGCATTTTTCATGAGCAAAATTTAAATTTAAGTCCACGGAAAAAGGTTAAAGAAGGGTGGATTGAAAAGTCAGACCAAAGGTCTCTTTGCTGCAGAAATCGTTCTCACCTTTCTTGAAATGCTTTAATTATATGATTATTGTTGCTAATTAAATATGAACGTCTGATGTATAGACTTTATAATAAATAAATAATTACAAACCAATTTGCATAGATATTTACTTTCATATTTCCAATCATACATTTCTGTATTATTATTATTATTAGTTGTGAATGCTGTACCTGTTTTCTGATTATTAATAATTATTATAGCAAATCATTATCCACCATTTTCTTTTGTCACAACACTGCTTTTTAGCCCATTTCAACAATGCATACAATAAAATATTCGGCTCATTCAGATCATTCTCAGTATATTACACGTCGAAATCCTTTAAAGATTGTGAATTAAATTTTTTTTTTTTAATGTTTAGGTCAATGTTGTTCGTTGATGACGCCACCTACTGTTTCGTGCCCTGCGTTGCTTGATGTGCGTAGGCTAGGGTGGCCTACGCAGGACAAACGTCGAGTCATAATTACTAGCGGTGTTGTTGTTGTTGTGGTCCACTGTCTCTCTGTTGCCGTGCAGAACAATGAGTGAATAACGTTAAGCAAGAGAGAGCAAAAGACAATGCCATTCCAAAATCTCTGTCTCAAGAAATCTAAAAAGAACTTGTTTAAAAAAAAAAAGTATGATAACTCGCTGTAAATCTATGCTCCTTGTGAGGTGCGTAATAACAACTCTGTGACACTGCAGCACCTTCAGTTACGCAGCGCCATAGCTCTGGCTTACCTTGGTCAATTAGGGTGATTGACAGCTCATTTTAAACCTCTCAAGGTGTGGGTACCCTGATTATTATAATATCATTAGTACTATTAACACTGCATCGAGTGTTTTGCTGGGTCAAATATGCAGTGAATAATAAATAAATAGCATCACCTACAACTAAACCAGAAACATAACACAACCTGCGTCATGTAATGTACGACAAAACTTCAATTTATACACATTGTTAGATAATTATCATGAACTAGTTATTTAATGTGTTATTAATTCTCACAAAAATGTGACCTTAAGCTTCACAAATGTACTGTTTTATGACTCTGCTGCATTAGACTGTGCAGGAGGAGCAGATTCATTTCTAGTCACTCAATTTTTTGTGCCTTAGAAATGTTGCAGCCTGCGTTGCGACGCGCCGCAGTTAGTGGTCATGTAAGTACAGCCTGGCTGAATGCTACAAAATAAAGTTCAGTTAAATAAAGTATTAAAATCACGTCCTGCCGATGAACAAACAAAAAAAAATCATCATCATCAACAACAACAACAAAAAATCAGCCCTATAGATTATTTTGATCGTCTTCAAAATGAGCATTTTTAAATACTTAAATAGATATAAAATTCTGTTATCTTTTAACACAAACTGTACACAATCTGGTACCAATACATATAAAAAATTACAAGTGCGAACAATTTAGAAAGGACAACCTCTTACCCTCTGATACACAATATCAAAAATATGTAGCTTTTTAGTAGCACTTTTGTTCGTCATTCATCTGTTTAAACTGAATGAGGTTCGTCTGTGGTCTGACGTCACTTTGCTCTCCATCTCTTTTACTGCATTACTTTTCCTCTGCCGCTTCTTTGCGCTAAAACACTTCCTCTTCGCCGTCCTCACTCCATCGCCAAGTTTCCACTCTTTCCTCTCAAACACACACCTTCAATCAATCTTTTCAACTTTGCCAATGATCTTCTCCTCGAAGATGGGCAACACAGCATCATCCTCACGTACCTCCTCAAACACCACCCCGCAGTCAAACTCGTCGCTCACCTTCTTGAAATAATACCTAGAGAGGGAGGAAACAAAGTGATTACAAGTTAAAGGCTGTGACTCTGGAGCCTGAAATATAAGGTGAGCCATAAAAATCCCTTTCACAGAGATACTGGTAACTGCTTTGGCAGTCGTGTAATTATTCATCATCATGTGCCAGCAATGCACATTTGCAGGGCAGTTTCATGCTCCCAGTGTTGTTTTAACTGGATTAATTCCCTACACCAGCAATTCCCAAACTTGAGAATGCCAGGGCCCACTTTGAAATCTGAGAATCCTCTGATAGACGTGAGACTAGGATTGTTAGAAAGTGCAGGTTTATCCTCAACATCCAGAAATATGGGTGATACAAATGCTCACTGCAGATTAACAATTAGTCCACTTCTCTTCATTTCTCAGCTTCCATATCTTTAAGGGTGTAATTATAGATAAACATGAATAACAATTTACAAATTAAAATGAACAAATAAACATTGAGTGTGAATACTAAAATTCTAGACCCATATGCTTACACATAAAATGTCACAATATAGCTACATATAAATATATATGTATATGCATAATATATATATATATATATATACACACACATATACACGTTTATATACATATGACAACGCACACACTTTCGACCCGTGCTCTAAATCATTAGAAAATACAATTAAAAATCAGGTCCATATAATGTGCTGTAAGTAAACATGAACAAACAGTAAGCAGTAAGAATTTCTGAGCAATACAACACTGAACTTGCTTTTTCTCTGCTTCAGATAATAAAAAAATAAATAAATCAGACAGTCACAGTGCTGTAAGTTAACACGTATGACGCATTTGTGCGGACATTTGCACTTCTCTAATCAGAACGATCAAAATGTTGTGCTCTGAAATGATCAAGCAGACCGGGATTTGTCCCCATGCATGCTGGGAAGTGTAGTTCTTCATTAGAAGCGGTTTTGTTCTGGTGGAAATAGCTTGTTTTGATAAACAGCAAAGGTAAGACAACATTTCTGCTTGTATTTCTTGAAAGTCAGTTGTCACTTTGCGCTCATTTTTGTTCTGGATCCGTGAATCTTGGTCGTAAAGTGATAAAAATGGTACTGTTGGAATTCGGGGGATTCTCTGCTACCGGGATGCCCCCGTAAAGAAGAGATTAACATGATTAAAAAACATAACTATTCGTGGCATGGGCATCTTCATCAACTTTTTTTCCCTCGCTGAAGTGAATGAGTCTCTGGGGTGTCTGGTCCACGATGTAACAGGCTAAGCCTGGTGTGTGTGTGGAGCTGTGTATGTGTGCGTGGTGTAGGGTGTATAGAGGTTAGTGTACTGTGCATGCGTAAATGTGACGTCAGAGAGTGAATCAGGAAGTGTGTGTGCCGTGTTATTGTTTTGATGTGGAAGAGCGAGAGAGAAAGAGCCTGTTGCGCTGAATACGGTTGCTCTGCTATGTTTTTCCCCTCTCTGCGGGAGTCGCATTGTACCCAGTAAGCTGTGCATCACCTGCAGAACTAAATAAAGTGCCGTGTTCACTACATTTGGAGTCCCACAGTCGTTTTGTAGTTACCATAACGAGCTAATCCGAGCGAAGGAGCTAACGGATCCCTTTACGGTTCGGGGCAGATCCCCCGATTAAAATAGTTTTTGTAGTCATACAAGTCAAAGAGGCAAAGTCCGAGTCAAGTCCAAGTCGAGTCGCAAGTTATGCGGAATTTTATCAAGTGAGGTCTGAAGTCATTAAAATAATGACTCGAGTTCAAGTCATGTGACTCGAGTCCACGTCATATACGTATATATACATACATACATACATGTACATGTACATACATATAATATTTTATACTAAAAAAATTTAATGTTATTTTGCATTTGTTAAGGGTCAGTGGGTCATGTAGCATGGAAGCTCCTGAAACGTGTATTTTAAGTGTAATAAAATAATATTTTAAGTCCATATGAACAGGATAAATCTCCTTTTATTAGTTGACTTTATATAATTTATTTGATTGAAGGACAAAGAACAACATTTTAATTTTAATTAATTTCCATTTGTATTGTTTCAATTATTAGTCCGTTTAAATCAAACAGACACATACAGTCACTCTCACCTGTAGTTTCCTTTCTTTGTTAGCAGTTCTTTAAACTGGCCCAGGGTGACGACTCTGCCTTTGACGGACGTCCTGTAAGGTATCTGCTCTTCACAGAAGTAATACGCCACAACGGTGTTTTCACATGTCGCCTTTTTAGTGGTTTTATGTCTGCAAATGAAAAAAAAACACACACAACAATTTAGAAAAAATTTAAACGTTTTAAATGTGGACACTGAAATCGACAGATTGCAGAAGTTAGGTGGACTGTGGACAGAATAACCATAGTTTAAGCATGAAAAATGTTTATTTAACGATTGATTGATTGATTGATTGATTGGTATTTTCATATTTCTCCAGTAACCTAATTAGTAGTCATGTATTACCACAAGGTGGCAGCAGCGACAAGCATTTGTTAAGTGGACTGCACAGAGTGTTTACAGAAGTATGATATTATATTTGCATTTATGAGAGTCATTGTATTCACCGCACAGCCAATCTTCTAAACTCAGCATCCTGTATACTAGGCCTGCAACGATTGCTCAATTAATCGTCAACTATGTTCATAATCAATTTGAGTGTATTTTCAACAATTAATTAATAATTATTTTTTTAAGGTAAATAAATGTGAATATTTGCTGGTTTCTTGCTCAATATAACAAAAAAATCAATAAAAAATAATTTTGGTTTGTGCAAAAACAAAAAAAAAGCAAAAGGGACCGACCGATTCATCGATTATGAAAATAATCATCCTGTGGACCCTGCATCACTCTCCCTAGCTCTCATGTGCTTGACTTTGTGTTGTTGCTTTTCTTGAGTTGCCCTCTGACAAAATAACCTTTAATGAAGAAACATAATGGAAAGTCTATCATGTAGGTTAAGTTGCAATACAGATAAACAACAAAATGGGCGAATTTCTCAGCTAAAATTATAAAACTGCTCAAACTCCAGTGGTCACCAGGCACAAAGGCCACTGATGTCAACACATTACGAAACAGGATGTGGAATCAAACTGTAAATGTAGAAACGGTAGCAGAAATTCATAAAGTATAGGATATTATATAAAATACATGTCTTACAAATAGTGTAAATGTTCTTTTTTTTCTGCTGAATTTCTAATGGTGCACTTTCCCTTACTCCCTAATTGCAGCAATTTCCGTAAAAAGTAGCCGAGTGATAACTCACACGCGCATGACACACGCGCGTTCTTTTGATGCGGTGCAACTTGCACTTCCTGAGGACATCATTATCTTACTCCATCATAAAGTAAACATCCATGAATCTGCTTTGAAACAGGAGAGGCCACTCCAGGACATGTCTGTAAATCTTTGATTTTTAATTTTTCTCTTTACACAATATCAAAGTAAATCACTGTTGTTTGTACGTCCAGATACTACATAATAATAACTGTAGCTAATTTGGCAAATTTGATTAGTTATCTCAATGTTCTCTGACACTGGAGAATAAAAAATAAATAAATAATCTAAATACAAACTAACTTGTATGTCGTCGATGCTTTCTTGAAGCCTAACCAAAGAATCAGTTACCTCATATCAGCTGATATAAATAAATATTGGCATCTACATTCTATTGTTGATAAGAATTTTTTTTTTTTTTTTTTATGTATTAATGGGATAAACATTGTGAATAAATTGTGTCAATGTTTTAATTCGTATTATAGAGAATTTAGGACTGCAACAATTATTCGATTCTTAATCAAATATTTTGATAATCGATTAATCTGATTTTCCAGCTTCTTAAATATGAATATTTTCTGGGGGTTTTTGCTCCATATAACAGAGAAATCATTCATATTGAATCATTTTGCTTTGGACAAGACAAGACATTCAAGAACATCATTATTTCCAGGTTTGGTAAACATTATTAAACAGTTTCTGACATTTTAAGAAACAAGTACTCGATTAAGAGAAAATAATCTGCAGATCAATCAGTGATGTAAATATTTGTTGGTTGCAGCCCTACATTAATAATTTATTTGATATTTACAATAATCACATTTCTGTTTATGTTTGCATTTGTGTGTTTCAAATTTGATAACATGTTAGAAATCAGTGTATTTTATCTTTTAAACCCATGAATAGGCCAATATATAACGTATTGTTTCTACTCTCAATACTGTTGTTATGAATAAAACATTACCACCATGTTTCTTCATAAGTAAAAAAAAATCCTTCCACTTTCTTATTTAAGCCTCCAAGAGAAATCTTTCAAGTTTAGAACATAAAAGTTCAGTCAGTGTTTTTGATCCCGTATGAATCATGTACCAAAGGACATCACCCCGTCTTCACAGTTCTGACCAGAGGTTTTACCCACTGGCATTACTACATAACCTCCCTTTCACCTGCCTCTTACTTTCCTACTTCCCCTGTTCCCCTCTGTCTGATAAGTGCCCTTGTGAGATGGCAGCCGAACAAGGGAAAATATGCTTCTGACAAAACATCATAAAAGTGTACTCTGGCCCTTCTGCTTCTACATGAGCGCCGACAAGACACACTCTCATACTTCCTCTGAAGTGATTTTTACTGTGACACAGCAGCCATTCAAATTCCCTCATTCCTCGTTAGTTGTCAAATGCGTGTTAAATTCGAATGACTCTTGAAAAAAATTAGTAACACACTCATAATATATGTTTTTGTATTATCTCTGTGTGATTTTAATTCTGTGTGGAGTAAATGTAAAGCAGCTAATTTCCCTCATACATACAGGTCTGATAATGCATCCTAAAGTGCCACAATTTAGAAAATTACAGAGGTGTTCTCTTTTCTTTTCCAACACCGTACACATTATTTTCATTTTCTTGACATCAAATTGTCCATTCCTGCTCACAGCATTCTCTCCACTGGCTTTAGAAGCAGCATTAACCGTCTTCAGCAGAATGACAACTACTGTAATGAACTTTGAACTGTGGACGGCAGAAATTATTATTATTATTATTAGAAGAAGAAGAAGAATAACCATCTTCAGCTAAGGCTTCATCTATAAAGAGTCCAGACAAGAGTTTTAGCTCCCGATCAGAGGAATTCTGCATCCATATTAAGTAGGGCTGCAATGATTATTAAATTCATCAATTTTTTAATCTAAAACTTAATCAATTGTCAACTAAATTAATTAGTTGGATTAATTAAAACAAGCTTTCTGGTTTTCCAAACAAATTATTAAAACTGAATAATTTTTCAACATTTCCATGTTTGGTAAACGACGATAAACATTGTACGGACTAAACAAGTACTCAATAAATCAAGAAAATAATCCTTAGTCCCAGTCCTAATAGGAACACACGTAAAAAAATACATTAACAAAAGCTATTTTGAAGACTTAATTTTGAGATTTGACTGTGACATGAGTTTTTAGAACAATACATCACCTACCAGGGACCGACTGGACAATGCTCCCTGTCAATGACACTGGCGTCTATTCTCTATTCTCTGGGCTCCATTACAAAATTGACATCATTTGACTATTGTAGAAGACTTGAAACTAACAAATGAGATCATCAACTCCTCAGGAAAACATTGACTGACTCCCCCTGGTGGTTAACTGCTACTTCTGTTCTCCTTTCTGGGCTTCACATTTTAAAACCGGAAGACTACGTCCATTTTTACGTATAGTTTATGGAACATGTATGTATATTTTGGTCTCACACACACCAATGGAAAAAAGGATGCAGACTGTCTGTTTGCAGTTGCAGTAGTGTTTGAAATTAAGTATGAAATACCATGAAACAGCAATGGTGAAAAGGAAAAGCAGATTCTGACGATGAGGTGGAAATGTCTCAGTTTATGTACTGCCAATTGTAAAACCCAAGGACCCAGGACTCGAATGTGGATCAATGTGTCATAGTTAACAAATGTCAGGTGTGCAACCAAATGCAAAAAAACAATAAGTGCAGGACAGGATCAGATAAATGATCCTTTTCCATTATACAGTTCTAGCACCTCTCAGCTCGACTCAGTTTTGTATCAGGCACGTCGTCTTCCTTGTCTCATCATAGCATGGCTGAACGAAACTGCCGAGACGCCGTTTTATACGCGACACAAACACAAAAACAATAGAGGACATCGAGGCGATGGTGTACTAGCTGCTCGGTCAGTCACCAAACACAGGAACGTCTGCACTTCGTCAACAGACAATAGTGTGTTTTTGCGGACAGCGACCATGTTTTTGCCATTTTTCAAAAAAAATGCGGGTTTGTTGGACGAGTCGTGACGTCGCGTCCAGTGACAACACATTCTGACCAATCAGTGGCTGGGAGTCTGTCACTGTCACAGTTTAGTATCCGCTCAGCTCATTAGGAACCTCACCAGAGCAGGTACTAAAAAGAAACATCAGGTACCAGGTTCTCTGCCTAATTAAAAAGCAAAAGAAAAAACGAGTAGAGTCGAGCTGATTTGTGCTATAACTGTATAACGTCCACACACTTATTACTAATTACTGCTCCAAAAAAACTGTTTTATTTCTGACCGGGCAACAGTTCAAGCCAGGAACGCAGTAATTAATAATTAGACTGCAGAGACGTTTATTCACTGTCTATAAATGTCTCAGTTCAAGACTAAAATGACACCCTGTAGCTTTCAAAGTAATACAAGTCAAGTGGTGTTTCTACATTTTCCATTTTATGGCTCGACACTAAAAGCTATTTGTATTGATTGTCATCTAATAAGCAGTTTGAGGATGCTGGCTGTTTGTGTTGATTGTAGCCTAATAAGCAGTTTGAGGATACTGGCTGTCATTTTCACGTTAATGAAGGCAGGAAAAGTAGAAAAAAAACACACCATATTAAGACTGACTCTAGTACACAAATCAGCACTATTTAAGGAAAGCATTTCCCCAAGATTTATATCTAAATACCTCTGTTAGTAGTTCAAAGAGCAGACACACGTCTGGAGAACTAGCCTAGCAGTTATGAGCATAGGAAGTAAAGTAAGTTGTTGTGAATCTATGGGGAATTTGGAGACAGTGGGGGAAAGTTGCTGGTAAGATATTGTGGACATACTCGGGCTCGGAGATCTCGCTGTCAGAAACAGCGGGAACCACGCTGAGCGGAGGGAACAGCGTCGGCCTGACTGCGGTGCGACCCCTCTGGATCACCTCCATCACATACCTGGAGGACCGAACAACCCCAGCAGTTAGAGAGAGAGTGGCTACAGAACAAGGGGGGAAACTATTGAATTTTGTAAAAAAAATAGCATGGACTTCTTCCCTTATTCATGAAGTTGAACGATTCTGATTGAAAGAGCTGCACTGTTTAACTGGACAGGTGACTGTAGTGATGGGACAAGTCTGTTTGTTTGTTTTTTTTTACCTTTGCTTGGGCTGTAAACCCGCAGACTTCATCTTCTCCTCCTCTAGACGCCTGCAAACCTCCTCCAGCTGGATGAGAGGGCTGGGGGCTGGATTGGGTGGCATGGTGGGATCCTGGATGAAAGGGTGCGATGGCTGCACGTTGTTCCGGAGCTGCGTGCTGCTGACGCACGGGTACAACGAGCCCTCGTGGCCTGTGGTCCTCTTGGACCCAGTGGTGCTCCTGAAATACAGAGTTTGTAACAGAGACACACCCAAATTCAATGAATAATCTACGGTTGTAGTAGCAGCACAGAAGCACTACAGTGGAGAATGAAGCGGATGAAGTCTGTCCGCTGACTTTCAGTTTGTTTGGTGTTTTTCGTTGACCTATTAAGTCACAGACTAACAACAACTTCATTAGAATATTCATTAGCGCATACACTTGGGTTCCTCATTAGTCCAAAAATTCACAGGTTCTAGATGTTGCTGTTAGATGTTTTTCTTCCTGTGGCTGTAATATTATCTGGGTCTGTTAGTCCAACTTTAGAAAATTCAGCTTAGTACAATTTCAGTCAGACTATCATGGTTGTAGTCGGACTAACACTGGAAAACGGTAAGTGTTTTTCTTCAGATATCATGTAAATGCACTGACTCAAGCCTCAGAACAAGATACCATCAGAATATTAATGACTAAACTCTAAAAGAAAATATTTTTTTAATGCACTATTGCATTTTGAATTGAATAGAACATCGAACAGTTAACATCGAGAAGAATAGATGTACTTTATTAATCCCAAACTGCGGAATTAGAGAAGACTGGGATATTAGAGGCTGAGAGAACGATAGATAGAATGATGCAATTGCAACCTTTGTGATTTACTCATTGTGCAGTGATTCCTACTTCAAAATGTTCCACTCTGATAATTAGCCTTGCTTTCACAAAGGAAAGAGGAGCTCAATGAGTAACAATTCAGAACAGGCAGAGAAACGGTTGTCACTGACCCGTATGAGCTTCTCTTATGTTGAACCATCTCTTTCTGTCCCTCCATCAGCCACAAAAGGATCTTCTGGTTTTTCTCCACGTCCTCTCCAGTGCCCAGCATGTCATAAGGCCGCACCTCCTCACCTTTCTTGTACACTCTTTTACAATGCAAGCCACCTTTGCTACTGTAGAACAGATAAAACCACAAATAAGAGGGCAAAGAATAAACAAAAAAACATGTAATTAAAGTAACAGTAACTAACCCTGTATTCTCAGTGTGGTTAGATCCCATGCCATCTGCATAGCTGCGAGACTTTGATGCATAATGACTCGTCTCCGCGCCCCAGGAAAAGCTGCCATGCACACGCATGGCTGAGTCGGCCTCCACCTGCTCTCTGGGCTTCCCCGTGCCCGCGTGGTGGGTGTGATGCACATGTTTGTGATGGTACAGGTGGCTGGATTCTCCCTTCGGCCCGTGCCTGGATGGATGTTTGCCCTGGCTTGATGACAGAGGCATTCCAAGTCCCGTTGCTTTTCCTCCCGGGAAATTATCGGGTGAGCGCGATTTGGGCGAATAACGTCCTGCTCTGGGCGACTGGCAGCCGGGAGTCTTCATGACCCGCTGAACGTGGTCGTCCAGAATGCTCTCAGGGTTCTCCTCGTGAGCGTCCCTCGGTATAGCACCACTGTAGGTGACGTCTGCATAGCGAGCGTTGTAATTCTGAGAATAAACACCAGGGGGAAACCTGTGACCGGCAAATGCTGTGGCTGTGGACAGGATGAGCTCATCGCTGTCCTCTTCCTGGATAGAACACAAAAGCAATACAAGGACAAATAATAAGCCTGAGAGAATAGAAACATTTATGAATCCCATTGAACATGGAAATAAAACAGTGTTGTATAAACTATAATATTGTATAAACATGAATGTTATTATTATAACATTATTATTGTACATACTATACACAATTCAACCTGCAGGTGTCAGCTTTTCACCATATACAACTAGAAGACCTCTCACTGTTACTGCAGAGGTTTAGACTTAGAGGATTATTTTGCAAACACACAGCATGTTTGTGAATTGATGTCCATTAGATTAACCAATACAATGGGTTAGGAGGTAAACAAAACAAAAAACACAAATACATCAATACTCTGACCTCTGAATCGTTCTAAAATAACTTCAAGCTTGTCCATGGACCGTCTTTTAGACCAATAATCCAAAAGTATTTTTAGTGCTTAAATATGACGTAGATCGTTCTGAAATGATTAATGTAAAAAAAATTATAAAACCAATTTATCTCAACTTATATTATATATGAATTTCATTAATTCATCTTCAACCACTTTATCCTCTTATTGAGAATGAATGCCTACACTAAACAAACTGCAGTGGATCAGTATTATTTTGACTGACAGTGCAACTGCGAGATCATTCATTTTCCGTGCGACCCATCATCTGTATTTTTGCATCCTAACAATCAATTTCACGAAAAAAATGAGATGAGACATTTTTGATGTCAGTCAACAAACAAACAAAACATATTATCTCATGTGAAGAGAAAGATTTATGGGCGGCTGAATTCCAGCAGCACTGCAGAATTTCATCATAATACTGGTTTGACACAGATTTTATCTATATCATATAAATCGCAGAGTGTTTTTTGTTTTTTTTTGGATATTGCTCCAGAGGCAGAGACGCACACCCCTATAACCATCCATTCAACCATAATAACCCCAATCTGCATGTTTTTGGACTGTGGGAATGAACTGGATTACCCTGCGGAAAACACAGACACATGCAAGAAGAATTCCACACACACACACACAAAAAACTCCAGTCAAACAGAGATTTGAACCAGGAACCTTCTTTCTGTTTACCACAGCGACTGACAATGCAGTGATGAAAGTCGACCTATAAATCAGCTTTGATTGGACATTTTACTGCTGTTGCTATGTGGCAGTAGCAAGCCACAGACAATTATGGGTCAACAACTAGATTTGCTTATTGATGTGATTTTCTCCCAGTGTTTCATTAAAAAAAACAGCTGAAAACTCTACACAGACAATGCTGGATCTGCACATGTGAGCTAGTGTGAGCTTTTAAATATTGAAATAAATATTGTTATTATTGAAGAATGGGGGACGGGGGAGAGTACTGGCTGATTAATGAGCCGTTGACTCTTATTTTCTTATGCATAGCTGAATCTTTACTCCCACAAAATACAATGCGTCACAACACCTGAGAGCCAAAAATCTGCAAAAAAAAAAAAAACACCTGTTTTCTCCATTACAGTGTGCATCACTACTGCAGATGAGGGCGGTGAGCAGCGTAAAGCAGAGCTCCTGTATCTGTAAAGTTAGAAAACACTTTGGAAGCGAGAGGAAGGAGAGACGAAAGAGAGGAGAGGAGAATAAAGACGACAGTAGGTGGAGGTTTCACTTTCATTTTTCAGCCGGTCCGTTCCCACACTTTTCGTGTCAGTTGTGTTAATAATTAAATAAGCCTGCCGTTTGTGAGCGCGCCAAAGCAGCCGAGTTTGTTATTACCCTGTGCTCTGCATCGCTTTTCTACAAAACCATCAAAAGACACAGCACAAAGAGTTTCTCAGCTTGTTCCTCTGCCCACTGCTTTTTTCCCCCCCCAGTTTCAGCAGCTCCTCTAAAAGATGCCGTCTCCAGCCAAATATTTCTTGGCATGTTGTTTAATAACTGATGCATCAGACAGAGATATCCATTTCATTTTCTTTCATTTCATATTTTTCCACTGGCTCCATCTTGAAAATGGAAAATTCTTGATAATCAATAGAAAATGCACGCGTTTGACACTCTACAGGGCTTCTTGGTTGGCTTTCTTTTATACAATAATACGCCTCTAATCTGGGGGAGTGACAGCAAACATGTTTGCATGTTGTTATTTTGTTGAAGCCAAATATAATTTGAGATGTTTGACCACCTAAATCAGGTCATCCTTGAGTAGAGCTGCAACTAACGATTATTTTCGTAATCGATTAATCTGTCGATTATTTTCTCGATTAATCGATGAATCGGTTGGTCCATGAAATGTCAGAAAATGTTAAAAAACGTTGATCAGTGTTCGTCAAACCTGGAAATGATGATGTTCTTGAATGTCTCGTTTTGTCCACAAACCAAAATGATTCCGTTTTAATGATTTCTTTGTTATGTGGAGCAAAGAAACTAAGAAAATAGTTCCACTCCGATCACACACCCCGGTATATGCAGTAGAACAGTACTTCTGAATTTCCTCAAAGTACCAAAGTGAACAGAGAACCATGGTGTGTTGTAATGGGAAGAACTTACAACCAGACTGGCCACTGGCTGTCAGCAGACAAAGACATACAAAGTCATTCAGCTCACAGGGTCTTTCAGGCCTTGGTTTACTAATGTGATGGCACTCTGCTGCTATCAGGACTACAGCAGCCTTTGTTCCACAGGTGACAGAACAGTGAGCTACATCCTTGTGATGTTTTTTTTCCCTCACAGCAGTCAAATGATAACCTGATTGGTGCATCTGTTTTTTTTCTATAGATAAAAACCCTATTGTTTTTAATACCTACAATATTCTGGTTACAGAGCTGAACCACCAACCACGTGGTGTTCCCAGATGGAGAGCGTATCACATGACGAAAGGCTGTCATTTCACTCTCTTTCGCCTCAAGGTTTAATAAAGCAAACCTCAATCTGTGTGCCGGCAGCTTCTCTCCTTTCAGGAACCAGCCCACGTAAACTGTCTGCCTTGAAACTTAATACTTGGCTTTGTGTACTGACCGAGATTTCATTTGTGCTCACAGCAACTATTTCATCACCGTTCAAGTGACATCAAACGGGCGTCGCACTGTTCCAGGCTTACAAGTGGGCGCAGGTGCTTCATCTGACTGATCAACTAAGCCAGAGCGCTGACAGGCCAAGGACAGAATTCTCCTAATGACTGATATTGGGTTTTTATTCCCATTCAAATGTCTGGCCTCATTGCTTACATTAAGGCCAGATGGATTTAAGTCAGTGAAAACGTTAAGCCCAGCAGCCAGCAACATATCTCTCTTTCTGGCTTAGGAACGGGCTTTGGTTTTGCCTACTGATACTTCTGAACCAACAGCCTGATTTCATTCATCTGTGGTCACACTCCGTTAACAAGGCCACAGCAATTAATCAAGTAGCTTCTAAATCATGAATATTTTCTGGTTTCTTTGTTGCTGAATATCTTTGGTTTGTGGCTACAAGGGACATTTGAGGACACTGGCATTGTGACATTTTTACCCCTTTCTGGCATTTCACATAGCACACCGATTAATTGACCAAATAACCACCAGATTTATCAGTAAAGAAAATGATGATTATCAGCCCAAATGTTGACTAACTGAGGATTAACAATTATATCAGGTCAAAGCACAGTTTTTCCAAGTCTGACAAAACAAAGCCAAACATGAAATCTTCAACATGAAGACTTGGCTTGGCTTTTGTATCACTGTTCATATACAGAGTCAGACAAGTGCCACTCTAATTTCTGAATTAGAATGAGGGTGAATATTGTTCAAATAGGTGTTTAGCTGAGCTTCTCTGTGTCCTAATGATGTACAGCAGGTTCTGTGGTTCTGATTCTGATGGTGTCACTATGGTGGTGAAAAAGCTGAGAACACAGTAAAGACACATCTTCCTTCTTGTTCCCCGATCTCTCTTGATGACAGCAGTTCTTTGTTTCACAGAATAAAAGGAGGCCCTGCAAACTCCTGAGCGATGCTGCTCTTTCACATTTTAAATAAAATGAATGACTGAATTAATGGCCACGGTTGTGCTTTAAAGAAAACAAACGTACCAACTGAACTCTCTTCAGTCGCTCCTCCAGTTTTGCTTGATCCTCTCTCTCCTGCAGCACGGCTTCCAGTCTGCTGATCAGCTCTGCAGCAAACCTCTCCGGCTCCACGTGAATGTCCTTTGGAATCCGGTTTGTGCGCTGCAGGACAAAATGTCAAACTGTAAGTGTTATCAGTGATTGCATCACTGCCAGTTTCACATGGGTACTCTTAATACTCTTTAAATCCTATAAGAGGCCATAGCTTATACAGCTCCATATCAGAAGTAACCTACATCTATACTGCACACCATAAACCATTATTTGTGTCTGACACTGACAGAAAGCCCCAGAGAATATGGATCGGCCCCAACCAGAACCAAAAATGAATTCTGTATTTATTTATTTTTGTCGGAGACAGATACAGTTAGGGTAAGCTGAAGTGGTGGTTAACCTCACATACACTAGGGTCAATCACTTACCAGTTTATGCATCACCACATAATGCATAACCACATGTTATGCATCTATTTATTAAATGTTTCCACTGCATTTTCAGTAAAGCAATTTAATAAACTACTCAGCAATTTAATAAACTGTGTTAACTCAAAATAATTTCTCCACGCCAAATGGCAAGAACAAATCTGACCCGAGCTCGAAAATAATTTTGTGGATTTTTGACCAAACCCGGCCCGACCTGTTGCGTCCCAATGGGCTCGGGTCGAGTGGTCAAGTCTGTGTAAACAGCAGATTTTTTACCCAGCAACTATTAGTTATTATTTACTTACTAAAAACTACAATTTTGAAAAGTAAGAGCAAGGACTTCTTTAATCAATCCATACTACTTTGTAAAGCATTGAATTCTATTCTACCTTCACTTTTATAGCAAGTTTTTAAGCCTCCCAAAAAGTATAAAAACACTCCAGGCTCCATTTTATTGAAAACAATATTTGAGACCTTTAAAACTTCTTCATTAGTACTTTTCAGCCACCACTCAAACATCAGCTGTAAACAGAAAGCTCCATTAACATGTGCATGCCCATGTGTTTTTTAGGCATGGGGGTGTGATTGCATACAGAGTGGATTATTTTTTAATTATTTATGGATGCAGCTTTGGACTATTGATGATGTGCAGCTCTTTTTCTACAGATCAGATCATGGATAAGTGACAAGCCAGAGTAAAATGCTGCCAAATCTGTCCAAGGGAGCATTTTAGTCCTGTTTTTGGTCTTGTTTTAGGAGCAGTGTGGACGACAGGCGTAACGGTGACAGATGTGATGTGTGTGAAAAGCAAAACGCAGAAGTGTGGATGCAGCAAGAGCCACACTTTAACATTAAAAATGAATGACACGACCATAGCATAAACACATAACTGTATCCATTTGATAAAAGTGCTGAAAAAAAAATTCATTTTCAGGAAAAAAAAAAAGGGGGGGGGATAATAAATGAGGCATGATTTTTAAATCTCACATGTAATCTCATTACTGAGGAAATGAGTGACATATATTTCCTCTGCTGCTGGCACAAATTACTGCGCTGCAATCATGACAACGTAAAGCTCTTAACTCCTGATTTAGGACCCGTTTGTGATTTCTAAAAAAACAAACTGACATTTATAAAAAACGACCTAAAAGCCACGTCAATCTTCTTATTGCCGGCGAAGTGAAGTCCTGATTAATTTGTTGGGGCAGAAAAACTTGAAAGTTATGCTTTGGGGATTTGTGCTCCACTGTACAGCCAATCCATGCATTCTAATAGGATGCTGCGTGTGGAGTTTTAATTTGACTCTTTACTCTGTGGCCTAATTAGGGCTGGGGTTTTCCTACCAAGAGACAGCCTCAGCAGCAAAGGGAGGCATCAGGCTGTCACAGGGGAGGATTCATGTCTGCCAGGCTTCAGCGCATACAGCTTAGGAAAGCATCAAGCTGCATTTAGACAGCCTTCTCTTTCACCATCAGCTATTCTTACACTCCCATCACAGGCCCTGCGACACAGCACAGCTTAAATATGCACATCTCCAATGGTGCAAGCTGAGGAAAACGAGGCAGAGACAGACAGTTAAAGAGAGAGAGAGAGGTGTAGAAGTGCAAAGTAATAATCCATGAATAACTCACTGGGATATGAGGTAGTGGCACTCGCCCATTTGCTTTGGCACTTTCGTGCATCTCCCGGCGATGCTGTTTGCGGTATCTGTAGGGTGGCGCCCCATCTCTGGAAAAACCAAGACAGAGATTGTCATAAAAACCTTCCAATGAACAAACACACATGCAGCTGTGAATCTGATGGCTTCTCACTGTATGGTGCCTAAAACTGACGCCTAATAAGTCATGGATCAATCATGACAGCGGGACAGGTATTCACACAGGCTCATTGTGTCAATCCTGCACCACAAATGGTCGTCTGGATGATTACAGTTACATGTTAACACATCCAAGAGTCCATGAATTCCCTGAGGAATCATACTGGGTTTTGCACTCCTCCTGCAAAACCCAGTATGGCTGCAAAAGCTCTGGACCAATTAGCTGATAACAGCCTCTGATCCATTCAGCTTCAAACACTTTTTTTGTCCAGTTGTGTGTGCTTTGAAGTTTTCTTTGGACTTAATTCCCCAGCGCAATCGCTGCACCTCGAAAACATATTTCCCCCCCAAAAAAAAATCTTCTTTCACTGGTACACGCAATTAAAGGAAAAACAAAATGATTACAGTGACTCCATGTAGTGAAAATGAGTTGCATTTAGCTCTTAAATAATATGGATTTTTGTGCAACCGATGCCAATAATAAGTATACATTTATAGTTTATCCAAAGACTGTGTATACAACTTAATCAGATTAAACTTTTTAAAAGCAATTCTCCATTGAAAAATCAGGATCTATATTCATAAAGAAAAAGACAAAACCATGTTTGTTCACAACAAATAAAGATCTTGTCTCATGTTTGCAGACAAGGTCAGAAGTTTGGATTCCCATTCAAAAGCATTCCATCTAAGATTAAAAGAGTGATTTTCTGATTCCTAATTAGTAAAAGACATCCATTCTAACACCAGTTTGGATAATGAGGAGACGGGACTTTACTGGCCGTTTCTGTTGTAAGGTTTTAACTCAAGAAAAATGGGAAGAAGCAATATTGAAGCCAATTAGACCTCCGTTTCCTTCCTCTAACAATGTAAACGTATGGCATGGCTTTCTTTGAATTAACAACTGGGAATAGTTAGAATAAAATAGTTTCTGTCTTTCACTGTGATGATGGAACTATATTTCTGGTATTAAAACTTGCAAGAAAAGTGCACACGTACGCAAAAAGGGAAAAATGTACATACACGCTGCTGTCGGTGAGGGACATTGTGTCCGCATCGCTGGACATACTCTGCTGCTCGCTGTCGTTGGCACTGGTGGCAGGAGCCATAGAATCAATGGTGTTGATGAAGTAAGGGTTGATGGACTCCCGACATGATGTGTGCCTTGACATAAACGAAGAAACAGAAAAACTCATTAACTGAAATGCACCATGATGTGACAGCACCTGAATGTTCACAGTTATTATTCTGTAAAGAAGGGGCAATAACTTCCTTGAGCACCTACTCAGGAATAATATGAAACAGCAAACTGTCTGTGGAGGAGAGTCAGAGAAGTTCAGTCAAGTGCTCAAAACAAACCCCAAACTCAAGACGTCGCAAGAGGCTTTTGCCTGTGGCACAACATATGGAAGAAAGATGAAAATGCAAGATGGAATGAGCACATATACAGTATAAGGACTAGGGCTGTCAGTTTTAGATCATTTCAGTTCAAAACATACAGCCTAGAAGTGCACCACATTGTCTGAAGGGATTACTAGGAGGGTCCAGCAGAACAGAGGTCACTGCAAATACAGCTTGGGCTTAGATCTGCTTTGAATCCATCAGAAAAATAAGGCAGCGATGCTGGGCTTGGCTCCAGTGACCCATGTGGACCGTCATGTGGAGGATAAAGCAGAACACAATGAATGAATAGATGAAGCCACCCCCGACGGTCATCCAAGACTATATAAGTTTCAGGCACTTCCACATTTGCCAATCAAGGTCACTACTTAAACCAGCTGCACCATCGACTACCTGCCAGATCATTGCTCCAGCTAAGATAACTTGTTTCTGTACTGTTTGTCTATGTTTGTGCCAATCTCTTCTAGGAATGCAACGGTATTCGGTATTTTACCGAACCGTTCGGTACGCCCTGTTCGGTTCAATACACAACGGGAAGTTTGAAGAGGCAACATCTTCGTTAAAGTCCGTTTAAGTGTGGCATTATTTGGGATTCAGCGCAAACTACGATGATAATGAGAAAAGGACTGTCAACAAACAAACCACGGTGTGCACGCATTACGTTAAAGCATCAGTTATGCACTGAAGTTAGTTTTAAGTTGGATATTCGACAGACATGATTCGCTGCAAATACACATCTTCCTCGCATCACGACGCTGAAGTTGGCTCCACATTCGCCTACAGTGTGACTCAGAGCAAGCCTCTCATTTATGTCGTCATCACCGTCTCTTTCACTTGGAGCAGCATGGTGTATTTGTAGTTGTAGTTACTGTGAGTGGGTTAAAATTGTGTTTATTTGTATTGGATAGCACTAAATTTTACTTTTAATTTGTGTGGTTTTATGTTTGCTGTTAAATTAGATCTGATAGTGGACTATTGTTTAAATTTTAAAGTTTGTGGTTTGATGATATATGTGCTTTTAATTATTTTTACAATGCAATATTGCTTTTGCTAGTCTGAGTAGTTTTATATTAAGATATCAAAACCATACCGATACCGTGGCCCAAAAACCGTGATGCATACCTAACCGTTGGAAAACTGTACCGTTGCATCCCTAATCTTTTCTGTCTATTTCCTGTGCCAGTCTTCAGTCTGTTTCCTACCTGTCCCTAGACCCTGCAACAATATGACAATCATCAACCTTCAACACGGGACTGTGATTTTTTATTCCATTAAATCCCTCACTGTTTGTCGTCTCTTTGTCGTGTCTGTATCTGGGTTCATTGTTTTTTTTTTTCTTTTTGAGTCTCCCAACCATAATTTCCGTCACTTATTTATTTAGAGTAACACTTAGTAGGCTGTCAGTATACTCCACTCTGATAAGCATTATCAATAAGTAAATAATAAAAAATAAATCAATTAGTAGTTTGGTCAATAACGTGTCTAAAAATTGGAAAACTAATTAATCCTTCTATTTCTTGTTGTAGAGTAAATACAATAAAAACAGTAAATAAATCTGAATAAATCTGAATTATAGTTCAGATCATTTACATTCTCAGTCATTGACTTTGCTGAACACATTTCTTACAGGGCTTTGTATACATGAATTATAGATGTGAGGCATCATCTTGTGTTTTTATTATTCAAATTGGAATTCCCTGACGCATTTATCCAGAGCCTTTTTCCTTGTTTGGAATTCAGCAGCCGAGTTCACCATGAGACCTTTGTGACCAACTGACTTTCATTAGCATCTGCACTCACAGAACTGTGAATAATAATAAACAGAGGAGGTTTGGAGATTGGATGGGACAAATACATTTAAAAAAGGGAAGTGATAATGACAGATAATGCAGGACAGAAGAGATCGTTACTGGGACAACACTGTCCTCAATTCAACATATTTTGTAAAGATCGACTGATTTGAAGAACAAAGCATTAAAAAAATCCAGTTTGAACATTATCAAGACGGCTTAAATAAATGTGTTTCTACATAGGTCCATTTAGGGCTCAGCAGTACTTAAATAACATTATTGATTGCAATATACCGTCTTTTCCTTCATTATCATAGACTCAATATCCATATCATATTTATGCTTTGTGCAAACATATTTTCAGACACAACAAATTAATGTTTTGCCTCATATTTATTAAATGTTTCTGGATTTAAATGTTTTTCGCCTTTTTTTCACATTTTATTGCAATAATTATCAACTGGTCTGACTGGTTTTATTATAATAATGTTTTTGGCCATATTGTACAGACCTCGGTATTATTCACATTACTCAGATCCAGATTTGGCTGCAATTTGACAATTGACAATTTCACTTTTTAACATCTTAACATTTAACATCAGATGAGGATTCTTTTTTTGTCAGGCATGTGTAAGATGGTAATGGTAAACTGCATTTTGGTTAGGTTTACGCTAAATTACTTTGGTAAAAAGATGTGTTTCACAGTAGCAATACCGTATATAGCTGATCTGATTCTGGTCCAATAAGTATTTTATCTGATTCCACTGCCTGTACAGCTCTGTCTTCAGTTTAAGCCACACAGTGGTTTATCTATGAGGGTATTGTATGACTGGTATGACTTCCTGTCTGTCCTCTGGTGCTGCAGTAGAGGGCATATGACATGTATACATTTCTTTGTGGCCCATCATTGCAGTAAAATAAAAAACATCTACAATGACCCCAACACCACTCTTCAATTACCATCATAATTTCATTTTTCAGAGGTTTTTCATTTAAACAGCCGTGCAAAGTCGAAACTAAACTAGTGTGTAGTGACATTTAGTGGCCAGCAGCTTTCCAATATTAATCAGATGAAGACAACAGACTGAATACAACACTGCCATGTAAAAAAAAAATAGTAATAAACTTAATCTAATTAAAGTCATACTCAGAATAAGAAAAACTCTAATAAAAATGTGAGAAATTCTCATTATATTCACAAAATTACTTTAAACACTGTAGTACATACGCCAGGTCTGTATGTGGTGCTGTAACGCTGCTATAGAGATGCACAAAAAATGGAGAAGGAGAAGATGAACATGTTTCTTTTTAAATAAATCTACATTCAAATACATATGTATTACTATATACACAAACACAAAGAAAGAAACAGAACAAACCAAGCCAGGGCGACGAAGGAAATAAAATTAAAACAAACTCCAAACACAAGAAGAAGACTACGAGGACCAAGTCAGCGACAGCGAATGCAAGTGCAAGTGCAAGAAAGAGGCTGAACAACGAAAGCAGAGGTTATTAATTTTTTAGGTGCATTAAGGTGCATTATGTAATAAATCTAAAGCAACTGGCCATAAAATCCTCCTAATATGTCACAGAGACTCAGGAATAATGTTCATATAACAAACTGAACTCACCAACAACAGTACAGACAAAATATTTGCATTAAAAAAAATATTTTGCAGACTGCAAATCATGTTTATGTTTTGAAATCATGTTTTGGCATGTGGTGCCACCTACTGCCGTCTACCAATCATTGCAGTCAGTAGAGTCTCAGCTGCCGCGTAACCACAGGTTGCCAATTACGTCAGAAAACGAAACCTAAAAGACCTCTGTATTTTTGACTTTGAATGTAGTAACCGTTTTTGCCCACATTCTTACATATGGCACCTTTAAGTAGTTATTTTGGTTGTAAAAACACAAGGGTGGTGTTATCCCACTCTGGGACCAGTTCTCCAAAAGCAGCATTTCAGTGCTCACAAAAAAAACTTGTTCCACGTGGCTAAATGGCCAATACAATAAAAAAAAAATGAAGGGGATTTTCCTGAAGCGTTTGAGTGCAAGACCCTTAGGTTATGTAATATATAAACAGGACTACAAAAGGGAACGTCTCCTTAGCAACTGGTGTAAACACCATCCTCTGTGTAATGTCTTATCTATCAATAGATTCAAGGAATGTCTGTCTGCTCCAACAAAAAAAAGTAAGTAAGTAAAGTAAGTAAATGTGATGAGGACGTCAGTGTGACGAAGTTAGCTTCTCATTTAGATGGATATGTAGATGCACTGATTAACCAAAATCAACATTTGTATTGTGCGTAAAACACTTCAGGCTCTGGACTAAAACATTTCCTAATATCATAGTGAAAAAGGAAGGAATGTGTGGTAAGACCAATCAACTTATCACAACATTCATCTGTCGTGTTAAAGTTACTATGCAAAGCACTAAAATTAGGTCAAAAGGACAAACTGGATCAGCAGGAATCATGTAGGCAACAAAATGTAAATGACTCCACGTCACTGGAGGAGGAAAATAGATCAAGTTGACCTCAACATTGGCACTGCATCAAACTACAGGCACGTTAAAATGATGCCAGTGTTGCTCAACGTTAATCAGCAGCAGGGCTTGGCTCGTGGATGACGACACTGATAATTGCAGATAGCTCGCATTCAACACATGTAAAGCAATTGAGAATTGTTCATGTTATGTAACAAAAGACAACTGGGGGGGGGAGCCTTTCTGTTGCGAGGAGGGGGGAGTTAACCAAGATTAACAAAGGATTATTGAATCTGATGCTTTCTATGGAAAATAAACAGCATGTGGAAGCACAGTAGACACAGTAGACTGCATTACATAACATTAAAGCCCAACACCACCAACAACAAATGTCCAAAACTACCAGTATTTGAGGCATTTGTCCTACATCAATCACAGTCAATATCAGGAAACATCAATACATGGAAAAAGCAACGCTTACTGCCATATTGATTTTGAATCAGTATCACTTACAGTGTCTGTGATTAGACAGATGAATTAAAAAGGAGTGAAACCGGGTCATTTAATTCTACCTTTAAAGACTTTAATGAACAGAAAGTAATGTTTGCTGCTCACTGCAGCTCTCACACACAACAATAACAAAGGCCCTAATGTGGTGATGTCAGAGAGCAGCGTGCAATCGTGGGAACTAAGTTTAAGTCAGATTTTTCAGCTTCTTAAATGTGAATATTTTCTGGTTTCGTTGCTCAATTTGACAAAGAAATCATTGAAACTGAAAAAAGTGAATATGTGGACAAAACAGGACATTTGAGAACATTATCATTACGAGGTTAAGGAGACAACACACTGCCAAACTTGTAGGGGCTTAAAGCGGCTGACATAATTTAAATGCAACCAGAATGAAAGTATCCATTACCTTTGATACAAATACAGATAGCTTTAGATTCTATAGAGAGTTGGGAATATTTTGTCCAGTGTAAGTACACTACTTATTATATACAACAATAGACATGTTGTTTTTCGATTATTTAAATGCAGAAATGTTACATTACATCTTTTGATAAAAGAGGTTGAAGAGGGCAAAGATTACTGTGCTTTTCAGAAAAGCTCCTCTTCAAACGAAATGCTGTTGAGCTCTTACACTACAAAATGCCACCCAGGGGGAAAAGCTATTTCAGAATGCCTGCACAAAAGAATAAAACAAAGAACTTCAACCTTCCAACAGCAAGTTAACTCGGATTCACTTCAAGCGCCATCCTCCTCTCATCTCAGCTGTCTCTTTGTGCTACTCTCTGACTCTGTTTTTCTTTTCCAAACTTGAGGCGGTGTGCAGGGTGGTGTGGGGTTTCAGGTTTATTTCTAATTCAGCAGTTTGCAGCGAAAACCTGTTAGAAGCAGTTAGAACTGAAGAAAAGCTTTTTTTGATGGCTGGGAGGATTTACCTGTACTCGTGGTTGTCCTGGAATCTTGCACCGCTGGCAACTCGCTGTGGTGCTGTCTCCATGAGCAGCTCCTGGGTAAGCCGGGTGCTCGGTGTGGGGTCACACTGGGGCTGCTCCTCTGACTCGTGGTCACATCTCCACTCCTCACCTTCAATCACGGTCGACAAGTAACCCGACATCCCTTTTCCATTGCCAGAACCAGAGCTCTGATTGCTGTGCAGCTTGGGGCTCTCACCACCTGTTTGTGTATATTCCAAATAAATGTCAGACTTGAGGAATAAAGGGTAGGTGTTGTCCTCCATGATAGTCTGTATCTCGGTCTGAGCCTGGTCAAACATCGCAGGGTCAATGTGGAGCTTCATCACACAGTCTTTGATGAAGGACTTAGTAGCTGGTTTGATCTGTCTGGAAACAATCCCATTGTTGTCCAGGATGAATTTCTTATAAATAACCTTTGCCAGTTTCACCTTCTTCTCCTCGTAACCCTCATTAGCTTCTTGTTTGCGGAAGCCACTGCACGCAAACCAGAAGTTCAGCATGTCCACACACTCCTCCTGCTTGAGGAACATCCTAAACAGATGGATACCATCCTCATCATCCAAGAGGGAGTGAAGAGATTCGGCCCACTTCACGTAGGGTGGGGTTGGAGAGGCACTGCCCTCCGGCTCATAACCCAGGTCCAAGTCCGGTCGCCTCGGCATAGCCACAGATGCCTCACATTTGAGGCTCTCATTCTTTGAGGAGAAGTTGCAGCACTGGCGTCCATCGCTAAACACCAGCTCACCTTCCTCCCCTGGTACTGGAGGTCTAGGAGCATCCTCATTGAAGCTGCCTCCCAGGTCTGATAGGTAGCTCCTTTTGTCGCTGACGCTCATAGTCCCAGCATCCGCAGGCCACGTCCCCGTGGAGCACACACCACCCAACGATTAGAACCAGACCTTTACATGCGCCAGTACCAAAAATCACCTGCAAGGAGGACAAATATATAATAATATGTTATTATATATATTAATATTATTATATAAAGGCCCTATCCACATGGAAACGCAACAAAGCGTAAACAATATTTTTCTTTGACAGCATAGTTTCAAGACATGAAAGGGACTGTATGCCAGGCCTGTATAACTGCTAAACCATAACAGAGAAGAAATCACAAATTGAATGTACTGTCTATTGGAAAATTGAATGTACTGTCTATTAGAAATATTGCAATTACATTTTTAATTATCTATATTGTTCAGCCCTAATTTTAATTTCCCTTTTCTTCCAGCATCTAGTCGAATATTAATATTGATGCAAACTCTGCACGAATCAAGAGGATTGGAAATTACGACGCAAGCTACTTTAAAGCTCTATATCTCTATATACAGATATACTCTGTATACATATATATGTATACAGATAATATCAGATGGTTACAATGTATGTCATTTCATCCTCATAATGACCCAAAAAAAAGCAATGGTTACATGAATTAACCAACATTCACACATACAACATCTGCAAACCTGAGCAGAAATAAGAGAGTGTAGTCATGAGGCTTTTATTGTGGTTTGATTGTCTCCCAGGCAGTAGGATGAATATGGTGCAGTGTTAATGCTGTACCCTGATTTATATGCATAAGCATATCATTACATTACAGAGCTACTCCAGTTACATCCAGATTAGTAGTAGTAGTAGTAGTAGTGCATACCCAGTGATTAACTCACTTGTGGTTTACAGTAAGAACTCATTAATGAAAGCGCCTCATACAGTGACCCTCACATTAACTGGGCAATGCTGCAAAAGATACTGATCCTTGTATATGATCGGCTTATATTCCACTGCACAGACACCACCCTCACAAAGAAACAGCATCTGAGGAATTAGCACTGTGTACAGTATGTGTGTGTGTGTAGTGATTTTAAGGGGTGAATGTCTACTTCAAGGACACATCTATCATCCCCGAGCTGTCTCTCTGAGCAGAGACACAGTATTTCAGAAAATGCTGATCTACTGGGATTTTTCACACACAACCATCTCTAGGTTTTAGCAGAGAATTGTTGTAACAGAGAGAATATCCAGTGAGTGGCAGCTCTCTGGACCAAAATGCCTTGAGATCAGAGGAGAATGGCCAGACTGGTTCAAAATGATGACAACTGGGCTACATCTTACATGAATAACTCAGGTAACCACTCGTTACAACAAAAGCATGCAGAAAACTACTACAACTATGGCTACTTTTTTGTAGAAATCTGATATATCGGGAGTGCTTGGGCTGATAACCAACATATACATATATATATTCAACAAAAAATAAACACACAAACTTGAAATGGTGAACAAAAATACAATGTCATGACATTTGCTCAGATTCTCGATGCATTTGTTTATGGAATGATTTGTTTTGCTCAAACCCAGTAGTCCAGTGTCACTTGGCCACTCCTATTGGCTACAATCTCAGATTTAGTTTTTAAACTCACGAGAGTCATGGAGCATTGAAGAGTGGTGGTCAATATGCGTGACCAGTACACAGACACTCCTTATGGTCTGGTCAATAAAAGGGCACACCAAAATGTGGACTTTTGTCACTTGTCAATATGCCACAGATGTCACAAATCATGAGGGAGCGTGCCATTTGGCATGCTGAGTGCTGGGTTGAGCGTTACAGCTGTGGCAACACAACTGAATGTCGCCGTATTCACCAGACCTGTCACCTATCGAACACCTTTGGGATGTTCTGGATAGGCGTGTCCGTCAGCGGGTTCCAGTTCCCCAGAACGGCCACCAACTGTGAGGCTAATGGTGGACACACACGTTATTGAAGTTTGTGAGCTTGGATCATCGACCCCCATTGTGTTCTTCCTGCCATTTCTCCAGGACCTTTGTTTTGAAATTGATCCTAATGCTCGCAAATTAAAGCCACTTTGATAAAGTTGTTCTGTTATTTTTGGATAGTTACTCTGTTTTGTCACATAACAATAACTACAAGTTTTTCTTTGTGTGTTTATATTTTTGTTATACACACACAGCAGATGTAGATGTAGACAACATTTCTTTATATATTTTAAAGCCAATATTGGCCAATACCCATATTGTGCCGATATTGCATCCCTACTGTGTTAAATAATTAAATTCAATCATGGAGCATGAACACAGCACAAATAAATATCACAAAATAAATTAACCATTGCGGTTTGTTTGTCGATATGAGAAACATTTAATCGTAAATGGTCTGTATTTATATACCACCCCTCTTGTCTTGATGACCACTCTTTACACTACAGTTTTGACATTCACCCATTTGCTCACATTTTCATGCAGCGCTTTTTTTGTCACTCATCGGGGAGCTAATAAAGAGGCCAGCAATGGCTCTAGCCGCTAATACATCAAGACAAAAAGGTTAAATAAATGGCTAATAACTCTGAGTACAGTCACATTATAAATCTAAATTCCTTCTTTATTTGCAGCTCTGTACGAACACATGAATCTAATGGTTTAGGGATTAAAAATAAATAGATCTCACCAAAAAGTAGGTCCATAATTTAAAAAATGAAAGGCTGACAGCTGTGTTGTTTCACACACACACACACACACACACACAAATGTTATTTTTTAAGGGTTGCCATCATGTTCCCTTTAGGGCACACCCACTCTCTGTCTTGTCCAATTTACTCACTCAAACGCACATTAATCTTTCACGCAGCTCGTGCGAAATTGCCAACAGTGTTATTTTCCGCACAACCCTTAAAGTGTGAGCGGCACGTGTGCACAATGTTAGCGAGGGAGGAAAAAATGTGACGATAAAAATGTTTCACACAGTCCGTGCCAAAAACAATGGCGGAGTTAAAACGCTGAGGAATGCTAATGCGTGAAGTAGATCCTTTGCTACCTGTGCGTAAAAACACAGAGCACCGGTGATGCGTACGAGGAGGGGGGGGGGGGGGTTGTTCGCAATTAGCAGCGAATGCTCGCGCATGAATATTTAAATTAACGGTTCTGCGGTCACAGGTGCTTGTGTGTGTGTGTGTGTGATGTAGGAGTAGGGATATGAAAAGCAAGGTTAAGTGGTTCTGTGCTGCGTTCAAAGAATGTCCAATTAATTGTTATTTTCCCTCATACTGTAGCCTTTAGAAGTGAGCCAGTCTCATCACATTCATGTCTTTGGCCTCCAGAAAACAGCAGCGGCGAGTGTGGGGGAGGGGGAAACAAACTCTGTACGTACACACACACACACACACACACACACACACACACACACACTGGCCTCTCCGTAGCGGACCGACAAGTGCACAACTTTGTCACACCGATTCGCCCATTAAATGACGCGCCGCAGCCGCAAAAAACTCGCCGACTTTTCGACCACGGCGACCGTAAACGCACCCCGCTGACCGCCACAGACGACACACAGCAGGGAACCCCACAACAATACCCCATGACACTTATATGTACCATCGCTTTTGCTGCTTTCTATCTCCCGAACACCGCAATCTCTGAGCGGGGCTGAACGGCGAGAGGAGAGGAGAGGAGAGAAGAGAGGGGAAAAGTGACATATACTTCACCGGTGAGAGTCTTCTTCCTGATTTCAATTGCATCGGACATTTACGGCGACGCGACTCGGCGCCCGGCAGTGTCACAGCCGCGGAGTGGCGGACTTTAAAAGCAACAAAGAAGACAGCCGGGTCTCCGGCTCTCCCTCCATGGCTGTCTCTCACTGTCTGTCTGTGTGCGGACTGATGCCGAGGCTTCACGGCGAGAGGATGCACAGCGCCGCGCCCGTTCACTACCCACCATTACCACTGTTTACTCCAGGTACATGTGTGCCAGTGCCACAGAGTGATTATTAATACACTGGAAAAAAGAGGTCACTGTGTCCTGACATACTATTTGATGTGCTCCTTTAATCAATAATGTATCATCCACCTTCTGAATATTAGGACTGAAACAATGAAGAATAAAGAATAAGTAATGTGAACATTTTCTGGTTTCTTTGCCATTGGGCACTTTGTGGACAAAACAAGACATTTTTTGTCCAGGTTTTAAAAACATTTGGCATTTATGGACCAAATAATCTGCAGATTAATCGATTATGAAAACAACCCTTAGTTGCAGCCCTGTACTAAATATAAGAGCAATAAATAATCAGTTTTCAGACCTCAAAATCAAAACAATAATGAAAATAAACTGTTCATCATATAGGTGTGTTACTTATGTTTATTTTTAAACGTGAACTGTACAGTAAAGTACTGTAAATGTTATTTTCCACCCTTAAAGATGTCAGAAGAGGAAAAAAAGTTAATTAAATGTCTACTTAGGCTACTGAATCTAGGTAGATTTATATGACAACACTTATGCAGCAGAGGTCAAGTCCAAACACACATTTCCCATAATCATCTTTCATTGGATTTCTCTTAACTGGATAATTGTCTTTCAAAGGAAAATTGTGATTTTAAATGTATAGTTTTCATCATAGAAAAGTATGTGAAACTGCCACTTTAAAGGCTAACTGAATGTGATTGTGCTCTATACTTGCAGAACAGTTTTTTCAGTATGTAAACTGACTATTTACATTTCTATTTGACAGATGAATATTTCATAAGGAAGACATGCTGGCCAGTTTATTAAATAAGCTTTGTTAAATAGACAGAATTCCACAACAGTAAAAAGCTGATCTGGTGTACGTGTCAGTGAATTATTGATATATGTATTACTAATGTTATTTTTCAGTTTTAGATCTTCTAAGATCTTACTAACCCATATCTTGAGACATTTCCATTAATCACAGAAGGTGCACATTTCCTATTCGAGTGTCGCAACACTACTTGAAGGCAGAATGTGTTTATGGAGCAGGTTCGACAACAAAGGCTGTGTGTTTTCATTCCAAACACAGACCACAGTGAGTGACTCCATTGGTGATTTTACTCATGGTGGCAGTGCTTTGATCAGGTACATCAGATTAGCATTGCACAGGTTCTTCTCTTCCTGGTAGATGGTGCATTCAGGAAGCCTGTGTCACAACATGTATCACCAGGAAGTCTCACCCTGAATATTTACAAAATAATGCAATACAACTGATAAACTTAGGGGAACTCTCCCAGAACTTACTTTATAGTACTTCCAACACATAATGGGAAGTAGGACAGCTGCAAATCAGCCTAACATACACATTTATACCAAGGCAACAGACTAAGACTAACACACAAGTTTTTGTGTGTTTATAAATAAAACCATACTAAGCAGAGACTTACCCCTGCTGTATCAACACCACAAGGCATAAAACATAAATAATGCCATTTTACAAAATTAGAAAGAACATTAAATCTTTTTTTATGCTGGAACAACCAGCACTCAGGCTGCGAGGGAAGATATTTATTACAGCACTGTTTCAGTTGAGCTGGACATTTTACCAGCTCCACTACACACACTTGACTGGGTCATTACTTTATGTATTTACAGTACAAAGACTAAAGGAGACCAACTGCAGCAGCAGTAATGACTGTGTCTGTGCTTTCATACCACGCAATCACAGAGCAGGGATGCGATTTTACCGAGTCTTAAGATGAAAAGGAAAAAACCATCAATGCATACAATGTTATGATTATGTAATTACACTAAGCCTTTTCAGAATGAGAAAGGGATACATATTTCACACTGCAGCTCACCACATCACCTGAATCTCACACTCTCACATCTAGATGTTTAGGTGTGAACTACACAGAGTGTTTACAATATTCATGCCAACAACATTAAAGATGAAAAAGACACATTCCAGATTCCTCGGGGCGAATATTGATGTTGTGCCAAACCTCCTAATACTCAAATACACTTTTATAGTGTCAGTTATTTTCTCCACATAGGTTTGTGGTTGTTTATTTGTTGTTGCTATTTCCAGTAGGCGTTTGGTTTTACTTCCAACGCTAATGTCAAAGGTCTAAAATGTCTTCTGAGTGTTTCAGAAACTCCTAAACAACTTGTCACATCAAAGCCTTGTCTATTTCATTTCTTGACAGAGTTTTTCTTAACAACTGAAATAAACTGTGAAGAATTGATTGTCATTTTCTCAGAAGTAAATTTTTTTGGTTTGTCTTTTATGCTTATCAAAGAATTATATTGGTGTATTGGACCAAACAAAACACATGAAAATCACCTTGAAGACAGCCGTCGCTGTGACACAGTGACAGGCTGTATCTAATTCTTTCTGACAATCAACTGAAAACATTGATCAGGAAATCAATAGATTAAAGGTTTAAGTAGGTTTAAATACCAAGAGTTTGTGGTGGAGGTTCTCTGTCCTGAACTCCTCCCATCAGCACAGGCATCATGCTTCATAAGCAACAGAATACCCAAGGCAAGCTCTCAATCTCTGAAACTCTCCACCGATGGTGACGTGTTTTTTCTTGCTTTTATCTCGGACTCTTTTTAAGGGCTGAGTGACACTTTCCACATCCACAGAGAGACACATGCCCACGGCTCCGCTCATACTAAAGGTGAATTCACGCCAGCCATTTGTAATCAAACCCGATTTCATTTCATCAGAAAGTTTGTTTGTGGAGGTGTGAATGTGCAACCACACTCTGATCTTGCATCAAAGAAGTGAACTCTGGTCCGCCTAAAAACGTAGGTCTCGCCTGCTTCAAGTGAACCAAATGCAGGGAGCGGACTACAACGCACGTGGAGTGAGAATGAGGTAAAAGCTCTGCTAGAAATGTGGTCAGACGAAAATATATCACAACTGCTATTCAGCATTAACCAATATATGAGCGAGTTTTCTTGTTCATTGTCTTGTCTTCTCCTCCAATTCAAGTAATTCTTGATGCAGCGTTGCCTCAGGCAAGAAGGGGAATAGATTATTCAAAAGGTTCGGTCCGGGTCCCCAATCATACTGAGTCTACCAGACTATTAGGTGTGCAATCAATCCAAGGATCTGTGTTTATCATGTGTTCCATGTATGCATACTCAATCTCACACTTTTAGAAAGAAGGGTTCCAAAAGGGTCCTTCTACGAGGGCTGAGGTTCTACCTGGAACCATTTGCTTCTGACAAACCCTTTCTTCGGTAAAGGGTTTTTCAAGGGTCCTTGTTAACACTAATGGTTCCAGTAATAACCATTTTGAGGGGGTTCTTGGTGGAACCCTCCAAAAGGGTTGGACTGGAAAACACTTTGCTGCATGGAGCATATTTGGTTCGTGTATATCGATGTTGAAGACTCAAACTGAGGTCGGCCACACGGACTGTATGTGTCAACTGCACGTTGCATGTAGCACGACACCTTCCAATCCAGTAGGTGGAAGTTCAAAGTGTATTATTCATTAAAGGTCACATAGAGTGGTCCTGTTGCACATATATGTTAGTTATGGAGATTTACTTACATACATTAACTTGTTTTTATGGTCAAAAACCTCCTAGTTGCTGTAAACGAGCCGATATGAATCCTCTTTTCTGACGGTGTTTCCCAGCCGCGAGACTTGAGACTCAAATCTCTCAACCCGGAAGTGACATAATCAGCACACCCGCTCTCAGAAGCGCAGCTCCCCCCTCTGGAACGGTGGATTCACTGCTACTCATTATCAAAACATTGTTTTAACAATGTTTAAAAATAGCTTCGTCACGACTCCCCGCCACAGTCCCTTTTATGACTTTGACCCAGCGTCAGAAGACACTGTCGCTCGTGAAACACCTCCACAACGGACTTTATTCTTCTTCTGTGGTTCAATGTACTCAACCGGATGTGCCCGGACTAGTGCCTGGAGCAGGACGATCTGCTGTTTACGTAACTATAATATAATTGTCAATTGACATAAAACAAACATGTTTTTACCTTGAGTCTGATTGTCCACCTAATGCACCCTCCTGCAGTAAGTCCATTTATCGAGGTTTCCATTGTGCAGTCATTAAAAACATCGGTCTGCAGGAAAGGTAATGTCCCTGTTGTGTCCATGAAATGGAAGTTCCTGTGGCGCCATGATAGATCGCCACTGCTCTCCATTTGTTCCTGGAAAGAAGGAAACATTTGTTATGTTGGTTTTAAAACAGCAGGAAAAGATTTCACTTCTGTGTGGTTTTATGTTCTGCTAGGTGTTACAAATGTTTTTTTTTCTAAATTGTTCAATTAAAGCAAAATGTCAAAGCTTTATTTATAATATGTGGGTAAAGTATTATCAGTGTAGTACCAGGTTCTAAGTGGCTTTCAGTGCATTATTGAATGGATTGCCCGACAGTCGCTCTCACTATTTCAGCTTCTGCATGTGACGCTGTGGCTGTTCAAGACGCACTCGAAAATGGAATCAAAGCCGGAGCAGGATCAAGATAAGAGAATATTTTCAGTTTGACGACAAGTAGAATGACTTATCACTGCAGAGAAGGATTCCTTCAAACCAAAGCTTTATTCTTTATCTGATGACAAATAACACACAAGACATTTCCTGATTTGCAGTTTACAGCCTTGACTGAAGAATGACTTTACTGGCAGGTGTTTGAGCACTTTAATGAAGCAGGAGCACCAACAATGGTGAGGCCTGTTCAAAGAGCTGGATGATTGACATTAACAGCAATAAATATTGTTCCAATGCAAAATCTTATGGAAATGTCACCAAACCAGTAGGGTATAGTCATGAAACATAGATGCTGGAGCCTGATGAATCAGTTGGCCAACATGAGCCTTTCACAGATAAATTCATATTGCTATTTATGCTTGAATATATTATATTAAAAAAAACAATTCTAAATAAATTATGAAACAAGGAAATTGTTGATTCTACATGAAAAAAAGATCAACTCATTACCTAGCAAAGAGGTTAATTTCAGCCAGGTTTGTCTGTCTGGTAATGAGCAGCATAACTTAATGTAACACCCTTTAGTTACACACACAGTGTAATCCCCAATGTTTACAGAACAAGTTTATATTTTGTTGTAGTTCCTTATTTTCACCAGCAGGGCATTAGTCACACACATGTTACTGACGGGATAAAATATTATTTTGTTTTGAGTTATTGTTTCTGAAAGGTATCCGCACCTGTGAGAAGGTTTTTGGGTTGTCTGACATCGCCATTTTATCGAACTATCACATCATACAAAATCACACTAGCCTGGTAGATGAACAATTATAAAACCACACACTGAAGGACTAATACACGTACTGATTTCGAACGAACTGTGGACACTGACTTATCTGGACGGTTTACTTTCTTTTTGGATTTTATTGGACTTTGCTTTGTTTTTTACCTGTTTTTTCTATTTTATTTGCACTTTGAACAGCATTGCTTCTTGTTCATAATCAAAATTTGTTTATATTGTTGTGGTTTACAACTGAGGTTGTTAATTGGTAAATTTCTAAGTTGATACCTGGTTTGTGATATATCACAATTATTATTGTGATATAAATTCAGTCGTAGCTGAACTATTGCATTTGTTGCAATGGAAGAGTGGCTTCCTGCCAATAAAGAATATTTGTGTTACTATTTTCCTCTAAATGTTGTCCATGTCATATATATCCTCCATGAGAGAAACTGCTGTATATCTTCTGATTTGGCCTAAATTGAAAGTACATGACATTCACCACAGCTCATGTACCATAGACAGTGTTACATCTGTTATATTAAAGGTCACATAGAGTGGTCCTGTTGCACATATATGTGAGTTATGGAGGTCTACTTACATATATTAAGTTGTTTTTATGGTCAAAATCCTCCTAGTTGATGTAAACGAGCCGATTGAAATCTGTCCTTTTCGAAGCGCTTCTCAGTCGCGCTATTTTTAGCCATAAATCTCGCCCGAGAAGACAGAGTGTGTTGTGATTGGCCAGCCAGCGTAGAGCCTTCCCACCTGTGTTGTGATTGGCCAGGTATCTGGAAGTGACGTAATCTATCACGTCAGCTCTCAGAAGCGCAGCTCCCTCTCTGGAGCGGTGGATGCATTGCTACTCATTATCAAAACATTGTTTTAACAGTGTTTAAAAATAGCTTCGTCACGACTCCCCGCCGCAGTCCCTTTATGACTTTAAACCGGAGTCAGACCCAGAGTCAGAAGACACTGTTGCTCGTGAAACACCTCCACAACGGACGTTATTCTTCTTCTGCGGTTCAATGTACGCAACCGGATGTGCCCGGACTACCGCCCGGAGCAGGACGATCGGTTGTTCAGGAGAACCGCTGCTTACGTAACGTTAACGGGATTTTCAGTGATCTCGTTGAGCCCCGAGATTACAATAAAACACAACGTTCTCAGCAATGGCTGAACTGTTTGTTTCGAACCGTCAGGCTTCATAAACAAGGTAATGACGCAGATACACACCAAAAAAAACAGCGATAATAGGAACTTCCGGTCTAGTTCCGCTTTAACATAAAGTAAAGGACACATTTGGATGAAATCTGCCACCAACATAGGTTTTGGTTCAAGGAAATAATAGTTACATTTCAGCATAAATTTTTTTTTAGAGTATTGGGCTTCTAGCCAGAGTGTTGCTGGTTCAAAACTGGGGGCAAGGCAAGGTTCCAAACCCCCTTTGCTCCTTGGGCACTGATGTTTGCTGGAGTGTAGTCAGGATGGTTTGAATTCAAAATAATTGGTGTTTGTCCAAATATAAGACATTTTAATAATTCTAATGAACATTTAAACTTGTGAGACAGGGGAGTGTATTGATACTGTGTGAAACTGAGCGGCATTGGTTTGCACTCTCTGGTTGCTTTCTCTTCTTCACGAGTTAGGAGTAAAGCTGCATGTGTTTCACCTCTCATGGTTTCAACTCTGATGGGTTTTCCAGATTAACATAGAGGGCTTTTTTCACTCCTCTGTCAGGGAAGTTAATCTGGAAAACCCATCACTCAACAGAGGAGGTAGACTAAGACACCAACTATCAGCCACCTACACAGCCCCAAACTTTCCATTTAATGCAAATACTGTGGTACCTTGGGTACCACAGTATTTGTATGGTATGGTATGGTTCAGGGTGGAGCTAGACTGGTTAAAAAAACATTAAAAACAACTCCTGGATGTCCTGATGTCTGCTGTGTTTTGTTCAAATGAGTTGTTCATTGTCATTGCACTGTTATGACATCACACTACGAATCTCGCTGACACAGCCATTGGGCACAGCCCACACCCCACCTACCAAGTAAAGGCAATGTTCTCAGTGGAAACACAACCCTGACCCAGGGCTGTAGCATTCCAAAAATAACCCTGCTAAACCGTTTAAAAGTAGAAACTCAAACACTGTGAAATTGAACATTATAATTCAAATCCTTTGTTTGCTTTTCCCCCCAATATATTAATATCAAAATAACATCTTAACATTGGCATCCTATGTCAAAAATAACATTTACATGTATTTTTAGGTTTCTGTAGGTTGAAAACTGGGCAATGCAAGAGCAAGAAGACCTGTGACCAGAAGGTTGGAATGCGAATGAAAAATATCCACCTCTTCCTCAGTGACTACAAACAACAAGCCCTGGAGCGAGTGGCCCAGTGGAGCTGCTCAGCAGACAGAGGAACAATGGAAGACATTTCTCTGCTCAGCTCTGCACTGTAACCATATGAACCAGAAGTTATTTAGGAAATATGTTTATGCATTTATGCTTTTTTATGCTTTCACAAGAGATGTCACATTTTGTTGTTTTTTAATAAATTAATGACATTTTGTCTCACACAGAATTCACTATTTTGTATGTTCTTGAGTGAAATTTTGGCTGAAGGAAGATTACTTCAAATGTGCACATGACTTCAAGGCATTCAAACATTTCTATAAAATTGTCCAAAATCTTGAGTGCCCCATTGTAGTTAAGTGTTAACAGTGGACAACTTCATGTTTCCAATGTTTGGTCCTTTTAGTTGTCCTTTGTTCCACCTGTCAGTGTGGATTTAAATTCCCCTTGTAGGCTTGGACTGAAATAGGCTTATCTCTGCTGAAGACTCTGTGATGAACAAAAGCCCATTAAGACTTTTAAATGAATGCTCCCATTCTGACACCACACAATAGAGATTTCTCTTTTCTCAAATTGGCAGTGTTCACTAAAAAAGTTCAGTGGAGCAACAAAAAACGATCTTACAAAGCCCTCAAAACTAGAAAGAGAAATTGGCTAAAATCACAACAATTGAAACCACTGATGTGATTAACCAAGTTATTTAAAGAATGATTTTACATACACATGTGACAGGAATATTAAAGCCGCTGAATGTTTGTTTTGAGTTCTAAAAATCAGCCAAAGAGTAATTTGAAAAGACTGTTGGAGAATGTCTTCTGGAGTCCTGCTGTTGTCCTTTGTCCTGCCTGAATATATCATGACTAACAAGCCTTGGAGTGGATTAGGCACAGAGGATTGAGCAATTTGCAGATTTTAGTTTATTTTTGCTGGATTACTCCTTTGCACCATATTCTGCATGAAAGGGAAAAATCATATTGGGGCCCATATTTCCTACGGCGACATAATACCACAGACAGACACCCGTAACCGTGTACCAAATGGCGAAAGTACATTGTCAGACATCTGCTGGTTTCACAACATTCGGATTAATTTAAGCATTCGGTCTATCGGGCGTCTTCGGTCATCTGGTCATGGGATGAGCATTCACTGGTCAGATCAAATGATATGCTTTGGTTTCGACGGGAGGGAGGACACAACACCGGGATATGCGTTGATATGAAAAACGATTGGGGACATAATAGGACAATAAACAACACAAAATGGAAGCTACTGCTAATCGCAGTTTCCGTCCTTAGAGATTCAAAAGCAGACGTACCTGCTGGTTCACCTCGCTGTGTTCTTCTCGGTTTTGTTGTGCTGGATCGCAGACAGCTCCCGCCGCTTTTCTATGGATCGTTTGTAGTCCTTCGCAGTCTGCAGTCAAGAGTGCCGCCATCTTTAATCACAACAAAGTCCATCTGTCGATGGTTCTTCCCTTTCTGCCCTCTCTTTCTCTCTTCCAGCCCTCTCTGTGTTTGTTGTGGGGGGTTCTTATTTCCCATCCAACATCAAAAACCACCATATCGACAGGCTCATGGGCCGCCCAGTAGGGGGGCAGCTTGAACATGCTGCATTGGCTGTTGTCCTTTTCCAAGCCGGAGCTTAACTGACCAAATTTGTTTCTCTCAGAGATATGGAGAGCCCAAAAAAGAACAAAAAATAATAATAATTTTAACTCTCAGGCCTTTGATTTCAACAAGCCATGGCCTCAAAGTTCCACCATGAATCTCTTCCATTCATTAATGGGTTTCTGTGTGACTACTTTCAATTTTATTCTTATAACTTTAAAGAATCATATTTGCCATTTTTAATTTCCAGCTGTATCTGGTAAAAAAAAAGATGAGCTGGAGTTCTTTGATCTGAACAAATAAAACTAATTTCCACTTGAGCAGCGTCGGACTACGTTTAACAAAATACAAGCAGACTCTGCTTTCATCCAACTGATGCATTTCATGTAAAGTGACACTTCCTTTTTGTTGCTTCTGGTCCCTTTTTGGCTATTCAACGCCTCGAATGCAAAGGGCGTTTCTTGTTTACTGTCACTGTTTTGTTCCGCCAAACTCTGTCGGCGAACAATAAGACGGGTCGCCTTTCAAAATGGCAGATGCTCACGATCCTCACCTTCCTCTCCTGCTGTGTGGCTCCTCGGATCTTGTCTTCTGTGGTCCACCATGCCTGGGTACAGTCAGTCCCCCCGCCTGCCACTCTGCTATACTTTTCCACACTCATGAACCTGTTTCTGATTCTTGCTAGTCGGGTGCTGAATGATGAGCATCTTTACTTTATATTGCAGCTTCAGCCATGCGACCCTATTGGAGGAACCAGGGACCAGATGATTGTCTGCACAGTCGTGTCGTAGCTATGGCAACAAACCCAACAGGCATGAGTGATATGCACCCGTGTAACACACAGAGCAGCTGAGCATAAATGGAGCTGCGTTGTGCTCAACGGAATGACAGATTTTTCCTAAGAACTACATCACAAAATGATGATTTACTTTGTACATCCACCTATTGTATGAAGTTGTGAAAACAGCCCAGTGAATGTGGTGGCAAATGTAAAGAACGGAGGGGAAGGATGGATGAAAAGACATTTTAGAGAAAAGGGGGAGAGATGATATTGCTTTTGTTGTGCAGCCTCATCAGCTGCTTACCTTTCAACTGGATTTCACACTCGCGTGTCCGTGTTGCGGCCAGGGTCAGATCCAGCACACCCTGATCACAATGACTCAATTCTCTCCTCACACTGCACCAGCAGAGCACGGCTCTGTCGGCTGCCACTTGCATTTGCCCAGACTATGATTCATTCAGGCACATTTTAGACCCAGACATTTACTTGGTGGCGATCTGTGGAAAAAAAAGAAGTTCCGGTGAATTTTGTGTAATTACAAAAGCTACAGAAGAGATAAGAAGATAATTCAGCAAGACACTTAAGAGATTATCTCTTCAGAAAGTCTGAAGTGTTTGAGTATAGACTGACATATTTGGTGATTTTTTTTTGGTTAATTATTCTGCCTCTGTTTGGTCTTTGTGAATAGACGTAATGTAATATTATTTGTATGCTGTGTCAGGCAACACTATCAGACCTGACTGTGGGAGTGTTTGTGTGTATACAGCAGCAGCAGGAGGGTGGGCAGCGTAAAGAGGTGGTTGTTCCATCAAACTGCTAATCAACTTTGTTTTCTGAGCGACAGAATTCACTTCTGAATTGCCTTTCCTTTTTAGAATCAGTTTACAGTGGGATAATGGCAGAGAAAGCGGCTGATAGTTTCTCATTGCTTAGTGATTTAGTACTTGTTGTTGGAGGTTACCAGAAGTCCAGTTATCAGGTTTTGTTTATTTCATTTATGTATTCTTTTAGGGGCACGCTGGGTCCGACGGCCCATTGCTGGGCTGGTCCAGACGTTGCCCACCTTTTTGTTCCTTTTTGCTGGGATCTCCAACCCTTTTACTTTGTCCACAAAATTTTTGTTAGTAAAATTAAATGTATTTGTTTTAACTTGTGGCATGCATGTATGTCTCCTATTGGGCCTTTTCTGATTTGTCTATAAGGTGGTAAGAAGAATAAACAGAGAAATCCTGCACTTTTACCTGTCTTGCAATGTATTGATCATCACATAATCATGACATTATTGGTATTGTGGACCATGTATCGTATCACGAGGTACCCTGTGATTCCCACCCCTATTTGCTAGAATACAACAGTGCATGATTTTCTAGGCCAGTTATCAGAATTCAGAGTCTCACTCCTGTTTGCACAACAAAAGACTGTGTACAGGACAAGTACAGAAGAGGAAGAAGGCAGGAGTGTTCCTGCACAAACACAGCAACACAAGATGATTTTTCAAAAACAATAAATAATTAAGTAGGACGCAACAGTGAATCCGGTCCTTCTTCTGTGTGGGAGTGAGCAGGTTTGTGTTCTCCACATGAGCAGAAACACCACAGAGCCATGTGATCTCAGACTGACACCTGTCATATTATCTCTCAGGTGGTATCTCTTGGTGGAAAATCAAACTTGCTTTTGAGCTTCACCTTAGCTGCGTGAAAAGTATCATGCCTAATAACTGACATACATTCACTCTAAAAAATGTAGTAATTTGAAGACAAAGTAATTTATGTAGTAAATTGTACATATGACGATGAACTGATTTAGATACAAGAATGTTTTTACCATGAAACATGTCTTCCTCATGTTTCCTCCCACACTATGTCCATTAATTTAGATTTTCTTTGTACGGTCATTAATACATTGGTCAGTAATGGAAACATTTTCCCATCTTGGCCATAAAATGGCTATTCCTGGTCAAGTTATCTTTGTTGAATAAATATCAAATTCAACTTTTCCCGTACGATTTTGGGACAATAATGTTTTTCGTTTTGAAAATCGGGACAGTAGATGTTAATGAACATTCTCATCTACAGTAAATGTGCCAAATGTGCCTGAAATATCGCAATATGTTTTGTATCAATTCGTTTAGCATATGATTTTTTTTTTAACTGGTTACAAATGTTTGTGGATTAGCATAAAAAATATATATACTGTTATAATGACATTTCAGTCCATTATATGGTGCCAGGCGCTCACTCTCACTCGAGCTGTTGTGCGAGTGTATCGCAACATGCGATGTCGCAAATACATCAGTATATTTCAATATTGTGATAATATTGTTTTGTGAGTTAAATAATGTTGTATTGTGGTATCTATCGCCACAGGTCCACAATATTACAACTGCAATTGCAATACAATGGACAATAGTATTTCAAGAATGGTAAATTGTATTTAATGTTAAGTATTAGTGGTTTAATGAATGTACAGATCACTGATATATATATGAATTTATGGGATTGAGCTCTGATGACTGGGTGAGGTTTGGAATGAATCAATTTTTAAAAGAAAAGATAAACAATGCAATGTTGGACAATGGACACTACCACATTTTTGAAAATGTAATCAAAATGCAGATTTATTTTATTACTCTAATAGGAGTATCAGCATCTAACCCCCAAAAATATATATCTGATATCTGTGATATAATCATTTTATGTTATGGTTTGCTTTGGTCTTCTCAAGTAAGACTGGACTCTGAGCGCTGCCACATATCAAGGGGTCTCTAAATCAAATCTGCCTCTCTGCTTTATTCAAGAGAAGCTCCTCGTTTGTTGTGCGTGTCTGTGCAGGTCAAGGTGAACACTTCTCCACATCTGTGATTTCCACCGCTAACTCACTCCCAATGGAAATGAGTCTTATTCATTTTTCAGACAGCCTCTGGGATATCTGATCCAGAAAAGAAAGAGAGGGAGGAAAAAAATAAAGCCCCTCAGGCAGTCATTCCTGTTTGATGTTCTGAAAAGAAAGACAGTGAAAAGCTGCAGTCTGGCTTCATGCATATTGTATAGAGAGAAGAAGAATTACAGGCAGGAGTCTCAGTCCGTCCACTTGTGATGTGGAACAACTAACGTCTCTGCACCAGTTTGACTTTAAATTCAGTTTACATATTCATGGTCCCCAGGAGATTCCTATTATTTCAGGAGACTACATTTATATGGACACTGAATGAGGTTTTATTCTGATTAGGGAATTTACATGAGAATATTTTATTCATATTCCCGTTTGCATGTTACAATGCATAGTCGGATTTTGATTAGCAGTGAATTCACTGCAGTGGAAAATGTAATAATAACAATAATAATAATAATAATAATAATAATATAATAATAAAAATAATACAGGTAGTTTCCTTTTAATATCAATCAGAATTTATGTGGAATATTTGTAAATTCTGTAATTTCAGAGGTCCTTTATTTTGAAATACCACATTAGAATGGTGTGATATTTTGTGAGAGCCACTCTGAAAAGGTCTACTATCAGCAAGAAATTAAATTTGCTTGACGAAATAAGAGATGTTGTTTTTAAATCAACATAATTTTATTACAGATACAGTATAATGTAATAAATTAGAAATAAATGGGAGAAAAGGGGGGATACATAAATACATACATAAGAATGATTGAGAGGGGTAATATTGATCCTCACTGAGTTACAACAAAAAAAACTATTCTCACAAATATTATTTGCAATATCATGATGGAATATTGTAATGTAATTTGAGGCTCATATCACACAACCTTGTTGTTTCCCCCCATAATCACCATCCATCTTCCCATGTATCTGGTTACTTCTTAAGTTTGCATGCCCAACAGATGGCATTGTTGCACGTTATTCACATTAACCTGTGAAAAGCCAGAAAGAAGACTGGCAGCGCATAAAGAGGCGAGAGACAGACAGACTGACAGAGCAAAGAGTGTCCTTTACACGTTCCTCGACATATTTTACCAACGTTTTAGCATTAAACATATTATTTCAGTTAAAGAGCTTCTATATACTGGTGTATTAACCATTAACCATATTAACCAAAAAATATTTTTTTCATAATTACCAATGCTGTCAATTTAAGGCAGCCGTGGCTTTGGGTGGTGGTCTAATACATTTGTTGTGTATTGTTGGGTTTGTATTCCTTTCTTTTGACAATGATATATCTTTTAATTGTTATTATTTGCATGTTTTTCAAAGCCCACGGAAAGTCAGTTGTCTCCCTCAGTTCTTCAGAGTCTGCAGCAGCCCCATCTCCTTCTCAAGGTAAATGTTTTACTTGCTTAAATGTTCTCAGTGACAGTATAATAAGATTCATGTTTTAATGTCTGTATCACACGTATACTGTGTGTCTACCTTCTGGAAACAAAGGATGACACTGTCCATGATGAATTTTAGTGACACTGCTTTAACAATAGCCTACATGTATATCTTTTTTCTTGTTGTCTGTGGCCATGGTCCATGTGCTGTACGTCTACCTTTAAAGAGGAAGTCAGCAGTGCAGCTGCCAACAGGTCATTTGTGCAGGGGCCCAACAGCCCTCATATTCATGCCCGTTTCCTTGATGTGCCCGGGAAGTATATCTACTGACCTTTGACCTGGGGGGGGAGTTCCAACAGTCTGACTTTTATGAGGCAGAAAACATCAGATGGGCTGCAGAGAAGAGGAAGTAGATATATAAATGAATAGGTTGAAAGTCACGATTTCATTTCACACTGTTCAAACAATAATAATAATAATACATGTTAAGAAGCTGAGATGTACACTTACACATCTCTACAAAAACTTCCTGTGTGTCTTAATATAGGCCCATCATAAGTCAAACTGGAGCATAATATTTGGAAACTAGTATTTCATTGGTGGAGTGAACTATGTCAGGCTTGTTTTTTGATTACTGTCTTAACATTGTGTTACTTTAGTCATGAAAAATGCTACAGAAATAAGTTTATCATTGTTGTTATGATAAGGTTCAGTTCAATCTTTGCCAAAACCAGCATGTAAAGGCAGTGTTATTATAATAGCATTTAATACAAATAAATGAAGTAGCAGTAAATTAAAATCTATTATCTCAGTATCATCATTAACCTCTTGTTCCCTGATGCCCCTGGTACTGGTACACGCCATAAAGCCATGTTTAACTTTGATAACCACAGACAAGCTGCATACCCATAGTAAGGTCAGAAACTCTGCTAAAGGCTCATATAAACCATTCTGTTTATATTACGGTTTATATGCAATTTTTTCTGATAATGATTAAGGTGACCCATTCGATAGGTGCATAAAGAAAGACATCATTTTGTTGTTAGATGGTTAACAGAGTCCTTCTTGTGTCCACTAGATGGCAACTTGATAAACAAAAATGATTTACACGAATCTAATGTTGTATGATGTAAAACAGCTAATCAGGACACAAGATGTGTTCAGCAACCACATAGAGACAGGGGCAGCATATTAAGTCAAGTATTTATTAACTGACCAAGGATCAAGAGCTTTCACAACCTTTATCAGATACATACAACAAAACATGACTAGATAGTGCAGTCAAATTATCAGTCAAAATCATTGTTTAGATGCGTTGCTAAAGACATCTTAAAATACTTTCTTACACGAAAAAGTCAGATTGTCTGATTTGCATGAAGTTTAACCTGCGGTTAAACCCTGAGCAATACAAACATGAACAGTGTTAGCAAACAAGCTAACGAACATCGCCTCAAATGACTGCTGTACGCGAGAGCAGGTTGAGTCCTGACTCAATCGAGAGACAGTCAGCCGTGATCGTATAGTGGTTAGTACTCTGCGTTGTGGCCGCAGCAACCCCGGTTCGAATCCGGGTCACGGCAATATCAGTTACGGTTTTAACTTTGGAGATGGCTTTTTCCCAAAATAGTCAGAAAATGCTATTTGTTGGCACAATTCATGTACCCATTAGTTTGACAAACAGGGGCTAGTGGAGCAATGGATAACGCGTCTGACTACGGATCAGAAGATTCTAGGTTCGACTCCTGGCTAGCTCGTGTTCCATTTAGCATTGCAGGTGAACTTTGTCTTCAACTTTCCCCCGTGAACATTGTCAACACTTTACAGCTAAAACCACAATCAAACGTCAATCGTATATGAAGTAGCCATGGCCCATCACTGCGTATCGCCTCAAAAGAGTAGCAAAAGTCCTTTAAAAAACATCTCTCTCCATTAGTTTAACTCAGCCATTTTTGAGTCTGTTGTTTTGATGTTTTGCTTAGTTCAGAGTGCACAGAGGCCGAGAGACAGTCAGCCGTGATCGTATAGTGGTTAGTACTCTGCGTTGTGGCCGCAGCAACCCCGGTTCGAATCCGGGTCAAGGCAATATCAGTTACGGTTTTAACTTTGGAGATGGCTTTTTCCCAAAATAGTCAGAAAATGCTATTTGTTGGCACAATTTATGTGCCCATTTGCTCAAAAAACAGGGGCTAGTGGCGCAATGGATAACGCGTCTGACTACGGATCAGAAGATTCTAGGTTCGACTCCTGGCTAGCTCGTGTTCCATTTAGCATTGCAGGTGAACTTAGTCTTCAACTTTCCCCCGTGAACTTTGTCAACACTTTACAGCTAAAACCACAATCAAATGTCAATTGATAATTGGTATCAAGTAGCCGTGGCCCATCGCTGCGTATCGCCTCAGAAGAATAGCAAAAGGCCTTTAGAAAACATCTCTCTCCATTAGTTTAACTCAGTTGTTTTGATGTGTTGCTAAGTTCAGAGTGCACAGAGGCCGAGAGACAGTCAGCCGTGATCGTATCGTGGTAAGTACTCTGCGTTGTGGCTGCAGCAACCCCGGTTCGAATCCGGGTCACGGCAATATCAGTTACGGGGTTTACTTTGGAGATGGCTTTTTCCCAAAATTGTGAGAAAATGCTATTTGTTGGCACAATTGATGTGCCCATTTGTGCGAAAAACAGGTGCTAGTGGCGCAATGGATAATGCGTCTGACTACGGATCAGAAGGTTCGGCTCCTGGCTAGCTCGTGTTCCCTTTAACATTGCAGGTGAACTTTGTCTTCGACTTTCCCCCGTGAACATTGTCAACACTTTACAGCTAAAACCACAATCAAATGTCAATTGATATCAAGTCGCCGTGGCCCATCACTGCGTATCGCCTCAGAAGAGTAGCAAAAGGCCTTAAGAAAACACCTCTCTCCATTAGTTTAACTCAGCCATTTTTGAGTCTGTTGTTTTGAGGTGTTGCTAAGTTCAGAGTGCACAGAGGCCAAGAGACAGTCAGCCGTGATCGTATAGTGGTTAGTACTCTGCGTTGTGGCCGCAGCAACCCCGGTTCGAATCCGGGTCACGGCAATATCAATTACGGTTTTAACTTTGTAGATGGCTTTTTCCCAAAATAGTCAGAAAATGCTATCCGGGTCACGGCAATATCAAATACGGTTTTAACTTTGGAGATGGCTTTTTCCCAAAATAGTCAGAAAATGCTATTTGTTGGCACAATTGATGTGCCCATTTGCTCAAAACACAGGGGCTAGTGGGGCAATGGATAATGCGTCTGACTACGGATCAGAAGATTCTAGGTTCGACTCCTGGCTAGCTCGTGTTCCATTTAGCATTGCAGGTGAACTTTGTCTTCAACTTTCCCCCGTGAACATTGTCAACACTTTACAGCTAAAACCACAATCAAATGTCAATTGATATCAAGTAGCCGTGGCCCATCGCTGCGTATCGCCTTAGAAGAGTAGCAAAAGGCCTTTAAAAAACAAATCTCTCCATTAGTTTAACTCAGCCATTTTTGAGTCTGTTGATTTGATGTGTTGCTAAGTTCAGAGTGCACAGAAGCCGAGAGACAGTCAGCCGTGATCGTATAGTGGTTAGTACTCTGCGTTGTGGCCGCAGCAACCCCGGTTCGAATCCGGGTCACGGCAATATCAGTAACGGTTTTAACTTTGGAGATGGCTTTTTCCCAAAATAGTCAGAAAATGCTATTTGTTGGCACAATTCATGTGCCCATTTGCTCACAAAAACAGGGGCTAGTGGCGCAATGGATAACGCGTCTGACTACGGATCAGAAGATTCTAGGTTCGACTCCTGGCTAGCTCGTGTTCCATTTAGCATTGCAGGTAAACATTGTCTTCAACTTTCCCCCGTGAACGTTGTCAACACTTTACAGCTAAAACCACATTCAAATGTCAATCGTATCAAGTAGCCGTGGCCCATCACTGCGTATCGCCTCAGAAGAGTAGCTAAAGGCCTTTAGAAAACATCTCTCTCCATTAGTTTAACTCAGTTGTTTTGATGTGTTGCTAAGTTCAGAATGCACAGAGGCCGAGAGACAGTCAGCCGTGATCGTATAGTGGTTAGTACTCTGCGTTGTGGCCGCAGCAACCCCGGTTCGAATCCGGGTCACGGCAATATCAGTTACGGTTTTAACTTTGGAGATGGCTTTTTCCCAAAATAGTCAGAAAATGCTATTTGTTGGCACAATTCATGTACCCATTAGTTTGAGAAACAGGGGCTAGTGGCGCAATGGATAACGCGTCTGACTACGGATCAGAAGATTCTAGGTTCGACTCCTGGCTAGCTCGTGTTCCATTTAGCATTGCAGGTGAACTTTGTCTTCAACTTTCCCCCGTGAACATTGTCAACACTTTACAGCTAAAACCACAATCAAACGTCAATCGTATATGAAGTAGCCATGGCCCATCACTGCGTATCGCCTCAAAAGAGTAGCAAAAGTCCTTTAAAAAACATCTCTCTCCATCAGTTTAACTCAGCCATTTTTGAGTCTGTTGTTTTGATGTTTTGCTTAGTTCAGAGTGCACAGAGGCCGAGAGACAGTCAGCCGTGATCATATAGTGGTTAGTACTCTGCGTTGTGGCCGCAGCAACCCCGGTTCGAATCCGGGTCAAGGCAATATCAGTTACGGTTTTAACTTTGGAAATGGCTTTTTCCCAAAATAGTCAGAAAATGCTATTTGTTGGCACAATTTATTTGCCCATTTGCTCAAAAAGCAGGGGCTAGTGGCGCAATGGATAAAGCGTCTGACTACGGATCAGAAGATTCTAGGTTCGACTCCTGGCTAGCTCGTGTTCCATTTAGCATTGCAGGTAAAGATTGTCTTCAACTTTCCCCCGTGAACTTTGTCAACACTTTACAGCTAAAACCACAATCAAATGTCAATTGATAATTGATATCAAGTAGCCGTGGCCCATCGCTGCGTATCGACTCAGAAGAATAGCAAAAGGCCTTTAGAAAACATCTCTCTCCATTAGTTTAACTCAGTTGTTTTGATGTGTTGCTAAGTTCAGAGTGCACAGAGGCCGAGAGACAGTCAGCCGTGATCGTATAGTGGTTCGTACTCTGCGTTGTGGCTGCAGCAACCCCGGTTCGAATCCGGGTCACGGCAATATCAGTTACGGGGTTTACTTTGGAGATGGCTTTTTCCCAAAATTGTGAGAAAATGCTATTTGTTGGCACAATTGATGTGCCCATTTGTGCGAAAAACAGGGGCTAGTGGCGCAATGGATAATGCGTCTGACTACGGATCAGAAGGTTCGACTCCTGGCTAGCTCGTGTTCCCTTTAACATTGCAGGTGAACTTTGTCTTCGGCTTTCCCCCGTGAAGATTGTCAACACTTTACAGCTAAAACCACATTCAAATGTCAATTGATATCAAGTCGCCGTGGCCCATCACTGCGTATCGCCTCAGAAGAGTAGCAAAAGGCCTTAAGAAAACATCTCTCTCCATTAGTTTAACTCAGTTGTTTTGAGGTGTTGCTAAGTTCAGAGTGCACAGAGGCCAAGAGACAGTCAGCCGTGATCGTATAGTGGTTAGTACTCTGCGTTGTGGCTGCAGCAACCCCGGTTCGAATCCGGGTCAAGGCAATATCAGTTACGGGGTTAACTTTGGAGATGGCTTTTTCCCAAAATAGTCAGAAAATGCTATTTGTTGGCACAATTGATGTGCCCATTTGCTCAAAAAACAGGGCCTAGTGGCGCAATGGATAACGCGTCTGACTACGGATCAGAAGATTCTAGGTTCGACTCCTGGCTAGCTCGTGTTCCATTTAGCATTGCAGGTGAACTTTGTCTTCAACTTTCCCCCGTGAACATTGTCAACACTTTACAGCTAAAACCACAATCAAACGTCAATCGTATATGAAGTAGCCATGGCCCATCACTGCGTATCGCCTCAAAAGAGTAGCAAAAGTCCTTTAAAAAACATCTCTCTCCATCAGTTTAACTCAGCCATTTTTGAGTCTGTTGTTTTGATGTTTTGCTTAGTTCAGAGTGCACAGAGGCCGAGAGACAGTCAGCCGTGATCATATAGTGGTTAGTACTCTGCGTTGTGGCCGCAGCAACCCCGGTTCGAATCCGGGTCAAGGCAATATCAGTTACGGTTTTAACTTTGGAAATGGCTTTTTCCCAAAATAGTCAGAAAATGCTATTTGTTGGCACAATTTATTTGCCCATTTGCTCAAAAAGCAGGGGCTAGTGGCGCAATGGATAAAGCGTCTGACTACGGATCAGAAGATTCTAGGTTCGACTCCTGGCTAGCTCGTGTTCCATTTAGCATTGCAGGTAAAGATTGTCTTCAACTTTCCCCCGTGAACTTTGTCAACACTTTACAGCTAAAACCACAATCAAATGTCAATTGATAATTGATATCAAGTAGCCGTGGCCCATCGCTGCGTATCGCCTCAGAAGAATAGCAAAAGGCCTTTAGAAAACATCTCTCTCCATTAGTTTAACTCAGTTGTTTTGATGTGTTGCTAAGTTCAGAGTGCACAGAGGCCGAGAGACAGTCAGCCGTGATCGTATAGTGGTTCGTACTCTGCGTTGTGGCTGCAGCAACCCCGGTTCGAATCCGGGTCACGGCAATATCAGTTACGGGGTTTACTTTGGAGATGGCTTTTTCCCAAAATTGTGAGAAAATGCTATTTGTTGGCACAATTGATGTGCCCATTTGTGCGAAAAACAGGGGCTAGTGGCGCAATGGATAATGCGTCTGACTACGGATCAGAAGGTTCGACTCCTGGCTAGCTCGTGTTCCCTTTAACATTGCAGGTGAACTTTGTCTTCGGCTTTCCCCCGTGAAGATTGTCAACACTTTACAGCTAAAACCACATTCAAATGTCAATTGATATCAAGTCGCCGTGGCCCATCACTGCGTATCGCCTCAGAAGAGTAGCAAAAGGCCTTAAGAAAACATCTCTCTCCATTAGTTTAACTCAGTTGTTTTGAGGTGTTGCTAAGTTCAGAGTGCACAGAGGCCAAGAGACAGTCAGCCGTGATCGTATAGTGGTTAGTACTCTGCGTTGTGGCTGCAGCAACCCCGGTTCGAATCCGGGTCAAGGCAATATCAGTTACGGGGTTAACTTTGGAGATGGCTTTTTCCCAAAATAGTCAGAAAATGCTATTTGTTGGCACAATTGATGTGCCCATTTGCTCAAAAAACAGGGCCTAGTGGCGCAATGGATAATGCGTCTGACTACGGATCAGAAGATTCTAGGTTCGACTCCTAGCTAGCTCGTGTTCCATTTAGCATTGCAGGTAAAGATTGTCTTCAACTTTCCCCCGTGAACTTTGTCAACACTTTACAGCTAAAACCACAATCAAATGTCAATTGATATCAAGTAGCCGTGGCCCATCACTGCGTATCGCCTCAGAAGAGTAGCAAAAGGCCTTTAGAAAACATCTCTCTCCATTAGTTAAACTCAGCCATTTTTGAGTCTGTTGTATTGATGTGTTGCTAAGTTCAGAGTGCACAGAGGCCGAGAGACAGTCAGCCGTGATCGTATAGTGGTTAGTACTCTGCGTTGTGGCCGCAGCAACCCCGGTTCGAATCCGGGTCACGGCAATATCAGTTACGGTTTTAACTTTGGAGATGGCTTTTTCCCAAAATAGTCAGAAAATGCTATTTGTTGGCACAATTCATGTACCCATTAGTTTGAGAAACAGGGGCTAGTGGCGCAATGGATAACGCGTCTGACTACGGATCAGAAGATTCTAGGTTCGACTCCTGGCTAGCTCGTGTTCCATTTAGCATTGCAGGTAAACATTGTCTTCAACTTTCCCCCGTGAACGTTGTCAACACTTTACAGCTAAAACCACATTCAAATGTCAATCGTATCAAGTAGCCGTGGCCCATCACTGCGTATCGCCTCAGAAGAATAGCTAAAGGCCTTAAGAAAACACCTCTCTCCATTAGTTTAACTCAGCCATTTTTGAGTCTGTTGTTTTGAGGTGTTGCTAAGTTCAGAGTGCACAGAGGCCAAGAGACAGTCAGCCGTGATCGTATAGTGGTTAGTACTCTGCGTTGTGGCCGCAGCAACCCCGGTTCGAATCCGGGTCACGGCAATATCAATTACGGTTTTAACTTTGTAGATGGCTTTTTCCCAAAATAGTCAGAAAATGCTATCCGGGTCACGGCAATATCAAATACGGTTTTAACTTTGGAGATGGCTTTTTCCCAAAATAGTCAGAAAATGCTATTTGTTGGCACAATTGATGTGCCCATTTGCTCAAAACACAGGGGCTAGTGGGGCAATGGATAATGCGTCTGACTACGGATCAGAAGATTCTAGGTTCGACTCCTGGCTAGCTCGTGTTCCATTTAGCATTGCAGGTGAACTTTGTCTTCAACTTTCCCCCGTGAACATTGTCAACACTTTACAGCTAAAACCACAATCAAATGTCAATTGATATCAAGTAGCCGTGGCCCATCGCTGCGTATCGCCTTAGAAGAGTAGCAAAAGGCCTTTAAAAAACAAATCTCTCCATTAGTTTAACTCAGCCATTTTTGAGTCTGTTGATTTGATGTGTTGCTAAGTTCAGAGTGCACAGAAGCCGAGAGACAGTCAGCCGTGATCGTATAGTGGTTAGTACTCTGCGTTGTGGCCGCAGCAACCCCGGTTCGAATCCGGGTCACGGCAATATCAGTAACGGTTTTAACTTTGGAGATGGCTTTTTCCCAAAATAGTCAGAAAATGCTATTTGTTGGCACAATTCATGTGCCCATTTGCTCACAAAAACAGGGGCTAGTGGCGCTCCCTGTCGCTTGTCTGTCGAGGTTCTGACGTCGCGCGAGAGCCAATCAGATCGCGTATCGCTACCAAGAATGCTACCACGAATTGACCAATCAGACGCCGCCCTGCTACCAAGAATGGCGAGAGCCAATCAGCTCTCGCCGTCGGCTACCACGATATGACCAATCACAATCGCTATTGCTACCAAGATTTGAGAGCCGCTGCTTCGCTGAGGACCGACGGACAACTTGTTGCGCTTACGTTGTATTTACAGTAAGTACCTTGTCATTCTAATGTTTCAAAGTGTTTGTGTCTTATATATTATATATTGTGACGCGGAATTAATATACTTACGGTGCTAGTTATCAAACACCCCTAACGTCAATTATGAACATTTCATTCATTTGCGTTGCATACTGTAACTGCGGACGAACGACTGTCACATTAACAGACGGACATTTCGCCATTTATTCAAGCACGCGGACAACAGTCACAACTTTAAGCTAGGTTGAAACCGTGTAACTTCACTATACTGTTAATAAATGTTAAAGAGTGACGTTAGAACAAGATTGACGTGTAAATGTCACACAGTTTCCCAACGTAATATTTACGTGTATTGTTTAAACATTAATGATGAACATTTCATTCATTTGCGTTGCATGCTGTAACTACAGACGAACGACTGTAACATTAACAGACGGACAATTCGCCATTTATTTTACACGCTGACAACAGTCACAACTTTGAGCCAGTTTGAAACCGTGTAACTTCACTACACTGTTAATAAATGTTAAAGAGTGGCGTTAGAACAGGATGGAGTGTCACACAGTTAAACAACGTAATCTTTACGTTTATTGTTTAAACATTAATGATGAACATTTCATTCATTTGCGTTGCATGCTGTAACTACAGACGAACGACTGTAACATTAACATACGGACAATTCGCCATTTATTTTACATGCTGACACCAGTCACAACTTTGAGCCAGTTTGAAACACTGTTAATAAATGTTAAAGAGTGACGTTAGAACAAGATGGAGTGTCACACAGTTAAACAACGTAATATGTTATTGTTTATTTGGACCCCCTGTTATCTAAAGCAGGCCAAAACAGATATGTATGGAGAAGTCAATGTATTTTTGATTGTTTTATGAAAATGCTAAATTATTATATTCTGCATTATGATATTAAAAAAAGAAGGTAAAAGCATAATCAACAAATACATTGTATGGACAGAAAAATATATTTGTAAGGCAGATACACTATTAAAGTTGGAATGATTTTGTGTTCAGACACATTGATCTTTTAATGTTATTTATGTGTTTGAATTTTCACTTATATGTTTGGAAGATATTGATCAATAAAGTTTTGAGAAGATATACACTTCATCTATCAAGAATAAATCACATTGTCACAATCATTTCATGAGAAGAGGTATAAAATATTTTATTCCGACTTTATGGGCAACAGTATATACATAAACATACATTCATGTCCCCACACATGCATATACGCATACTTTGCAGTAAGATATCAGACCAAGCATATTTTAACTGTCGTTGTTTGTTTTTGTTCCAGAATTAGTAACAGAATGAATCCTAAATTTAGGAAGAGGGGAGACGGTCATGCCAGTCTCTTTGATTCTGAGGAGGCCAAGAAAGTAAAGGCGGAGAATAGGCCATGGACCCGAGCTTTGTCTCCAGACAGAGTCAAAGAGTCAGCAAGGGTGGCTGTTCTGAGTCGTGGTGGAGACCCAAACAACGAGCAGCATCTTCTCGGCCAGCATCAGCTGCAGTTTGGTCTTTTCAGGGGACAAACATTTCTGTGGTTGGCTGAGAATGCGCTGGGGTATGCAGGATATGTGGGCGCATCAATGTCGGAGGAATCTGGAAGCTCTGACTCCATCAACAATCTTGTTAATAAAAGAACCTTGGTGAAGTATATTTCATTCTTTCCAGAGGGGCGTTATGCCATTCAGTTCAAGAAGGAGTCGAGATCACAGCGCAAACAGGTCACCTCCACACAGCCCTCCACCTCCACACAGCCCACACAGCCCTCCACCTCCACACAGCCCTCCACCTCCACACAGCCCTCCACCTCCACACAGCCCTCCACCTCCACACAGCGCTCCACCTCCACACAGCCATCCTCAGTGCCTGTTTCTGCCCTTCGGTCGTTGTTGGTGGGGAAAGGTGTGTCCCACAAGAACATCCAGAGGTCTGTCAAGAGGCTTCTAGTGCCACCGAAGTTTCAGCCATGTAAGTATACAACTAGAGAAAGTTTTTTTGTAACATAGAGTTGTAGATGTTTTCATATTTGTAATGTATTCTGTTTTGATGTCATTCTTTTCAGCTGTTCCTGCTCTATCCCCTGCTGAATCGACCACAGACACAGTGCCAACCAATCCAGCTCCCATTAAGGATGAGCCCAGTGACAGCGAACTTCTGCTGGCTGTTCAAGAGGTGGAGTCACACATGCCACGTATGTATTTTTATAAAATACTTACACACCCTCTCTCCTCTTCTCTACTCTATATGTCTATTTGTTATAATTGTTTTTAAATATGTTCTCATATCTGTTTTACAGAGAACAGAATTTGCCTGCCTGCTGGTTGGATCCCTGCCCTGCTTGAAGTTGACCAGCGCTGGATTTCGAAGGCCCTGTTCCGGTGGTCACGATCAAATCAGGCAGAGTTGGACCTTGAAAAGGTGGACAGAATGTGGTGGTACCCACCCCGGCCATCACTGACCTCTGGTTCTGTACCGTCACTGGAGCAGTTCTTTGGTCACCCCCTCTTCCTGTGGATGCCAAGGAAGCTTTGGCGTGTGCGGCTCCTCTGTCCTCATACAGACTGTGGGAAATCAGAGCTGACCTCTGCGGGCCTACATCAGCGAGTCAGGCAGGTGATTGGTGTCAGCAGCTCTTACTTTTTGGCATCGGAATATCTTGCCTGTAAGAGCTGCAAACGCAAGGTGATCGGTTGGAGCTATGACATCGTCTCCCAGCTCGACATAGGCCACCGCATCCAGTTCCCATGTCTCCTGACGTTCAAGCTGGGGTGCGACATGCAAGTCGTGCGCCTCATGCGTCAGCGGGGCTTGGGAAACAGCAGCAGCCAGCTTCAGAAGCAGCTGGAAGAACAGCATGCGGAGAGCTGGCTTGGAAGACAGATTCAGTTCCTCACTGAGTACAGAGGAGTTGCTCGTGCCATCTCCTCTGGCCTGATTTCTCCAGTCCCGCTGGGGGACTTGCCAGCTATGCCTGCAGTGGCTAAGCATCGCTGGCTGATGCAGGTTTATGCCCAGGATGTCCTCAGCAGACTGGAGGAAGTGAAAGCTTCCATTACCTCACTCTTTGGCCAGGTCCTGAAGATGGACTCGACGAAGAAAATTGTGAGAAAGCTGGCAGGTGAGGCCCGGTCTACAGCTGCTTGGGCCACTAACATTGGGAACGAACATGGTCATGTGATCATGTCCGTTCTCACAGCCAGTGAGGGCTGGGGCCTGATGAGGATGGCAGAGGGTCTTGTGAAGCGCTACAATGACGCAGGTGTGCCACCTCCAGAGATTTTATATGTGGACCGCGACTGCTGTGGGAACTCACACCTAAAGAAAATCTTTGGAGCGTGGCCGGCCATGAGGATTCAGCTCGATGTATGGCACTTTATGAGGAGGATTGCAACGGGATGCACAACCGAATCTCATGCGCTTTACGCCAGCTTCATGGCCCAGCTGACCCGGTGCATTTTTGTGTGGGATGTCAGTGACCTGCAGAGACTCAAGGCAGCCAAGCGCGCAGAGCTGGAGGCGTGTCACATGCGTCCCACAGACAGAGATGTGACACGCCTAATAACCAAGGCAGAGATGCAGCTTCACTGCAGGAGGACTGTCCGTGAGAGCGGGGAGATGAAAGCCAAGCTTCAGGAGTTGATAGAGGCATATGATGGAGAGAGAGGCTGCAACACGCTCGGTGTGCCTCTGATCAACTCTGCAAGGATGGCAGAAATCTTTAAGGCCCAGTGCAAGCACATCCCCTGCCTCCAGGACCCTCCAGGTTTCCAGCTGTATACACAGACTGGGACACTGAAGAAGGGTGGTCATGTGCTTCCGACCTACCGGTGTGCCAGAGGTTCAACTTCCTTGGAGAATTTCCATCTGCACATGAACAGATTCATCCCAGGTAAACTGTACATATTGTTAGCTATTTTAAGGTGTAGAGTAATATTTATTACATGGTTTAATATGTTTGCATGCATGGAATCACGATGTAAATATTTACATTTTCTTAAAGGAACCCTGGCAAGTGACACCTTTTTCCAGGCCTATCTGGTTGATGGTCTTGCCAGATGGAACGAGGACAGGACCGTGACAGCAGAGGGGACAGCAGGGCCACACTCCTACAGTGGTCTACTTAGGCATGCAGCCAACCAGCTGTCAGAGGAGGTGCTCGGAAGAAAACTGGTGGAGTACAACCCACCTCGGAAATACACTGGTATGCACATAATTCATTATTACACTTTAGGCAGGTACATGTCTTTGTCAGTATCTAATGAGGCTTGTTTTTATTGTTTCAGGAGAGCTTATAGGTATTGAATACCTCTACAACCAGAACAATGTGGTTATGGAGGACTACAAGTTGGCCCTGACAACTCTGGAAACGGAGGACATCACTGTGGCAGAGGGAGACTCTCTTGTGGAGTCAGTTGGAATGGAGGATCCAACTGTTGCTACACTGGACACAATTTGGCCTCCGAAACAGTCTGCTGCGGCTCCTGCTCCTGCTCCTGCTCCTGCTCCTGCTCCTGCTCCTGCTCCTGCTCCTGCTCCTGCTTCAGTTCCTGTTGCTGCTTTAGCTGCTGCTCCTGCTCCTGTTGCTGCTCCGGCTGCTGCTCCTGCTGCTTCTGCTCCTGTTGCTGCTCCGGCTGCTGCTCCTGCTGCTGCCTCTGCTCCAGCTGCTGCTCCTGCTCCTGTTGCTGCTCCTGCTCCTGTTGCTGCTCCTGCTCCAGCTGCTGCTTCTGCTCCTGTTGCTGCTGCTGCTGCTGCTTCTGCTTCTTCTGCTTCTTCTTCGGCTCCTGCTCCAGCACCTGTTGCTGCTCCAGATCGAGCAATGCTTTGCACTCATCAAGGTCAGAGGTCAAAGCAAATCAAGATGTTGCATACTTAAAAGACAGATGCATAGCAGTCTAAAATACATTGTTAGTGCACACTTGTTTATCCATCATGAAAATATATTAACATTACTGATAACTGAAACTGGAATCTGTCTTTGCTTAACTGTGTTCTAATTTAGCTCCCCAGCAAAACACTCCCAGCAGGGCAGAGGAACAGCCTTCAACATCCACCAGTCATGATGTAGGTTTACATTTACATTACATTTTTCCATTTTTAGTTGCATCTGCAATAAAAGCAAAAAGGCCTCATATTTGAAATGTTTTTTTTTCCACCATTTGTTTAATGTAGGACTCTGTTGGACCAGACAACATCGAGGGCTTCCAAGCAGTACAGGACCTGACAGGTCATTTATTTAAATTGAAAGACCACAGTCTTGCCCTGTCAAGAGACGAGGCTGCTGAAGTCATTGCTCTTTGGGAGTGTTTGTCAGACTATGACGAAAGGCGAACAATATACCCTCCACGCTACCAAGATACACTTCCTAAAGGTAGATTCAGGGCCACAAAAAAAATTGTTGCACCTGGTGTGGAGAGTACAAAGCGGTATGTATGCTTTTTTTGAGCAAGTATGACAATGCTATTATATAGTTTTTTTTAATGAACACTAATACTGCCAATATCTTTGCAGATGCTTTGCAGGAGGGAAAAGCCCAGCTCAGTGGCCTAACTGCAATCGTGTGTGTGAGGCACTTTTTGTTCAACTGTGCCAGGAGTATAGTGGACCCAGGCGCATTGATGGAGTCAGGAAAGCGCGGTGGAGCCTTGTCACCAGAGCATACCTTCACATTCGCCAAGTGATTTTGAACAATGCCCTGGTGATGGAGAAGACCACCATCCAGCTCCCAGTGATGAATACTGCAACCGTTTCTAGTTGGTGAGTTAATGAAAGGGAATAACGAGTATCTGTGTGCGATGTTCTGTGTAGATATCCATAAATATATAATACACTATGGTATACAAACACATTTATACTTGAAATATTTATAGGTACTGTAAACGTCAAAAACGGCAGGAGAAGAGCTTGCTGGAGCAAGGCCTCTCTACCTCTACCATCAATGTGAGCAGAGAGAGCTTGCCTCTTGCTATTGAGAGGAAAGGCCAACCCTGTGTCCCTACCAGCAGTCTGGCACCCCATCTTTTTCTCCTGCCCCCTAACACTGCAGGGACGGCACAACTCAAACAGCGACTGAAGCTTCCAGTGGCTCCATCTACTGGTCTTTGGTCGCCTTTTGTTGCCGCCTTTCCTCTTGAGCCAACTCCTCAACCAGCTCCACAACCTCCCCAGCCTGTCCCACAACCTCTCCTGCTTATGCCACAACCTATCCTGCCTGCGCCCCAGCCTCCCCAGCCTGTCCCACAACCTCTCCTACTTGTGCCACAACCTCTCTTGCCTGCGCCACAACCTCTCCTGCTTGCGCCACAACCTCTGCTCCCTGTGGTTCTTTCCAAACCGGCAGCTGCTGTGCCATACACCACACAGCAGTACCACAAAAAGAAGATACTGCAAGAGGAGAGTGGCACCAAAAAGAGGAAGTACAGTAAGAAGAGTGACACCATCACATGCAAGCAGTGTAGGAGAGAGCGGGACCCGGCCACCCACCAGCAGTACTTTGGCAATTGGTACTGCCAAGCCACAGCCACTATAACGCTGGATGAGTGGAGGGCTTCACTTGAAGCCCGGGGTTACGGAAAGAAGAAAGATGCTCCACCTTAAGTTATTTTAAGTGGTACTCTGTGTGTGTGTGTGTGTGTGTGTGTGTGTGTGTGTGTACTGTATATATGTAAATATAAGGTATTCTGTTTTATATGTAAGTAGTATAGTATGTATATTGCTATAACCTGTGACCATTTCACTGGAATTGCATTGTTTACATGTGTATATATTTATTAGAATGCTTGTTTTTTTGTGTTTTTTTACTGTTTGTAATAAATTTGTATTAAGATGACTTCATACATTCTTCTTTTTCATTCAAATACAATACACATCATAATATTAAGTAATCCTTTATTAGTCCCATGCACAAATTTGAAATGTCTGATCATATCAAAGGGCTAAGTGCAAGTTATTGTAATTCTATAACAAGAGTGAGTGTGGGGGAGTGTGTGATACTGCATAAAGGTAAGTAAGGTTTACATAAAAAGAAAATGGTAACCTTTTACCTTTAATATTACTGGTAATAGCCAATAATTGTGCTAAACAAAATAGTTTAATCATAGATCAGCACACAATGTTATTAAGCTTATACATGCAATAATATAACGAAAACAGTCATTACGATAAACCAAATAAATACTGAAACGTTTACAAGCAAACACTTGTTAATCAATACCGTAACCGTCTACTTACATGTAGTTTGCGATTGAATAAGTTCGGGCAGACACGGGATTTGATCCACGACCGCGAGGGTGACACCTCGACGATCAGACGGACACGGGATTTGAACCGCGACCGCGAGGGTGATATCGCGGCATTTGTGGTTGGCGATACCTCGACAAACACGCGATATCCTTGGCGCAATGGATAACGCGTCTGACTACGGATCAGAAGATTCTAGGTTCGACTCCTGGCTAGCTCGTGTTCCATTTAGCATTGCAGGTAAACATTGTCTTCAACTTTCCCCCGTGAACGTTGTCAACACTTTACAGCTAAAACCACATTCAAATGTCAATCGTATCAAGTAGCCGTGGCCCATCACTGCGTATCGCCTCAGAAGAGTAGCTAAAGGCCTTTAGAAAACATCTCTCTCCATTAGTTTAACTCAGTTGTTTTGATGTGTTGCTAAGTTCAGAATGCACAGAGGCCGAGAGACAGTCAGCCGTGATCGTATAGTGGTTAGTACTCTGCGTTGTGGCCGCAGCAACCCCGGTTCGAATCCGGGTCACGGCAATATCAGTTACGGTTTTAACTTTGGAGATGGCTTTTTCCCAAAATAGTCAGAAAATGCTATTTGTTGGCACAATTCATGTACCCATTAGTTTGAGAAACAGGGGCTAGTGGCGCAATGGATAACGCGTCTGACTACGGATCAGAAGATTCTAGGTTCGACTCCTGGCTAGCTCGTGTTCCATTTAGCATTGCAGGTGAACTTTGTCTTCAACTTTCCCCCGTGAACATTGTCAACACTTTACAGCTAAAACCACAATCAAACGTCAATCGTATATGAAGTAGCCATGGCCCATCACTGCGTATCGCCTCAAAAGAGTAGCAAAAGTCCTTTAAAAAACATCTCTCTCCATCAGTTTAACTCAGCCATTTTTGAGTCTGTTGTTTTGATGTTTTGCTTAGTTCAGAGTGCACAGAGGCCGAGAGACAGTCAGCCGTGATCATATAGTGGTTAGTACTCTGCGTTGTGGCCGCAGCAACCCCGGTTCGAATCCGGGTCAAGGCAATATCAGTTACGGTTTTAACTTTGGAAATGGCTTTTTCCCAAAATAGTCAGAAAATGCTATTTGTTGGCACAATTTATTTGCCCATTTGCTCAAAAAGCAGGGGCTAGTGGTGCAATGGATAAAGCGTCTGACTACGGATCAGAAGATTCTAGGTTCGACTCCTGGCTAGCTCGTGTTCCATTTAGCATTGCAGGTAAAGATTGTCTTCAACTTTCCCCCGTGAACTTTGTCAACACTTTACAGCTAAAACCACAATCAAATGTCAATTGATAATTGATATCAAGTAGCCGTGGCCCATCGCTGCGTATCGCCTCAGAAGAATAGCAAAAGGCCTTTAGAAAACATCTCTCTCCATTAGTTTAACTCAGTTGTTTTGATGTGTTGCTAAGTTCAGAGTGCACAGAGGCCGAGAGACAGTCAGCCGTGATCGTATAGTGGTTCGTACTCTGCGTTGTGGCTGCAGCAACCCCGGTTCGAATCCGGGTCACGGCAATATCAGTTACGGGGTTTACTTTGGAGATGGCTTTTTCCCAAAATTGTGAGAAAATGCTATTTGTTGGCACAATTGATGTGCCCATTTGTGCGAAAAACAGGGGCTAGTGGCGCAATGGATAATGCGTCTGACTACGGATCAGAAGGTTCGACTCCTGGCTAGCTCGTGTTCCCTTTAACATTGCAGGTGAACTTTGTCTTCGGCTTTCCCCCGTGAAGATTGTCAACACTTTACAGCTAAAACCACATTCAAATGTCAATTGATATCAAGTCGCCGTGGCCCATCACTGCGTATCGCCTCAGAAGAGTAGCAAAAGGCCTTAAGAAAACATCTCTCTCCATTAGTTTAACTCAGTTGTTTTGAGGTGTTGCTAAGTTCAGAGTGCACAGAGGCCAAGAGACAGTCAGCCGTGATCGTATAGTGGTTAGTACTCTGCGTTGTGGCTGCAGCAACCCCGGTTCGAATCCGGGTCAAGGCAATATCAGTTACGGGGTTAACTTTGGAGATGGCTTTTTCCCAAAATAGTCAGAAAATGCTATTTGTTGGCACAATTGATGTGCCCATTTGCTCAAAAAACAGGGCCTAGTGGCGCAATGGATAATGCGTCTGACTACGGATCAGAAGATTCTAGGTTCGACTCCTAGCTAGCTCGTGTTCCATTTAGCATTGCAGGTAAAGATTGTCTTCAACTTTCCCCCGTGAACTTTGTCAACACTTTACAGCTAAAACCACAATCAAATGTCAATTGATATCAAGTAGCCGTGGCCCATCACTGCGTATCGCCTCAGAAGAGTAGCAAAAGGCCTTTAGAAAACATCTCTCTCCATTAGTTAAACTCAGCCATTTTTGAGTCTGTTGTATTGATGTGTTGCTAAGTTCAGAGTGCACAGAGGCCGAGAGACAGTCAGCCGTGATCGTATAGTGGTTAGTACTCTGCGTTGTGGCCGCAGCAACCCCGGTTCGAATCCGGGTCACGGCAATATCAGTTACGGTTTTAACTTTGGAGATGGCTTTTTCCCAAAATAGTCAGAAAATGCTATTTGTTGGCACAATTCATGTACCCATTAGTTTGAGAAACAGGGGCTAGTGGCGCAATGGATAACGCGTCTGACTACGGATCAGAAGATTCTAGGTTCGACTCCTGGCTAGCTCGTGTTCCATTTAGCATTGCAGGTGAACTTTGTCTTCAACTTTCCCCCATGAACATTGTCAACACTTTACAGCTAAAACCACAATCAAACGTCAATCGTATATGAAGTAGCCATGGCCCATCACTGCGTATCGCCTCAAAAGAGTAGCAAAAGTCCTTTAAAAAACATCTCTCTCCATCAGTTTAACTCAGCCATTTTTGAGTCTGTTGTTTTGATGTTTTGCTTAGTTCAGAGTGCACAGAGGCCGAGAGACAGTCAGCCGTGATCATATAGTGGTTAGTACTCTGCGTTGTGGCCGCAGCAACCCCGGTTCGAATCCGGGTCAAGGCAATATCAGTTACGGTTTTAACTTTGGAGATGGCTTTTTCCCAAAATAGTCAGAAAATGCTATTTGTTGGCACAATTTATTTGCCCATTTGCTCAAAAAACAGGGGCTAGTGGCGCAATGGATAACGCGTCTGACTACGGATCATAAGATTCTAGGTTCGACTCCTTGCTAGCTCGTGTTCCATTTAGCATTGCAGGTAAAGATTGTCTTCAACTTTCCCCCGTGAACTTTGTCAACACTTTACAGCTAAAACCACAATCAAATGTCAATTGATAATTGATATCAAGTAGCCGTGGCCCATCGCTGCGTATCGCCTCAGAAGAATAGCAAAAGGCCTTTAGAAAACATCTCTCTCCATTAGTTTAACTCAGTTGTTTTGATGTGTTGCTAAGTTCAGAGTGCACAGAGGCCGAGAGACAGTCAGCCGTGATCGTATAGTGGTTTGTACTCTGCGTTGTGGCTGCAGCAACCCCGGTTCGAATCCGGGTCACGGCAATATCAGTTACGGGGTTTACTTTGGAGATGGCTTTTTCCCAAAATTGTGAGAAAATGCTATTTGTTGGCACAATTGATGTGCCCATTTGTGCGAAAAACAGGGGCTAGTGGCGCAATGGATAACGCGTCTGACTACGGATCAGAAGATTCTAGGTTCGACTCCTGGCTAGCTCGTGTTCCACTTAGCATTGCAGGTGAACTTTGTCTTCAACTTTCCCCCGTGAACATTGTCAACACTTTACAGCTAAAACCACAATCAAATGTCAATTGATATCAAGTAGCCGTGGCCCATCGCTGCATATCGCCTTAGAAGAGTAGCAAAAGGCCTTTAAAAAACAAATCTCTCCATTAATTTAACTCAGCCATTTTTGAGTCTGTTGATTTGATGTGTTGCTAAGTTCAGAGTGCACAGAAGCCGAGAGACAGTCAGCCGTGATCGTATAGTGGTTAGTACTCTGCGTTGTGGCCGCAGCAAACCCAGTTCGAATCCGGGTCACGGCAATATCAGTTACGGGGTTTACTTTGGAGATGGCTTTTTCCCAAAATTGTGAGAAAATGCTATTTGTTGGCACAATTGATGTGCCCATTTGTGCGAAAAACAGGGGCTAGTGGCGCTCCCTGTCGCTTGTCTGTCGAGGTTCTGACGTCGCGCGAGAGCCAATCAGATCGCGTATCGCTACCAAGAATGCTACCACGAATTGACCAATCAGACGCCGCCCTGCTACCAAGAATGGCGAGAGCCAATCAGCTCTCGCCGTCGGCTACCACGATATGACCAATCACAATCGCTATTGCTACCAAGATTTGAGAGCCGCTGCTTCGCTGAGGACCGACGGACAACTTGTTGCGCTTACGTTGTATTTACAGTAAGTACCTTGTCATTCTAATGTTTCAAAGTGTTTGTGTCTTATATATTATATATTGTGACGCGGAATTAATATACTTACGGTGCTAGTTATCAAAATCCCCTAACGTCAATTATGAACATTTCATTCATTTGCGTTGCATACTGTAACTGCGGACGAACGACTGTCACATTAACAGACGGACATTTCGCCATTTATTCAAGCACGCGGACAACAGTCACAACTTTAAGCTAGGTTGAAACCGTGTAACTTCACTATACTGTTAATAAATGTTAAAGAGTGACGTTAGAACAAGATTGACGTGTAAATGTCACACAGTTTCCCAACGTAATATTTACGTGTATTGTTTAAACATTAATGATGAACATTTCATTCATTTGCGTTGCATGCTGTAACTACAGACGAACGACTGTAACATTAACAGACGGACAATTCGCCATTTATTTTACACGCTGACAACAGTCACAACTTTGAGCCAGTTTGAAACCGTGTAACTTCACTACACTGTTAATAAATGTTAAAGAGTGGCGTTAGAACAGGATGGAGTGTCACAGTTAAACAACGTAATCTTTACGTTTATTGTTTAAACATTAATGATGAACATTTCATTCATTTGCGTTGCATGCTGTAACTACAGACGAACGACTGTAACATTAACATACGGACAATTCGCCATTTATTTTACATGCTGACACCAGTCACAACTTTGAGCCAGTTTGAAACACTGTTAATAAATGTTAAAGAGTGACGTTAGAACAAGATGGAGTGTCACACAGTTAAACAACGTAATATGTTATTGTTTATTTGGACCCCCTGTTATCTAAAGCAGGCCAAAACAGATATGTATGGAGAAGTCAATGTATTTTTGATTGTTTTATGAAAATGCTAAATTATTATATTCTGCATTATGATATTAAAAAAAGAAGGTAAAAGCATAATCAACAAATACATTGTATGGACAGAAAAATATATTTGTAAGGCAGATACACTATTAAAGTTGGAATGATTTTGTGTTCAGACACATTGATCTTTTAATGTTATTTATGTGTTTGAATTTTCACTTATATGTTTGGAAGATATTGATCAATAAAGTTTTGAGAAGATATACACTTCATCTATCAAGAATAAATCACATTGTCACAATCATTTCATGAGAAGAGGTATAAAATATTTTATTCCGACTTTATGGGCAACAGTATATACATAAACATACATTCATGTCCCCACACATGCATATACGCATACTTTGCAGTAAGATATCAGACCAAGCATATTTTAACTGTCGTTGTTTGTTTTTGTTCCAGAATTAGTAACAGAATGAATCCTAAATTTAGGAAGAGGGGAGACGGTCATGCCAGTCTCTTTGATTCTGAGGAGGCCAAGAAAGTAAAGGCGGAGAATAGGCCATGGACCCGAGCTTTGTCTCCAGACAGAGTCAAAGAGTCAGCAAGGGTGGCTGTTCTGAGTCGTGGTGGAGACCCAAACAACGAGCAGCATCTTCTCGGCCAGCATCAGCTGCAGTTTGGTCTTTTCAGGGGACAAACATTTCTGTGGTTGGCTGAGAATGCGCTGGGGTATGCTGGATATGTGGGCGCATCAATGTCGGAGGAATCTGGAAGCTCTGACTCCATCAACAATCTTGTTAATAAAAGAACCTTGGTGAAGTATATTTCATTCTTTCCAGAGGGGCGTTTTGCCATTCAGTTCAAGAAGGAGTCGAGATCACAGCGCAAACAGGTCACCTCCACACAGCCCTCCACCTCCACACAGCCCACACAGCCCTCCACCTCCACACAGCCCTCCACCTCCACACAGCCCTCCACCTCCACACAGCGCTCCACCTCCACACAGCCATCCTCAGTGCCTGTTTCTGCCCTTCGGTCGTTGTTGGTGGGGAAAGGTGTGTCCCACAAGAACATCCAGAGGTCTGTCAAGAGGCTTCTAGTGCCACCGAAGTTTCAGCCATGTAAGTATACAACTAGAGAAAGTTTTTTTGTAACATAGAGTTGTAGATGTTTTCATATTTGTAATGTATTCTGTTTTGATGTCATTCTTTTCAGCTGTTCCTGCTCTATCCCCTGCTGGATCGACCACAGACACAGTGCCAACCAATCCAGCTCCCATTAAGGATGAGCCCAGTGACAGCGAACTTCTGCTGGCTGTTCAAGAGGTGGAGTCACACATGCCACGTATGTATTTTTATAAAATACTTACACACCCTCTCTCCTCTTCTCTACTCTATATGTCTATTTGTTATAATTGTTTTTAAATATGTTCTCATATCTGTTTTACAGAGAACAGAATTTGCCTGCCTGCTGGTTGGATCCCTGCCCTGCTTGAAGTTGACCAGCGCTGGATTTCGAAGGCCCTGTTCCGGTGGTCACGATCAAATCAGGCAGAGTTGGACCTTGAAAAGGTGGACAGAATGTGGTGGTACCCACCCCGGCCATCACTGACCTCTGGTTCTGTACCGTCACTGGAGCAGTTCTTTGGTCACCCCCTCTTCCTGTGGATGCCAAGGAAGCTTTGGCGTGTGCGGCTCCTCTGTCCTCATACAGACTGTGGGAAATCAGAGCTGACCTCTGCGGGCCTACATCAGCGAGTCAGGCAGGTGATTGGTGTCAGCAGCTCTTACTTTTTGGCATCGGAATATCTTGCCTGTAAGAGCTGCAAACGCAAGGTGATCGGTTGGAGCTATGACATCGTCTCCCAGCTCGACATAGGCCACCGCATCCAGTTCCCATGTCTCCTGACGTTCAAGCTGGGGTGCGACATGCAAGTCGTGCGCCTCATGCGTCAGCGGGGCTTGGGAAACAGCAGCAGCCAGCTTCAGAAGCAGCTGGAAGAGCAGCATGCGGAGAGCTGGCTTGGAAGACAGATTCAGTTCCTCACTGAGTACAGAGGAGTTGCTCGTGCCATCTCCTCTGGCCTGATTTCTCCAGTCCCGCTGGGGGACTTGCCAGCTATGCCTGCAGTGGCTAAGCATCGCTGGCTGATGCAGGTTTATGCCCAGGATGTCCTCAGCAGACTGGAGGAAGTGAAAGCTTCCATTACCTCACTCTTTGGCCAGGTCCTGAAGATGGACTCGACGAAGAAAATTGTGAGAAAGCTGGCAGGTGAGGCCCGGTCTACAGCTGCTTGGGCCACTAACATTGGGAACGAACATGGTCATGTGATCATGTCCGTTCTCACAGCCAGTGAGGGCTGGGGCCTGATGAGGATGGCAGAGGGTCTTGTGAAGCGCTACAATGACGCAGGTGTGCCACCTCCAGAGATTTTATATGTGGACCGCGACTGCTGTGGGAACTCACACCTAAAGAAAATCTTTGGAGCGTGGCCGGCCATGAGGATTCAGCTCGATGTATGGCACTTTATGAGGAGGATTGCAACGGGATGCACAACCGAATCTCATGCGCTTTACGCCAGCTTCATGGCCCAGCTGACCCGGTGCATTTTTGTGTGGGATGTCAGTGACCTGCAGAGACTCAAGGCAGCCAAGCGCGCAGAGCTGGAGGCGTGTCACATGCGTCCCACAGACAGAGATGTGACACGCCTAATAACCAAGGCAGAGATGCAGCTTCACTGCAGGAGGACTGTCCGTGAGAGCGGGGAGATGAAAGCCAAGCTTCAGGAGTTGATAGAGGCATATGATGGAGAGAGAGGCTGCAACACGCTCGGTGTGCCTCTGATCAACTCTGCAAGGATGGCAGAAATCTTTAAGGCCCAGTGCAAGCACATCCCCTGCCTCCAGGACCCTCCAGGTTTCCAGCTGTATACACAGACTGGGACACTGAAGAAGGGTGGTCATGTGCTTCCGACCTACCGGTGTGCCAGAGGTTCAACTTCCTTGGAGAATTTCCATCTGCACATGAACAGATTCATCCCAGGTAAACTGTACATATTGTTAGCTATTTTAAGGTGTAGAGTAATATTTATTACATGGTTTAATATGTTTGCGTGCATGGAATCACGATGTAAATATTTACATTTTCTTAAAGGAACCCTGGCAAGTGACACCTTTTTCCAGGCCTATCTGGTTGATGGTCTTGCCAGATGGAACGAGGACAGGACCGTGACAGCAGAGGGGACAGCAGGGCCACACTCCTACAGTGGTCTACTTAGGCATGCAGCCAACCAGCTGTCAGAGGAGGTGCTCGGAAGAAAACTGGTGGAGTACAACCCACCTCGGAAATACACTGGTATGCACATAATTCATTATTACACTTTAGGCAGGTACATGTCTTTGTCAGTATCTAATGAGGCTTGTTTTTATTGTTTCAGGAGAGCTTATAGGTATTGAATACCTCTACAACCAGAACAATGTGGTTATGGAGGACTACAAGTTGGCCCTGACAACTCTGGAAACGGAGGACATCACTGTGGCAGAGGGAGACTCTCTTGTGGAGTCAGTTGGAATGGAGGATCCAACTGTTGCTACACTGGACACAATTTGGCCTCCGAAACAGTCTGCTCCTGCTCCTGCTCCTGCTCCTGCTCCTGCTCCTGCTCCTGCTTCAGTTCCTGTTGCTGCTTTAGCTGCTGCTCCTGCTCCTGTTGCTGCTCCGGCTGCTGCTCCTGCTGCTTCTGCTCCTGTTGCTGCTCCGGCTGCTGCTCCTGCTGCTGCCTCTGCTCCAGCTGCTGCTCCTGCTCCTGTTGCTGCTCCTGCTCCTGTTGCTGCTCCTGCTCCAGCTGCTGCTTCTGCTCCTGTTGCTGCTGCTGCTGCTGCTTCTGCTTCTTCTGCTTCTTCTTCGGCTCCTGCTCCAGCACCTGTTGCTGCTCCAGATCGAGCAATGCTTTGCACTCATCAAGGTCAGAGGTCAAAGCAAATCAAGATGTTGCATACTTAAAAGACAGATGCATAGCAGTCTAAAATACATTGTTAGTGCACACTTGTTTATCCATCATGAAAATATATTAACATTACTGATAACTGAAACTGGAATCTGTCTTTGCTTAACTGTGTTCTAATTTAGCTCCCCAGCAAAACACTCCCAGCATGGCAGAGGAACAGCCTTCAACATCCACCAGTCATGATGTAGGTTTACATTTACATTACATTTTTCCATTTTTGAGTTGCATCTGCAATAAAAGCAAATAGGCCTCATATTTGAAATGTTTTTTTTTCCACCATTTGTTTAATGTAGGACTCTGTTGGACCAGACAACATCGAGGGCTTCCAAGCAGTACAGGACCTGACAGGTCATTTATTTAAATTGAAAGACCACAGTCTTGCCCTGTCAAGAGACGAGGCTGCTGAAGTCATTGCTCTTTGGGAGTGTTTGTCAGACTATGACAAAAGGCGAACAATATACCCTCCACGCTACCAAGATACACTTCCTAAAGGTAGATTCAGGGCCACAAAAAAAATTGTTGCACCTGGTGTGGAGAGTACAAAGCGGTATGTATGCTTTTTTTGAGCAAGTATGACAATGCTATTATATAGTTTTTTTTAATGAACACTAATACTGCCAATATCTTTGCAGATGCTTTGCAGGAGGGAAAAGCCCAGCTCAGTGGCCTAACTGCAATCGTGTGTGTGAGGCACTTTTTGTTCAACTGTGCCAGGAGTATAGTGGACCCAGGCGCATTGATGGAGTCAGGAAAGCGCGGTGGAGCCTTGTCACCAGAGCATACCTTCACATTCGCCAAGTGATTTTGAACAATGCCCTGGTGATGGAGAAGACCACCATCCAGCTCCCAGTGATGAATACTGCAACCGTTTCTAGTTGGTGAGTTAATGAAAGGGAATAACGAGTATCTGTGTGCGATGTTCTGTGTAGATATCCATAAATATATAATACACTATGGTATACAAACACATTTATACTTGAAATATTTATAGGTACTGTAAACGTCAAAAACGGCAGGAGAAGAGCTTGCTGGAGCAAGGCCTCTCTACCTCTACCATCAATGTGAGCAGAGAGAGCTTGCCTCTTGCTATTGAGAGGAAAGGCCAACCCTGTGTCCCTACCAGCAGTCTGGCACCCCATCTTTTTCTCCTGCCCCCTAACACTGCAGGGACGGCACAACTCAAACAGCGACTGAAGCTTCCAGTGGCTCCATCTACTGGTCTTTGGTCGCCTTTTGTTGCCGCCTTTCCTCTTGAGCCAACTCCTCAACCAGCTCCACAACCTCCCCAGCCTGTCCCACAACCTCTCCTGCTTATGCCACAACCTATCCTGCCTGCGCCCCAGCCTCCCCAGCCTGTCCCACAACCTCTCCTACTTGTGCCACAACCTCTCTTGCCTGCGCCACAACCTCTCCTGCTTGCGCCACAACCTCTGCTCCCTGTGGTTCTTTCCAAACCGGCAGCTGCTGTGCCATACACCACACAGCAGTACCACAAAAAGAAGATACTGCAAGAGGAGAGTGGCACCAAAAAGAGGAAGTACAGTAAGAAGAGTGACACCATCACATGCAAGCAGTGTAGGAGAGAGCGGGACCCGGCCACCCACCAGCAGTACTTTGGCAATTGGTACTGCCAAGCCACAGCCACTATAACGCTGGATGAGTGGAGGGCTTCACTTGAAGCCCGGGGTTACGGAAAGAAGAAAGATGCTCCACCTTAAGTTATTTTAAGTGGTACTCTGTGTGTGTGTGTGTGTGTGTGTGTGTGTGTGTGTGTGTGTGTGTGTACTGTATATATGTAAATATAAGGTATTCTGTTTTATATGTAAGTAGTATAGTATGTATATTGCTATAACCTGTGACCATTTCACTGGAATTGCATTGTTTACATGTGTATATATTTATTAGAATGCTTGTTTTTTTGTGTTTTTTTACTGTTTGTAATAAATTTGTATTAAGATGACTTCATACATTCTTCTTTTTCATTCAAATACAATACACATCATAATTTTAAGTAATCCTTTATTAGTCCCATGCACAAATTTGAAATGTCTGATCATATCAAAGGGCTAAGTGCAAGTTATTGTAATTCTATAACAAGAGTGAGTGTGGGGGAGTGTGTGATACTGCATAAAGGTAAGTAAGGTTTACATAAAAAGAAAATGGTAACCTTTTACCTTTAATATTACTGGTAATAGCCAATAATTGTGCTAAACAAAATAGTTTAATCATAGATCAGCACACAATGTTATTAAGCTTATACATGCAATAATATAACGAAAACAGTCATTACGATAAACCAAATAAATACTGAAACGTTTACAAGCAAACACTTGTTAATCAATACCGTAACCGTCTATTTACATGTAGTTTGCGATTGAATAAGTTCGGGCAGACACGGGATTTGATCCGCGACCGCGAGGGTGACACCTCGACGATCGGACGGACACGGGATTTGAACCGCGACCGCGAGGGTGATATCGCGGCATTTGTGGTTGGCGATACCTCGACAAACACGCGATATCCTTGGCGCAATGGATAACGCGTCTGACTACGGATCAGAAGATTCTAGGTTCGACTCCTGGCTAGCTCGTGTTCCATTTAGCATTGCAGGTGAACTTTGTTTTCAACTTTCCCCCGTGAACATTGTCAACACTTTACAGCTAAAACCACAATCAAATGTCAATTGATATCAAGTAGCCGTGGCCCATCGCTGCATATCGCCTTAGAAGAGTAGCAAAAGGCCTTTAGAAAACAAATCTCTCCATTAGATTAACTCAGCCATTTTTGAGTCTGTTGATTTGATGTGTTGCTAAGTTCAGAGTGCACAGAAGCCGAGAGACAGTCAGCCGTGATCGTATAGTGGTTAGTACTCTGCGTTGTGGCCGCAGCAACCCCGGTTCGAATCCGGGTCACGGCAATATCAGTAACGGTTTTAACTTTGGAGATGGCTTTTTCCCAAAATAGTCAGAAAATGCTATTTGTCGGCACAATTGATGTGCCCATTTGCTCAAAAAAACAGGGGCTAGTGGCGCAATGGATAACGCGTCTGACTACGGATCAGAAGATTCTAGGTTCGACTCCTGGCTAGCTCGTGTTTCATTTAGCATTGCAGGTAAACATTGTCTTCAACTTTCCCCCGTGAACATTGTCGACACTTTACAGCTAAAACCACATTCAAATGTCAATCGTATCAAGTAGCCGTGGCCCATCGCTGCATATCGCCTCAGAAGAATAGCAAAAAGGCCTTTAGAAAACATCTCTCCATTAGTTTAACTCAGTTGTTTTGATGTGTTGCTAAGTTCAGAGTGCACAGAGGCAGAGAGACAGTCAGCCGTGATCGTATAGTGGTTAGTACTCTGCGTTGTGGCCGCAGCAACCCCGGTTCGAATCCGGGTCACGGCAATATCAGTTACGGTTTTAACTTTGGAGATGGCTTTTTCCCAAAATAGTCAGAAAATGCTATTTGTTGGCACAATTTATGTGCCCATTTGCTCAAAACACAGGGGCTAGTGGCGCAATGGATAACGCGTCTGACTACGGATCAGAAGATTCTACGTCGACTCCTGGCTGGCTCGTGTTCCATTTAGCATTGCAGGTAAAGATTGCCTTCAACTCTCCCCCGTGAACTTTGTCAACACTTTACAGCTAAAACCACAATCAAATGTCAATTGATATCAAGTAGCCGTGGCCCATCGCTGCGTATCGCCTCAGAAGAATAGCAAAAGGCCTTTAGAAAACATCTCTCTCCATTAGTTTAACTCAGTTGTTTTGATGTGTTGCTGAGTTCAGAGTGCACAGAGGCCGAGAGACAGTCAGCCGCGATCGTATAGTGGTTAGTACTCTGCGTTGTGGCCGCAGCAACCCCGGTTCGAATCCGGGTCACGGCAATATCAGTTACCGGGTTTACTTTGGAGATGGCTTTTTCCCAAAATTGTGAGAAAATGCTATTTGTTGGCACAATTGATGTGCCCATTTGTGCGAAAAACAGGGGCTAGTGGCGCAATGGATAATGCGTCTGACTACGGATCAGAAGGTTCGGCTCCTGGCTAGCTCATGTTCCCTTTAACATTGCAGGTGAACTTTGTCTTCAACTTTCCCCCGTGAACATTGTCAACACTTTACAGCTAAAACCACAATCAAATGTCAATTGATATCAAGTCGCCGTGGCCCATCACTGCGTATCGCCTCAGAAGAGTAGCTAAAGGCCTTTAGAAAACATCTCTCTCCATTAGTTTAACTCAGTTGTTTTGATGTGTTGCTAAGTTCAGAATGCACAGAGGCCGAGAGACAGTCAGCCGTGATCGTATAGTGGTTAGTACTCTGCGTTGTGGCCGCAGCAACCCCGGTTCGAATCCGGGTCAAGGCAATATCAGTTACGGTTTTAACTTTGGAGATGGCTTTTTCCCAAAATAATCAGAAAATGCTATTTGTCGGCACAATTTATGTGCCCATTTGCTCAAAACACAGGGGCTAGTGGCGCAATGGATAACACGTCTGACTACGGATCAGAAGATTCTAGGTTCGACTCCTGGCTAGCTCGTGTTCCATTTAGCATTGCAGGTGAACTTTGTCTTCAACTTTCCCCCGTGAACATTGTCAACACTTTACAGCTAAATCAAATGTCAATTGATATCAAGTGTCGCTGCGTATCGCCTCAGAAGAGTAGCAAAAGGCCTTTAGAAAACATCTCTCTCCATTAGTTTAACTCAGCCATTTTTGAGTCTGTTGTTTTGATGTGTTGCTAAGTTCAGAGTGCACAAAGGCCGAGAGACAGTCAGCCGTGATCGTATAGTGGTTAGTACTCTGCGTTGTGGCCGCAGCAACCCCGGTTCGAATCCGGGTCACGGCAATATCAGTTACGGGGTTTACTTTGTGGATGGCTTTTTCCCAAAATTGTGAGAAAATGCTATTTGTTGGCACAATTGATGTGCCCATTTGTGCGAAAAACAGGGGCTAGTGGCGCAATGGATAATGCGTCTGACTACGGATCAGAAGGTTCGACTCCTGGCTAGCTCGTGTTCCCTTTAACATTGCAGGTGAACTCTCCGGGTCACGGCAATATCAGTTACGGTTTTAACTTTGGAGATGGCTTTTTCCCAAAATAGTCAGAAAATGCTATTTGTCGGCACAATACATGTACCCATTAGTTTGAGAAACAGGGGCTAGTGGAGCAATGGATAATGCGTCTGACTACGGATCAGAAGATTCTAGGTTCGACTCCTGGCTAGCTCGTGTTCCATTTAGCATTGCAGATAAAGATTGTCTTCAACTTTCCCCCGTGAACTTTGTCAACACCTTACAGCTAAAACCACAATCAAATGTCAATTGATAATTGATATCAAGTAGCCGTGGCCCATCGCTGCGTATCACCTCAGAAGAATAGCAAAAGGCCTTCAGAAAACATCTCTCTCCATTAGTTTAACTCAGTTGTTTTGATGTGTTGCTAAGTTCAGAATGCACAGGCCGAGAGACAGTCAGCCGTGATCGTATAGTGGTTAGTACTCTGCGTTGTGGCCGCAGCAACCCCGGTTCGAATCCGGGTCAAGGCAATATCAGTTACGGTTTTAACTTTGGAGATGGCTTTTTCCCAAAATAGTCAGAAAATGCTATTTCTTGGCACAATTGATGTGCCCATTTGCTCACGAAAACAGGGGCTAGTGGTGCAATGGATAACGCGTCTGACTACGGATCAGAAGATTCTAGGTTCAACTCCTGGCTAGCTCTTGTTCCATTTAGCATTGCAGGTAAACATTGTCTTCAACTTTCCCCCGTGAACATTGTCGACACTTTACAGCTAAAACCACATTCAAATGTCAATCGTATCAAGTAGCCGTGGCCCATCACTGCGTATCGCCTCAGAAGAGTAGCTAAAGGCCTTTAGAAAACATCTCTCTCCATTAGTTTAACTCAGTTGTTTTGATGTGTTGCTAAGTTCAGAATGCACAGAGGCCGAGAGACAGTCAGCCGTGATCGTATAGTGGTTAGTACTCTGCGTTGTGGCCGCAGCAACCCCGGTTCGAATCCGGGTCAAGGCAATATCAGTTACGGTTTTAACTTTGGAGATGGCTTTTTCCCAAAATAGTCAGAAAATGCTATTTGTTGGCACAATTTATATGCCCATTTGCTCAAAACACAGGGGCTAGTGGCGCAATGGATAACGCGTCTGACTACGGATCAGAAGATTCTAGGTTCGACTCCTGGCTAGCTCGTGTTCCATTTAGCATTGCAGGTGAACTTTGTCTTCAACTTTCCCCCGTGAACATTGTCAACACTTTACAGCTAAAACCACAATCAAATGTCAATTGATATCAAGTGTCACTGCGTATCGCCTTAGAAGAGTAGCAAAAGGCCTTTAAAAAACAAATCTCTCCATTAATTTAACTCAGCCATTTTTGAGTCTGTTGATTTGATGTGTTGCTAAGTTCAGAGTGCACAGAAGCCGAGAGACAGTCAGCCGTGATCGTATAGTGGTTAGTACTCTGCGTTGTGGCCGCAGCAACCCCGGTTCGAATCCGGGTCACGGCAATATCAGTTATGGGGTTTACTTTGGAGATGGCTTTTTCCCAAAATTGTGAGAAAATGCTTTTTGTTGGCACAATTGATGTGCCCATTTGTGCGAAAAACAGGGGCTAGTGGCGCAATGGATAATGCGTCTGACTACGGATCAGAAGGTTCGGCTCCTGGCTAGCTCGTGTTCCCTTTAACATTGCAGGTGAACATTGTCTTCAACTTTCCCCCGTGAACATTGTCAACACTTTACAGCTAAAACCACAATCAAATGTCAATTGATATCAAGTGTCGCTGCGTATCGCCTCAGAAGAGTAGCAAAAGGCCTTTAGAAAACATCTCTCTCCATTAGTTTAACTCAGCCATTTTTGAGTCTGTTGTTTTGATGTGTTGCTAAGTTCAGAGTGCACAAAGGCCGAGAGACAGTCAGCGGTGATCGTATAGTGGTTAGTACTCTGCGTTGTGGCCGCAGCAACCCCGGTTCGAATCCGGGTCACGGCAATATCAGTTACGGGGTTTACTTTGGGGATGGCTTTTTCCCAAAATTGTGAGAAAATGCTATTTGTTGGCACAATTGATGTGCCCATTTGTGCGAAAAACAGGGGCTAGTGGCGCAATGGATAATGCGTCTGACTACGGATCAGAAGGTTCGACTCCTGGCTAGCTCGTGTTCCCTTTAACATTGCAGGTGAACTCTCCGGGTCACGGCAATATCAGTTACGGTTTTAACTTTGGAGATGGCTTTTTCCCAAAATAGTCAGAAAATGCTATTTGTCGGCACAATACATGTACCCATTAGTTTGAGAAACAGGGGCTAGTGGCGCAATGGATAACGCGTCTGACTACGGATCAGAAGATTCTAGGTTCGACTCCTGGCTAGCTCGTGTTCCATTTAGCATTGCAGGTAAACATTGTCTTCAACTTTCCCCCGTGAACATTGTCGACACTTTACAGCTAAAACCACATTCAAATGTCAATCGTATCAAGTAGCCGTGGCCCATCACTGCGTATCGCCTCAGATGAGTAGCTAAAGGCCTTTAGAAAACATCTCTCTCCATTAGTTTAACTCAGTTGTTTTGATGTGTTGCTAAGTTCAGAATGCACAGAGGCCGAGAGACAGTCAGCCGTGATCGTATAGTGGTTAGTACTCTGCGTTGTGGCCGCAGCAACCCCGGTTCGAATCCGGGTCACGGCAATATCAGTTACGGTTTTAACTTTGGAGATGGCTTTTTCCCAAAATAGTCAGAAAATGCTATTTGTTGGCACAATTTATGTGCCCATTTGCTCAAAAAACAGGGGCTAGTGGCGCAATGGATAACGCGTCTGACTACGGATCAGAAGATTCTACGTCGACTCCTGGCTGGCTCGTGTTCCATTTAGCATTGCAGGTAAAGATTGTCTTCAACTCTCCCCCGTGAACTTTGTCAACACTTTACAGCTAAAACCACAATCAAATGTCAATTGATATCAAGTAGCCGTGGCCCATCGCTGCGTATCGCCTCAGAAGAATGGCAAAAGGCCTTTAGAAAACATCTCTCTCCATTAGTTTAACTCAGTTGTTTTGATGTGTTGCTGAGTTCAGAGTGCACAGAGGCCGAGAGACAGTCAGCCGCGATCGTATAGTGGTTAGTACTCTGCGTTGTGGCCGCAGCAACCCCGGTTCGAATCCGGGTCACGGCAATATCAGTTACCGGGTTTACTTTGGAGATGGCTTTTTCCCAAAATTGTGAGAAAATGCTATTTGTTGGCACAATTGATGTGCCCATTTGTGCGAAAAACAGGGGCTAGTGGCGCAATGGATAATGCGTCTGACTACGGATCAGAAGGTTCGGCTCCTGGCTAGCTCATGTTCCCTTTAACATTGCAGGTGAACTTTGTCTTCAACTTTCCCCCGTGAACATTGTCAACACTTTACAGCTAAAACCACAATCAAATGTCAATTGATATCAAGTCGCCTTGGCCCATCACTGCGTATCGCCTCAGAAGAGTGGCAAAAGGCCTTTAGAAAACATCTCTCTCCATTAGTTTAACTCAGTTGTTTTGATGTGTTGCTAAGTTCAGAGTGCACAGAGGCCGAGAGACGGTCAGCCGTGATCGTATAGTGGTTAGTACTCTGCGTTGTGGCCGCAGCAACCCCGGTTCGAATCCGGGTCAAGGCAATATCAGTTACGGTTTTAACTTTGGAGATGGCTTTTTCCCAAAATAGTCAGAAAATGCTATTTGTTGGCACAATTTATGTGCCCATTTGCTCAAAAAACAGGGGCTAGTGGCGCAATGGATAACGCGTCTGACTATGGATCAGAAGATTCTACGTCGACTCCTGGCTGGCTCGTGTTCCATTTAGCATTGCAGGTAAAGATTGCCTTCAACTCTCCCCCGTGAACTTTGTTAACACTTTACAGCTAAAACCACAATCAAATGTCAATTGATATCAAGTAGCCGTGGCCCATCGCTGCGTATCGCCTCAGAAGAATAGCAAAAGGCCTTTAGAAAACATCTCTCTCCATTAGTTTAACTCAGTTGTTTTGATGTGTTGCTGAGTTCAGAGTGCACAGAGGCCGAGAGACAGTCAGCTGCGATCGTATAGTGGTTAGTACTCTGCGTTGTGGCCGCAGCAACCCCGGTTCGAATCCGGGTCACGGCAATATCAGTTACCGGTTTTACTTTGGAGATGGCTTTTTCCCAAAATTGTGAGAAAATGCTATTTGTTGGCACAATTGATGTGCCCATTTGTGCGAAAAACAGGGGCTAGTGGCGCAATGGATAATGCGTCTGACTACGGATCAGAAGGTTCGGCTCCTGGCTAGCTCATGTTCCCTTTAACATTGCAGGTGAACTTTGTCTTCAACTTTCCCCCGTGAACATTGTCAACACTTTACAGCTAAAACCACAATCAAATGTCAATTGATATCAAGTCGCCGTGGCCCATCACTGCGTATCGCCTCAGAAGAGTGGCAAAAGGCCTTTAGAAAACATCTCTCTCCATTAGTTTAACTCAGTTGTTTTGATGTGTTGCTAAGTTCAGAGTGCACAGAGGCCGAGAGACGGTCAGCCGTGATCGTATAGTGGTTAGTACTCTGCGTTGTGGCCGCAGCAACCCCGGTTCGAATCCGGGTCAAGGCAATATCAGTTACGGTTTTAACTTTGGAGATGGCTTTTTCCCAAAATAGTCAGAAAATGCTATTTGTTGGCACAATTCATGTGCCCATTTGCTCACAAAAACAGGGGCTAGTGGCGCAATGGATAACGCGTCTGACTACGGATCAGAAGATTCTAGGTTCGACTCCTGGCTAGCTCGGGTTCCATTTAGCATTGCAGGTGAACTTTGTCTTCAACTTTCCCCCGTGAACATTGTCAACACTTTACAGCTAAAACCACAATCAAATGTCAATTGATATCAAGTAGCCGTGGCCCATCGCTGCGTATCGCCTTAGAAGAGTAGCAAAAGGCCTTTAAAAAACAAATCTCTCCATTAATTTAACTCAGCCATTTTTGAGTCTGTTGATTTGATGTGTTGCTAAGTTCAGAGTGCACAGAAGCCGAGAGACAGTCAGCCGTGATCGTATAGTGGTTAGTACTCTGCGTTGTGGCCGCAGCAACCCCGGTTCGAATCCGGGTCACGGCAATATCAGTTACGGGGTTTACTTTGGAGATGGCTTTTTCCCAAAATTGTGAGAAAATGCTATTTGTTGGCACAATTGATGTGCCCATTTGTGCTAAAAACAGGGGCTAGTGGCGCAATGGATAATGCGTCTGACTACGGATCAGAAGGTTCGGCTCCTGGCTAGCTCGTGTTCCCTTTAACATTGCAGGTGAACTTTGTCTTCAACTTTCCCCCGTGAACATTGTCAACACTTTACAGCTAAAACCACAATCAAATGTCAATTGATATCAACTGTCGCTGCGTATCGCCTCAGAAGAGTAGCAAAAGGCCTTTAGAAAACATCTCTCTCCATTAGTTTAACTCAGCCATTTTTGAGTCTGTTGTTTTGATGTGTTGCTAAGTTCAGAGTGCACAAAGGCCGAGAGGCAGTCAGCCGTGATCGTATAGTGGTTAGTACTCTGCGTTGTGGCCGCAGCAACCCCGGTTCGAATCCGGGTCACGGCAATATCAGTTACGGGGTTTACTTTGGGGATGGCTTTTTCCCAAAATTGTGAGAAAATGCTATTTGTTGGCACAATTGATGTGCCCATTTGTGCGAAAAACAGGGGCTAGTGGTGCAATGGATAATGTGTCTGACTACGGATCATAAGGTTCGACTCCTGGCTAGCTTGTGTTCCCTTTAACATTGCAGGTGAACTCTCCGGGTCACGGCAATATCAGTTACGGTTTTAACTTTGGAGATGGCTTTTTCCCAAAATAGTCAGAAAATGCTATTTGTCGGCACAATACATGTACCCATTAGTTTGAGAAACCGGGGCTAGTGGCGCAATGGATAATGCGTCTGACTACGGATCGGAAGATTCTAGGTTCGACTCCTGGCTAGCTCGTGTTCCATTTAGCATTGCAGGTAAACATTGTCTTCAACTTTCCCCCGTGAACATTGTCGACACTTTACAGCTAAAACCACATTCAAATGTCAATCGTATCAAGTAGCCGTGGCCCATCGCTGCGTATCGCCTCAGAAGAATAGCAAAAAGGCCTTTAGAAAACACCTCCCATTAGTTTAACTCAGTTGTTTTGATGTGTTGCTAAGTTCAGAGTGCACAGAGGCAGAGAGACAGTCAGCCGTGATCGTATAGTGGTTAGTACTCTGCGTTGTGGCCGCAGCAACCCCGGTTCGAATCCGGGTCACGGCAATATCAGTTACGGTTTTAACTTTGGAGATGGCTTTTTCCCAAAATAGTCAGAAAATGCTATTTGTTGGCACAATTTATGTGCCCATTTGCTCAAAACACAGGGGCTAGTGGCGCAATGGTTAACGCGTCTGACTACGGATCAGAAGATTCTACGTCGACTCCTGGCTGGCTCGTGTTCCATTTAGCATTGCAGGTAAAGATTGCCTTCAACTCTCCCCCGTGAACTTTGTCAACACTTTACAGCTAAAACCACAATCAAATGTCAATTGATATCAAGTAGCCGTGGCCCATCGCTGCGTATCGCCTCAGAAGAATAGCAAAAGGCCTTTAGAAAACATCTCTCTCCATTAGTTTAACTCAGTTGTTTTGATGTGTTGCTGAGTTCAGAGTGCACAGAGGCCGAGAGACAGTCAGCCGCGATCGTATAGTGGTTAGTACTCTGCGTTGTGGCCGCAGCAACCCCGGTTCGAATCCGGGTCACGGCAATATCAGTTACCGGGTTTACTTTGGAGATGGCTTTTTCCCAAAATTGTGAGAAAATGCTATTTGTTGGCACAATTGATGTGCCCATTTGTACGAAAAACAGGGGCTAGTGGCGCAATGGATAATGCGTCTGACTACGGATCAGAAGGTTCGGCTCCTGGCTAGCTCATGTTCCCTTTAACATTGCAGGTGAACTTTGTCTTCAACTTTCCCCCGTGAACTTTGTCAACACTTTACAGCTAAAACCACAATCAAATGTCAATTATTATCAAGTCGCCGTGGCCCATCACTGCGTATCGCCTCAGAAGAGTGGCAAAAGGCCTTTAGAAAACATCTCTCTCCATTAGTTTAACTCAGTTGTTTTGATGTGTTGCTAAGTTCAGAGTGCACAGAGGCCGAGAGACGGTCAGCCGTGATCGTATAGTGGTTAGTACTCTGCGTTGTGGCCGCAGCAACCCCGGTTCGAATCCGGGTCAAGGCAATATCAGTTACGGTTTTAACTTTGGAGATGGCTTTTTCCCAAAATAGTCAGAAAATGCTATTTGTTGGCACAATTGATGTGCCCATTTGCTCACAAAAACAGGGGCTAGTGGCGCAATGGATAATGCGTCTGACCACGGATCAGAAGGTTCGACTCCTGGCTAGCTCGTGTTCCCTTTAACATTGCAGGTGAACTCTCCGGGTCACGGCAATATCAGTTACGGTTTTAACTTTGGAGATGGCTTTTTCCCAAAATAGTCAGAAAATGCTATTTGTCGGCACAATACATGTACCCATTAGTTTGAGAAACAGGGGCTAGTGGCGCAATGGATAACGCGTCTGACTACGGATCAGAAGATTCTAGGTTCGACTCCTGGCTAGCTCGTGTTCCATTTAGCATTGCAGGTAAACATTGTCTTCAACTTTCCCCCGTGAACATTGTCGACACTTTACAGCTAAAACCACATTCAAATGTCAATCGTATCAAGTAGCCGTGGCCCATCACTGCGTATCGCCTCAGAAGAGTAGCTAAAGGCCTTTAGAAAACATCTCTCTCCATTAGTTTAACTCAGTTGTTTTGATGTGTTGCTAAGTTCAGAGTGCACAGAGGCCGAGAGACGGTCAGCCGTGATCGTATAGTGGTTAGTACTCTGCGTTGTGGCCGCAGCAACCCCGGTTCGAATCCGGGTCAAGGCAATATCAGTTACGGTTTTGACTTTGGAGATGGCTTTTTCCCAAAATAGTCAGAAAATGCTATTTGTTGGCACAATTGATGTGCCCATTTGCTCACAAAAACAGGGGCTAGTGGCGCAATGGATAACGCGTCTGACTACGGATCAGAAGATTCTAGGTTCGACTCCTGGCTAGCTCTTGTTCCATTTAGCATTGCAGGTAAACATTGTCTTCAACTTTCCCCCGTGAACATTGTCAACACTTTACAGCTAAAACCACATTCAAATGTCAATCGTATCAAGTAGCCGTGGCCCATCACTGCGTATCGCCTCAGAAGAGTAGCTAAAGGCCTTGAGAAAACATCTCTCTCCATTAGTTTAACTCAGTTGTTTTGATGTGTTGCTAAGTTCAGAATGCACAGAGGCCGAGAGACAGTCAGCCGTGATCGTATAGTGGTTAGTACTCTGCGTTGTGGCCGCAGCAACCCCGGTTCGAATCCGGGTCAAGGCAATATCAGTTACGGTTTTAACTTTGGAGATGGCTTTTTCCCAAAATAGTCAGAAAATGCTATTTGTTGGCACAATTTATGTGCCCATTTGCTCAAAACACAGGGGCTAGTGGCGCAATGGATAACGCGTCTGACTACGGATCAGAAGATTCTAGGTTCGACTCCTGGCTAGCTCGTGTTCCATTTAGCATTGCAGGTGAACTTTGTCTTCAACTTTCCCCCGTGAACATTGTCAACACTTTACAGCTAAAACCACAATCAAATGTCAATTGATATCAAGTAGCCGTGGCCCATCGCTGCGTATCGCCTTAGAAGAGTAGCAAAAGGCCTTTAAAAAACAAATCTCTCCATTAATTTAACTCAGCCATTTTTGAGTCTGTTGATTTGATGTGTTGCTAAGTTCAGAGTGCACAGAAGCCGAGAGACAGTCAGCCGTGATCGTATAGTGGTTAGTACTCTGCGTTGTGGCCGCAGCAACCCCGGTTCGAATCCGGGTCACGGCAATATCAGTTACGGGGTTTACTTTGGAGATGGCTTTTTCCCAAAATTGTGAGAAAATGCTTTTTGTTGGCACAATTGATGTGCCCATTTGTGCGAAAAACAGGGGCTAGTGGCGCAATGGATAATGCGTCTGACTACGGATCAGAAGGTTCGGCTCCTGGCTAGCTCGTGTTCCCTTTAACATTGCAGGTGAACTTTGTCTTCAACTTTCCCCCGTGAACATTGTCAACACTTTACAGCTAAAACCACAATCAAATGTCAATTGATATCAAGTGTCACTGCGTATCGCCTCAGAAGAGTAGCAAAAGGCCTTTAGAAAACATCTCTCTCCATTAGTTTAACTCAGCCATTTTTGAGTCTGTTGTTTTGATGTGTTGCTAAGTTCAGAGTGCACAAAGGCCGAGAGACAGTCAGCCGTGATCGTATAGTGGTTAGTACTCTGCGTTGTGGCCGCAGCAACCCCGGTTCGAATCCGGGTCACGGCAATATCAGTTACAGGGTTTACTTTGGAGATGGCTTTTTCCCAAAATTGTGAGAAAATGCTTTTTGTTGGCACAATTGATGTGCCCATTTGTGCGAAAAACAGGGGCTAGTGGCGCAATGGATAATGCGTCTGACTACGGATCAGAAGGTTCGGCTCCTGGCTAGCTCGTGTTCCCTTTAACATTGCAGGTGAACATTGTCTTCAACTTTCCCCCGTGAACATTGTCAACACTTTACAGCTAAAACCACAATCAAATGTCAATTGATATCAAGTGTCGCTGCGTATCGCCTCAGAAGAGTAGCAAAAGGCCTTTAGAAAACATCTCTCTCCATTAGTTTAACTCAGCCATTTTTGAGTCTGTTGTTTTGATGTGTTGCTAAGTTCAGAGTGCACAAAGGCCGAGAGACAGTCAGCGGTGATCGTATAGTGGTTAGTACTCTGCGTTGTGGCCGCAGCAACCCCAGTTCGAATCCGGGTCACGGCAATATCAGTTACGGGGTTTACTTTGGGGATGGCTTTTTCCCAAAATTGTGAGAAAATGCTATTTGTTGGCACAATTGATGTGCCCATTTGTGCGAAAAACAGGGGCTAGTGGCGCAATGGATAATGCGTCTGACTACGGATCAGAAGGTTCGACTCCTGGCTAGCTCGTGTTCCCTTTAACATTGCAGGTGAACTCTCCGGGTCACGGCAATATCAGTTACGGTTTTAACTTTGGAGATGGCTTTTTCCCAAAATAGTCAGAAAATGCTATTTGTCGGCACAATACATGTACCCATTAGTTTGAGAAACAGGGGCTAGTGGCGCAATGGATAACGCGTCTGACTACGGATCAGAAGATTCTAGGTTCGACTCCTGGCTAGCTCGTGTTCCATTTAGCATTGCAGGTGAACTTTGTCTTCAACTTTCCCCCGTGAACATTGTCAACACTTTACAGCTAAAACCACAATCAAATGTCAATTGATATCAAGTAGCCGTGGCCCATCGCTGCGTATCGCCTTAGAAGAGTAGCAAAAGGCCTTTAAAAAACAAATCTCTCCATTAATTTAACTCAGCCATTTTTGAGTCTGTTGATTTGATGTGTTGCTAAGTTCAGAGTGCACAGAAGCCGAGAGACAGTCAGCCGTCATCGTATAGTGGTTAGTACTCTGCGTTGTGGCCGCAGCAACCCCGGTTCGAATCCGGGTCACGGCAATATCAGTTACGGGGTTTACTTTGGGGATGGCTTTTTCCCAAAATTGTGAGAAAATGCTATTTGTTGGCACAATTTATGTGCCCATTTGTGCGAAAAACAGGGGCTAGTGGCGCAATGGATAATGCGTCTGACTACGGATCAGAAGGTTCGGCTCCTGGCTAGCTCGTGTTCCCTTTAACATTGCAGGTGAACTTTGTCTTCAACTTTCCCCCGTGAACATTGTCAACACTTTACAGCTAAAACCACAATCAAATGTCAATTGATATCAAGTGTCACTGCGTATCGCCTCAGAAGAGTAGCAAAAGGCCTTTAGAAAACATCTCTCTCCATTAGTTTAACTCAGCCATTTTTGAGTCTGTTGTTTTGATGTGTTGCTAAGTTCAGAGTGCACAAAGGCCGAGAGACAGTCAGCCGTGATCGTATAGTGGTTAGTACTCTGCGTTGTGGCCGCAGCAACCCCGGTTCGAATCCGGGTCACGGCAATATCAGTTACGGGGTTTACTTTGGAGATGGCTTTTTCCCAAAATTGTGAGAAAATGCTTTTTGTTGGCACAATTGATGTGCCCATTTGTGCGAAAAACAGGGGCTAGTGGCGCAATGGATAATGCGTCTGACTACGGATCAGAAGGTTCGGCTCCTGGCTAGCTCGTGTTCCCTTTAACATTGCAGGTGAACATTGTCTTCAACTTTCCCCCGTGAACATTGTCAACACTTTACAGCTAAAACCACAATCAAATGTCAATTGATATCAAGTGTCGCTGCGTATCGCCTCAGAAGAGTAGCAAAAGGCCTTTAGAAAACATCTCTCTCCATTAGTTTAACTCAGCCATTTTTGAGTCTGTTGTTTTGATGTGTTGCTAAGTTCAGAGTGCACAAAGGCCGAGAGACAGTCAGCGGTGATCGTATAGTGGTTAGTACTCTGCGTTGTGGCCGCAGCAACCCCGGTTCGAATCCGGGTCACGGCAATATCAGTTACGGGGTTTGCTTTGGGGATGGCTTTTTCCCAAAATTGTGAGAAAATGCTATTTGTTGGCACAATTGATGTGCCCATTTGTGCGAAAAACAGGGGCTAGTGGCGCAATGGATAATGCGTCTGACTACGGATCAGAAGGTTCGACTCCTGGCTAGCTCGTGTTCCCTTTAACATTGCAGGTGAACTCTCCGGGTCACGGCAATATCAGTTACGGTTTTAACTTTGGAGATGGCTTTTTCCCAAAATAGTCAGAAAATGCTATTTGTCGGCACAATACATGTACCCATTAGTTTGAGAAACAGGGGCTAGTGGCGCAATGGATAAAGCGTCTGACTACGGATCAGAAGATTCTAGGTTCGACTCCTGGCTAGCTCGTGTTCCATTTAGCATTGCAGGTAAACATTGTCTTCAACTTTCCCCCGTGAACATTGTCGACACTTTACAGCTAAAACCACATTCAAATGTCAATCGTATCAAGTAGCCGTGGCCCATCACTGCGTATCGCCTCAGAAGAGTAGCTAAAGGCCTTTAGAAAACATCTCTCTCCATTAGTTTAACTCAGTTGTTTTGATGTGTTGCTAAGTTCAGAATGCACAGAGGCCGAGAGACAGTCAGCCGTGATCGTATAGTGGTTAGTACTCTGCGTTGTGGCCGCAGCAACCCCGGTTCGAATCCGGGTCACGGCAATATCAGTTACGGTTTTAACTTTGGAGATGGCTTTTTCCCAAAATAGTCAGAAAATGCTATTTGTTGGCACAATTCATGTACCCATTAGTTTGAGAAACATGGGCTAGTGGCGCAATGGATAACGCGTCTGACTACGGATCAGAAGATTCTATGTTCGACTCCTGGCTAGCTCGTGTTCCATTTAGCATTGCAGATAAAGATTGTCTTCAACTTTCCCCCGTGAACTTTGTCAACACCTTACAGCTAAAACCACAATCAAATGTCAATTGATAATTGATATCAAGTAGCCGTGGCCCATCGCTGCGTATCACCTCAGAAGAATAGCAAAAGGCCTTTAGAAAACATCTCTCTCCATTAGTTTAACTCAGTTGTTTTGATGTGTTGCTAAGTTCAGAATGCACAGAGGCCGAGAGACAGTCAGCCGTGATCGTATAGTGGTTAGTACTCTGCGTTGTGGCCGCAGCAACCCCGGTTCGAATCCGGGTCAAGGCAATATCAGTTACGGTTTTAACTTTGGAGATGGCTTTTTCCCATAATAGTCAGAAAATGCTATTTGTTGGCACAAATCATGTGCCCATTTGCTCAAAAAAACAGGGGCTAGTGGCGCAATGGATAACGCGTCTGACTACGGATCAGAAGATTCTAGGTTCGACTCCTGGCTAGCTCATGTTCCATTTAGCATTGCAGATAAAGATTGTCTTCAACTTTCCCCCGTGAACTTTGTCAACACTTTACAGCTAAAACCACAATCAAATGTCAATTGATATCAAGTAGCCGTGGCCCATCGCTGCGTATCGCCTTAGAAGAGTAGCAAAAGGCCTTTAAAAAACAAATCTCTCCATTAATTTAACTCAGCCATTTTTGAGTCTGTTGATTTGATGTGTTGCTAAGTTCAGAGTGCACAGAAGCCGAGAGACAGTCAGCCGTGATCGTATAGTGGTTAGTACTCTGCGTTGTGGCCGCAGCAACCCCGGTTCGAATCCGGGTCACGGCAATATCAGTTACGGGGTTTACTTTGGAGATGGCTTTTTCCCAAAATTGTGAGAAAATGCTTTTTGTTGGCACAATTGATGTGCCCATTTGTGCGAAAAACAGGGGCTAGTGGCGCAATGGATAATGCGTCTGACTACGGATCAGAAGGTTCGGCTCCTGGCTAGCTCGTGTTCCCTTAAACATTGCAGGTGAACTTTGTCTTCAACTTTCCCCCGTGAACATTGTCAACACTTTACAGCTAAAACCACAATCAAATGTCAATTGATATCAAGTGTCACTGCGTATCGCCTCAGAAGAGTAGCAAAAGGCCTTTAGAAAACATCTCTCTCCATTAGTTTAACTCAGCCATTTTTGAGTCTGTTGTTTTGATGTGTTGCTAAGTTCAGAGTGCACAAAGGCCGAGAGACAGTCAGCCGTGATCGTATAGTGGTTAGTACTCTGCGTTGTGGCCGCAGCAACCCCGGTTCGAATCCGGGTCACGGCAATATCAGTTACGGGGTTTACTTTGGGGATGGCTTTTTCCCAAAATTGTGAGAAAATGCTATTTGTTGGCACAATTGATGTGCCCATTTGTGCGAAAAACAGGGGCTAGTGGCGCAATGGATAATGCGTCTGACTACGGATCAGAAGGTTCGACTCCTGGCTAGCTCGTGTTCCCTTTAACATTGCAGGTGAACTCTCCGGGTCACGGCAATATCAGTTACGGTTTTAACTTTGGAGATGGCTTTTTCCCAAAATAGTCAGAAAATGCTATTTGTCGGCACAATACATGTACCCATTAGTTTGAGAAACAGGGGCTAGTGGCGCAATGGATAACGCGTCTGACTACGGATCAGAAGATTCTAGGTTCGACTCCTGGCTAGCTCGTGTTCCATTTAGCATTGCAGGTAAACATTGTCTTCAACTTTCCCCCGTGAACTTTGTCAACACCTTACAGCTAAAACCACAATCAAATGTCAATTGATAATTGATATCAAGTAGCCGTGGCCCATCGCTGCGTATCACCTCAGAAGAATAGCAAAAGGCCTTCAGAAAACATCTCTCTCCATTAGTTTAACTCAGTTGTTTTGATGTGTTGCTAAGTTCAGAATGCACAGAGGCCGAGAGACAGTCAGCCGTGATCGTATAGTGGTTAGTACTCTGCGTTGTGGCCGCAGCAACCCCGGTTCGAATCCGGGTCAAGGCAATATCAGTTACGGTTTCAACTTTGGAGATGGCTTTTTCCCAAAATAGTCAGAAAATGCTATTTGTTGGGACAAATCATGTACCCATTAGTTTGAGAAACATGGGCTAGTGGCGCAATGGATAACGCGTCTGACTACGGATCAGAAGATTCTAGGTTCGACTCCTGGCTAGCTCGTGTTCCATTTAGCATTGCAGATAAAGATTGTCTTCAACTTTCCCCCGTGAACTTTGTCAACACTTTACAGCTAAAACCACAATCAAACGTCAATCGTATATGAAGTAGCCGTGGCCCATCACTGCGTATCGCCTCAAAAGAGTAGCAAAAGTCCTTTAAAAAACATCTCTCTCCATCAGTTTAACTCAGCCATTTTTGAGTCTGTTGTTTTGATGTTTTGCTTAGTTCAGAGTGCACAGAGGCCGAGAGACAGTCAGCCGTGATCGTATAGTGGTTAGTACTTTGCGTTGTGGCCGCAGCAACCCCGGTTCGAATCCGGGTCAAGGCAATATCAGTTACGGTTTTAACTTTGGAGATGGCTTTTTCCCAAACTAGTCAGAAAATGCTATTTGTTGGCACAATTTATGTGCCCATTTGCTCAAAAAAACAGGGGCTAGTGGCGCAATGGATAACGCGTCTGACTACGGATCAGAAGATTCTAGGTTCGACTCCTGGCTAGCTCATGTTCCATTTAGCATTGCAGATAAAGATTGTCTTCAACTTTCCCCCGTGAACTTTGTCAACACTTTACAGCTAAAACCACAATCAAATGTCAATTGATATCAAGTAGCCGTGGCCCATCGCTGCGTATCGCCTTAGAAGAGTAGCAAAAGGCCTTTAAAAAACAAATCTCTCCATTAATTTAACTCAGCCATTTTTGAGTCTGTTGATTTGATGTGTTGCTAAGTTCAGAGTGCACAGAAGCCGAGAGACAGTCAGCCGTGATCGTATAGTGGTTAGTACTCTGCGTTGTGGCCGCAGCAACCCCGGTTCGAATCCGGGTCACGGCAATATCAGTTACGGGGTTTACTTTGGAGATGGCTTTTTCCCAAAATTGTGAGAAAATGCTTTTTGTTGGCACAATTGATGTGCCCATTTGTGCGAAAAACAGGGGCTAGTGGCGCAATGGATAATGCGTCTGACTACGGATCAGAAGGTTCGGCTCCTGGCTAGCTCGTGTTCCCTTTAACATTGCAGGTGAACTTTGTCTTCAACTTTCCCCCGTGAACATTGTCAACACTTTACAGCTAAAACCACAATCAAATGTCAATTGATATCAAGTGTCGCTGCGTATCGCCTCAGAAGAGTAGCAAAAGGCCTTTAGAAAACATCTCTCTCCATTAGTTTAACTCAGCCATTTTTGAGTCTGTTGTTTTGATGTGTTGCTAAGTTCAGAGTGCACAAAGGCCGAGAGACAGTCAGCCGTGATCGTATAGTGGTTAGTACTCTGCGTTGTGGCCGCAGCAACCCCGGTTCGAATCCGGGTCAAGGCAATATCAGTTACGGGGTTTACTTTGGGGATGGCTTTTTCCCAAAATTGTGAGAAAATGCTATTTGTTGGCACAATTGATGTGCCCATTTGTGCGAAAAACAGGGGCTAGTGGCGCAATGGATAATGCGTCTGACTACGGATCAGAAGGTTCGACTCCTGGCTAGCTCGTGTTCCATTTAGCATTGCAGGTAAACATTGTCTTCAACTTTCCCCCGTGAACTTTGTCAACACCTTACAGCTAAAACCACAATCAAATGTCAATTGATAATTGATATCAAGTAGCCGTGGCCCATCGCTGCGTATCACCTCAGAAGAATAGCAAAAGGCCTTCAGAAAACATCTCTCTCCATTAGTTTAACTCAGTTGTTTTGATGTGTTGCTAAGTTCAGAATGCACAGAGGCCGAGAGACAGTCAGCCGTGATCGTATAGTGGTTAGTACTCTGCGTTGTGGCCGCAGCAACCCCGGTTCGAATCCGGGTCAAGGCAATATCAGTTACGGTTTCAACTTTGGAGATGGCTTTTTCCCAAAATAGTCAGAAAATGCTATTTGTTGGGACAAATCATGTACCCATTAGTTTGAGAAACATGAGCTAGTGGCGCAATGGATAACGCGTCTGACTACGGATCAGAAGATTCTAGGTTCGACTCCTGGCTAGCTCGTGTTCCATTTAGCATTGCAGGTGAACTTTGTCTTCAACTTTCCCCCGTGAACATTGTCAACACTTTACAGCTAAAACCACAATCAAACGTCAATTGATAATTGATATCAAGTAGCCGTGGCCCATCGCTGCGTATCACCTCAGAAGAATAGCAAAAGGCCTTTAGAAAACATCTCTCTCCATTAGTTTAACTCAGTTGTTTTGATGTGTTGCTAAGTTCAGAATGCACAGAGGCCGAGAGACAGTCAGCCGTGATCGTATAGTGGTTAGTACTCTGCGTTGTGGCCGCAGCAACCCCGGTTCGAATCCGGGTCACGGCAATATCAGTTACGGGGTTTACTTTGGAGATGGCTTTTTCCCAAAATTGTGAGAAAATGCTTTTTGTTGGCACAATTGATGTGCCCATTTGTGCGAAAAACAGGGGCTAGTGGCGCAATGGATAATGCGTCTGACTACGGATCAGAAGGTTCGGCTCCTGGCTAGCTCGTGTTCCCTTTAACATTGCAGGTGAACTTTGTCTTCAACTTTCCCCCGTGAACATTGTCAACACTTTACAGCTAAAACCACAATCAAATGTCAATTGATATCAAGTGTCGCTGCGTATCGCCTCAGAAGAGTAGCAAAAGGCCTTTAGAAAACATCTCTCTCCATTAGTTTAACTCAGCCATTTTTGAGTCTGTTGTTTTGATGTGTTGCTAAGTTCAGAGTGCACAAAGGCCGAGAGACAGTCAGCCGTGATCGTATAGTGGTTAGTACTCTGCGTTGTGGCCGCAGCAACCCCGGTTCGAATCCGGGTCAAGGCAATATCAGTTACGGGGTTTACTTTGGGGATGGCTTTTTCCCAAAATTGTGAGAAAATGCTATTTGTTGGCACAATTGATGTGCCCATTTGTGCGAAAAACAGGGGCTAGTGGCGCAATGGATAATGCGTCTGACTACGGATCAGAAGGTTCGACTCCTGGCTAGCTCGTGTTCCCTTTAACATTGCAGGTGAACTCTCCGGGTCACGGCAATATCAGTTACGGTTTTAACTTTGGAGATGGCTTTTTCCCAAAATAGTCAGAAAATGCTATTTGTCGGCACAATACATGTACCCATTAGTTTGAGAAACAGGGGCTAGTGGCGCAATGGATAACGCGTCTGACTACGGATCAGAAGATTCTAGGTTCGACTCCTGGCTAGCTCGTGTTCCATTTAGCATTGCAGGTAAACATTGTCTTCAACTTTCCCCCGTGAACTTTGTCAACACCTTACAGCTAAAACCACAATCAAATGTCAATTGATAATTGATATCAAGTAGCCGTGGCCCATCGCTGCGTATCACCTCAGAAGAATAGCAAAAGGCCTTTAGAAAACATCTCTCTCCATTAGTTTAACTCAGTTGTTTTGATGTGTTGCTAAGTTCAGAATGCACAGAGGCCGAGAGACAGTCAGCCGTGATCGTATAGTGGTTAGTACTCTGCGTTGTGGCCGCAGCAACCCCGGTTCGAATCCGGGTCAAGGCAATATCAGTTACGGTTTTAACTTTGGAGATGGCTTTTTCCCAAAATAGTCAGAAAATGCTATTTGTTGGCACAAATCATGTACCCATTAGTTTGAGAAACATGGGCTAGTGGCGCAATGGATAACGCGTCTGACTACGGATCAGAAGATTCTAGGTTCGACTCCTGGCTAGCTCGTGTTCCATTTAGCATTGCAGGTGAACTTTGTCTTCAACTTTCCCCCGTGAACATTGTCAACACTTTACAGCTAAAACCACAATCAAACGTCAATCGTATATGAAGTAGCCATGGCCCATCACTGCGTATCGCCTCAAAAGAGTAGCAAAAGGCCTTTAAAAAACATCTCTCTCCATTAGTTTAACTCAGCCATTTTTGAGTCTGTTGTTTTGATGTTTTGCTTAGTTCAGAGTGCACAGAGGCCGAGAGACAGTCAGCCGTGATCGTATAGTGGTTAGTACTCTGCGTTGTGGCCGCAGCAACCCCGGTTCGAATCCGGGTCAAGGCAATATCAGTTACGGTTTTAACTTTGGAGATGGCTTTTTCCCAAAATAGTCAGAAAATGCTATTTGTTGGCACAATTTATGTGCCCATTTGCTCAAAAAAACAGGGGCTAGTGGCGCAATGGATAACGCGTCTGACTACGGATCAGAAGATTCTAGGTTCGACTCCTGGCTAGCTCATGTTCCATTTAGCATTGCAGATAAAGATTGTCTTCAACTTTCCCCCGTGAACTTTGTCAACACTTTACAGCTAAAACCACAATCAAATGTCAATTGATATCAAGTAGCCGTGGCCCATCGCTGCGTATCGCCTCAGAAGAATGGCAAAAGGCCTTTAGAAAACATCTCTCTCCATTAGTTTAACTCAGTTGTTTTGATGTGTTGCTAAGTTCAGAGTGCACAGAGGCAGAGAGACAGTCAGCCGTGATCGTATAGTGGTTAGTACTCTGCGTTGTGGCCGCAGCAACCCCGGTTCGAAATCCGGGTCACGGCAATATCAGTTACGGTTTTAACTTTGGAGATGGCTTTTTCCCAAAATAGTCAGAAAATGCTATTTGTTGGCACAATTGATGTGGGTTAGGGTTAGCTGTGGATTAATCACGATTAATCACAATTAATTACCATTCGTAAATAGGCCAAACAATTTCTAATTTTCTCTTTATATTGTTGTAGGAATGGAGAGATAAATAAAGTATGTGAAAATATAAATGTAAAGAACAATAAAATACTGTAAATAACTTGTAAAAACCTATACAAACTTAGTAAAAAATAAACATTACATTGTAAAAAAAAACACATTATAAGACAATATAAATAGAAAAAATTAAATGCTGTTAATAACTTTTTTTTTAAACTATACATTGCACTGTAAATAACTCACATTATAAACAAAATATAAAGTATAGAAGTTAAATAGTTTTCTTACTAAACCCACAGCAGGAAATTCCTCATCAGCACTTTGAAGCACTGCTTCTACTAGTTAGCGTTAGCGTCAGCTAGCATTCTGATGCTAATGTTAGCTGCTGTCTGTGTCCCTGTTAGTTAGACAGTAACTGTTAATGTTATGATTATATCATTATCTGCGCCAGCAGCGCCACTTACAACTGTGTGTCTGTCTTTCTTTTTTCTTCATCCTCTTTTTTTTCTTCCTCTTCTAACTTCCTGATTGATAACTCCTCTTCATTTTCCTTCAGCTTCACACAGGTTAACGTGAGGAGACGTGGGGCCCCTTTAGGGGGTTTCCTACTGAGATGTCCTTGCAAATCAACCATTGTTGTTTAAGGGAGACGGGGATGCAGCTGCTCACTGATGCATTTAGGCTCCGAGTGTCGGAAGCATAGACATATAACAGTAGACGCCGCATCGACCGCTACTGCCTATTGGCGCTGACGAGCCGTGGGGCCGCCATCTTGGACCGGTCACCCGCTCCACGCTGTCTATCTGTTTGACAGCTCAATGCGCACTTTATCAATCGTAACTCTGAATTCAAAACTTATTTTCACGCGGGGTTTTTTTTGCTGCAAACGTCATACATGTAGCTATGATACAGAACACATGGTTCGGCGTATTTTAATAGTCATAGTGGAATTAACAGTAATAGATATTCAGATAGAGATATATGTGATATGTAGGTATTTTGCAAACACTATATACACTATAAATATAAACACAGCAATAGAAATCATAGAGTAATCATATATAAATGTGTATATATATATATATATGTGTGTGTGTATATATACACACACATGTATATATACATACACACACACACACATATATATATACATATATATACACATACACACACGGTATATATCAGAGAAAATGAAAATATATATAATTCATATACAGAGAGAGATACCAAATACCAGGCTCTGAGAATTGAACACTTTCCCCAAAATAATACAAATACACCCTGAATTTGAACACACTACAGACACAAAGAAACTCTCATATTTACTTGGGGAGATCACAACACAGTGTTTATTGTTTTTCCACTATTATCTTGATTTTACAAATTATATCTTTCCCTTTTCCTTTAAAATTTTATGGAATCTCAATATTACTTAACAGAACAGATGCCTCTGGAGGCTGAATCGTTAACTGCAGCCCACACCAGAGACACTGGATGGAACAGTAATAAACAACTGACAAAATCAGTTTTAGGTTCAATTAATCACCTGTTCTGGGTAATGTTCAATCCTACTTGTGAAAAGTAATCCCTCGAGCCCTGTTTTCAAACGTCCGTCTATTAACGCAGGAATATGCTGCACAATGTTCTGGCATCGTATTGCTTCTGCTGCTCAACTAATAGTAGAACGACCGGTCCAAGATGGCGGGCGCATTTCTCGCGCCCCAGCAGCCAATGCGGCGTCTACTGTTATATGTCTATGGTCGGGAGCCCCCCTATCGGCTCGGGGCCCCAAGCAGTTGCCCGCCGCCTTGCCTGTTCATAAACTGCACGTCTACCCGTAGACAAATTAATCATCCTGCGTTAACGCGTTAATTTTGACAGCCCTACTGATAATAACTACCTTTGCTGGCAGAGACGGCTGAAAGGAATATTAGTAGAGGATCTTTGGAATTGCTTAGGTAAAAAATTCTCTTTCTCCTCCTTGTTGGTAGGGCGTCGCCCAAATGATCACCTTAAAGTGGTCCACTGGTTGATTTTGTGTGCACCAAAGTATCGAGATTACATTCACACCTACGCAAACAAACCGAACAAAGGGACCAAACAAGTTTGGTGCGCAAATCAAATGCTGTAGGTGTGAAAGCACCCATACTCAAGGTATTTACTCATCCATATTTAGTTTGGGAATGTCATTTTCGATCAGGGACCACGAAAAGAAGGTCAGGGATGAAGAGGTTAAAAATTACATTTGGGTGAGATGGGATTCGCACTTGTGACATTAGAGCTTTGTTCCTAATAATGAAAAATAATAATTCTCTATCAGGGGCTGGCCACCAGTGAGTCCAGTAAAGTTGGAAGGATATTCACAGATTTGAACTTCCTGAATCAATAAATCTGAAGTGAAACGTTTTTCAAACACAAATGATGCCCCTGTCCCACGGACGCGGGGACCGTCTGCAAATTGCACCACAAGAGCAAGACGCTGTAAACAAAAATCAATAACTCCACTGTTATACAGTGCAAAGACTCCAAAATCACTACACAGACCAAGGATCTCCTCGTGGTCATAATAAAACGTCGTTTTGTGAAAATGTGGCTTTTTAGAATGTTGGTGTTATTATTGGTATTTATCAGTAATATCTTACTATATTAATCAATAACTTTGCTGTTATACAGTAGAGACTCAAAAATCACTACACACACCAAGGGTCACCTCATGGTCACACTACACCTCTGTGTACACCTTGGTCTGTGGTGACTGCAATGTACACTAGCAAAGTTATTAAACATTATTTCACATAAAAATTCACCAACATTGTTTAACCCTCTGATGCATACATTATGTATCTTCTCAGGACATGAAAAAAAAAGTTAATATATGATTTTTTTCATAAAGTTACAGACATGTCTAATCCAGTGGACTACATACGCCTGAGCACTCAACCTAAAACATTGTGAACTTACTGTAAAAATGTATTAACTTGTGTTCTATTGTAAATATACAACCCCTTGTTTCTTTCTATACTTTGAAAAACATTTCAACAATTTTTGGGAAATTTCAACACTGTATAGGCGCAATGTTTAGGCCTGAATAAGAGAAACAATGCCACTCACGGCTGTGAATCTTACACCTAAATGTGTCAAACCATCCCCAACAGGAGAAACATTATTGTGAGTCTCCACAGTTCTATAAGGATGCAGGACAGTATTACTGCCCATATTTTTATCGGCTGCTTCTTACAGCTCAATAGACTACCCTCTGGAAAGGGCGACCAGAACAAGTATGGCGGACAACTCAAGTGTCTTTAAGAGTTTTTATTCTAAACACAACTCAATACACGACTTAATAGGTTGTAAACCCGCAAAGCATACGATTCTGATGATCATTTACAGATGATGACAAACAAATAAAGGATTTGCTATGTAAGAAGTACTTTGGTCATCAAAGCTTTGATGACGACCGCTTTGATGACAATCGCCCCTTTGATTTCGCACTGTACACGCTGGGCAACTGCTAGAACGTTCTATAATTACCAAGCCCTTATATTACCATGTTGGAAGAAAACACAGACTGATATTTTTGTCTCTGCATCTCCGAACACTTCTATGTTCATCACACCTCGGCTGTATGAAAGTCCGCAAAGCATCCAGGGGCACAGTGGCACACACATGTATTTGGTCTTCCGTGTGCATGCAGCGTCATGACATTTGTTTGTATTTTTCACCTCAGTGAGTTGGGGCCAGTGATATCCTGTGGCAAACCTGACCTCACGGGCTACTTTGGTGACAAAATAAGATAAAATACAGCTAATCTGCACAAAAATGTCGATTTTAAATTAATAGCTTATAAATATAACAATTATACACTGACGTATAACCAAAACAGTCACAAGAAACAGTGAAGCAAATATATGACGTGTTAAAAATATACTGGGTGATGCATGATGTCCACTTCATTGGACACATGGTTAATTGTAATTTTCTACATATTGGACATTATATTATATATTATATATATTGGACAAAAAATTAATATTCCAAAGAGATGATATCCTTCCCTAGATGTTTATGTATATCATCATATTTTTCTTACCACTGGGGCTCTTCTAGTATAGAAGGATTGACATGAAATGCCAGCAGTGGACGGCAAATATAGCCGTTTATTGGCCATCTTGGATTCAGAGGAAATTTACTTGCAATTACACCGACTGACCACTGAATTGAGTTCAATGGACTATGGCAGCAGAGAGCACTCTAGAGGCTGACATGCATTTCCACCATAGAAACCAATGCAATAAAGAGAGTTACTTTTTTAGCAGCTGTCCACTGTAGCGACCGCTATGCACCAGAGTATTTAAAAGCATTTCTTGTCCAAAATAAGAGGTTCAGTGTGACCGTGGGAACGTCATCTTTGTCTGTGGTGTGATTTTCGGAATACTACAGTTAACCGCGACGCACTTTGCAGACGGTCCCTGGGCACTCGCCTCACAACCCGTCTCGCTGCCGCTCCACATAGAGACTGATGTTATTCTTCCAGCCCGGAATTCAGGTCTGTTGGACGAAAATGTTACTGTAGCTCATCGAGTACACCATTCTGATTGGGAAGAGACTACGCGTGTGTTACTAGAACGTTTCGTTTACAAGTTATTGAACCCGAAAGTCCGAATGTGTCAATATCTTTCCAACTTTACGGAAGTCCACTACTGAGGTAATGAGTCAGAAGAAGATTTAACTAGATTTAATTAGACGATAACACAAAAGTATGTATAAGTATGCTGTATTAATGCCGGTTTGTGGTTGGAACGTACGTGTGGTGCGTGTCACTACCCGACCCGTACCGGAAACTCGAACCGATCCGATCTGCACATATGCGTGGCTGAATTCTTACAGCCATTGACACTCGGACTGCTCTCTTGCCGCTCAGTCCAGGATGATAATGCAACTGGTCGTATAAGGTTAGATCACAGATAAACGTCCTTTGATCATAAAAGCCAAGTATAAGTCGGAGAAAACACTATACATCAGTTCATGTCTTCACAAAGTTCATGCGTGAATTCACTGGACCAGAATAAATAAAATGCGAGACAGTTTAGGGATTTCACGGCAACTCAAACTTCATTCTTCTTCATTATTATGTATACAGAGCTTTATAAATTACTTATTTGCGCGTCACAAGTCTATGAGCATAAAATGACCCGCAAAATGGTATATTACAGCCCCTCCTTGTGGCCAAACGCTTACAACACATCTACCGGCCTTATGTTTGAATTCAATAGCCTTCTATTGTTCACAATCTATGAGAAACTGGTGGCATCGTGAGGCCCATAATTAGCGCCGGGTCAGGAGAGTTGGCGCAGGCGCGGTGGCCAAGTGGTAAGGCGTCGGTCTCGTAAACCGAAGATCGCGGGTTCGATCCCCGTCCGTGCCTTTTGTTGACTACTTCTACATCATATAAAACGATTACTGTACAATCCGTTGTTAGATTATGTACGTTTGATATGTCTCCGATTCCTGTTTACATGATTTAATCAGATTACATTTGTTAATTTAAATGATTTCTTATAATTGTATACACGTTGTCTGTCTGTGTGTGTGTTACATTAAAGCACATTAGTGCAGTAAAACAAAAATGATAATGTCATCAGGAGTCATTTAAACAAAACAGAAAGAGGGGATAGAAATGAGTGCAGTGTAGTAAAGTGGACTGAACCACAGCAGGACGATAGTGATTGAACTATAAATTATAAATTAACACTTTTTAGATTTACCCTTTGTGGTTCGTGCACATCGTCTCATTTAAAACGTGTCATTTACTGGTCATTTATCATGTGTGTCTGTACACATCATTTTCTTTAGTCTTTCTTGAAAAAAAATTTTCCCACTATAATTATGCAAATCCAGCACTTGTACAGTTTCCTTGGCAACAGTCTGCGTTGCAGCATCATTGATATCCGGCTCGGGCTGCAGCGTAGTGTCGCTACATACAAACTGAATGTAATAAATGCATGAATCATTCAACATTCCCTGCTGCTGCTGCTGCTGCTGCTGCTGCTGTGGTTTGGGAAAAAAAGAGAAAAACCTGTCAGCAACATCCACAGAACATCAGTGGAGGACAATGTCCATCTCTTTAACTACTGTTTGACTAATAATCATTAGTATATCATTAGTATAATCATTGTTTATAATTTGTATTTTATAGGCATTTATATAATTATAGGCAAATATAATTCCCTGTTGTAGTGAAGGTGTAAGGTAAGCTGTTTATGTGTGAAGATTTGCATTCAGATAATACAAATATTATGTTTGATACGAGCACTTTCTCAAACCTGCGGCCAACACTTAAAAAAGTTACAACGAAAGTGTCCCATGAACAACAGTGGACAATGTTTTTTTTTATTATTAATAATGATAATAATACATTAGGTTATGTCTTTCACACAGTTAAAGCAGTATATGTAAGCTTTTATAGTATTTTAATTACAATTGTCTGCATGTTATTATTGATTTTATTTCTATTTCTGTCTGTTTTGTTATGTACAGATTCATTTTGCATCTGAATGCTCTTTTTTGTGAACTATATACATAAATATATATATATATATCTCTCAAAACAAACACTTGGAGATGACTGTGTATATTTTGTGGTGTGAACTATAGTACATATACTGTATCTAAACTACAGTATCCAAACTGTCTGAAATCATCTGAATAAAAGCTGTCCTTCAGATTATGAACCATGACCCTGTATAACTTCAAGCTGGTCTGAGTAAAAACAGAATGAATCTTTTAAAAAACTGCAGCCAAAAGACCAGAAATGGAAAAGACAACATTAAAAAACCGACATTATTTCCTGCACCCACCTGCATGATATTGTATGTTTTACATCTTTAAAAACAAGGATACGTTGTTATTATTTAGTGCGAAAACCAGGTTACAACCACACGGTATTTACCACCAGACCTTTAACACTGTGTATTTATACGGCAAGACTTTTATTTTTAACATAATGAGGACAGAGTAAAGTAGGAGGTAAAAAGAAAAACAGTGCGGCACATGCAGTGCATTGGCAGCAAGTTCAGGTCTGCCGTCTGCTGCACACGCACTCGTTTCTTTTGTGTGGGCAGCAGTGGGTTGAAGATTTTTTTACACATTTTGTGGAAGGAATCGTCACCTCGACCCAACTGTGTTGCTTATTATTCAGAAACGAGTCGACAATTAAAATAATATAGAATTCATTCATGTTTTGTTTTTGCTCTTTAAGCCAAGACTTAATTGCGTGTCTCCCGGCTCCAAAATAGTTGATAAAGCAATGCAATCATGGAAAAACAGGTTCTGTCAGCTCCAAACTGAGGCACAGATCAAAGTCTCTGTTCAGTCACCATGACAACCACGCTGTCATGTATATGTAGGACAGGCAACCGGAGGACTTCCTCAAAATGCATGACGTCTTCAAGAAGGAAAGCCAGTTGACAGTAATACCAGTATTTCTGCTGCCACACATGAATGCAAAGCTAATTTATTCATACAGAGCAGTATCTGTGATGGTTGAGGTGAAGGTAAGATACTGAGAAAGGCCTTATGTTTATGTGTGCGTCCTCACTAGGGAGAGGTGGGGCCAAGGTTGGGGTTTGTGTGTGTGTTCTTGTATTTATATCTTTGTGAGGTCCAAAAATAACGTACAAATCTGTCTTTGTGGGGACATTTTGTCTTTACTGACTTACGGACTTTAAAGGCCTTTTTCAGGGTTAAAAGCTGGTTTTATATGGAGATAAATGTGTTCCACTGATATTTGTATGTGTGCAAATTGTGAACCACACGTATTTCTTGATTTGTATGCGTGTTTTGACATCCACAAATAAAATAATCCAATTTGTAACTTGTATGTTTATTTTTTACAAATAAAGATGTGCATTTGTAAATAACGTGACATTTGTAAAACTGAAAATTGCATTTGTGAATTGTGATTTTGCATTTGTGGATCGTAAATTTGCGTGTGGATCGCCAAAACACACATTTGTGGAATGCATGGTATATATTTGTCTCAGTAATGCCTCTCTTCATCAGCAGGTGGCAGTGTTTTCCAAGTAGAATCTAGCTTCAATCAGTGAACAAGATGTCCATTCGTTTTCAAAATAAAACCAGAAAAAAAAACGAAAAAACAACTAGTTTTCTCCAGTTCTCGTTTACAAAATCAAAATGAAAAGACTGATTTCACTGAATTTGAAAATAAAAATGTTTGTTTTGCTTGTTTTGGAAAGATACAGAGACTAAATAATTGAAACAAAATATTTTGGATGCAGAGTGAATCTGTATGTAAAAAAACATACAGAAATAACTGTTCTAATATAATATAATAACTAATATTATGTGAGGGTCCACATGACACCGATTGGAGGGCCGCATGTGGCCCGTGGGCCACGAGTTTGAGACCTCTGTGCAAGGGAATGCATTATTAATGTTAACAAATGCAGATTTATGGGCCATATTAACACAAACCTTAAAAGGACCCTAAAGGGACATGGAGGGAAAAAAAACGTTTCGAGTACTCGCATGATCGTTTCGCGTGCTCACCAGATACTGTTAGAGGCTAAGCTACGCTAACCAACTATGTGTGTGCGTGTGTGTGACGTCAGTGATTGAAACAGGAAGTGTGTGTGCGCCGTGTTGTTGTTTTATAGACTGTCACGCTTAATACTGTTGCTTGGTTATGTTCTCCCCTTTACGAGAGATTCTTATTGTACCCAGAGAGGCTGTGCATCACCCAGTACTGAAATAAAGTGCCGTGTTCAACGCAGACGGAGTCCCTCAGTTGTTGTGTTGTTGCCGAACGAGCTAACCCAAGCTAAGGAGTTATCGGTCCCTTTACTACGGTTCGGGGGAACTGCCGGATTGGCATTGTTAACAACACTTTCTTGTGCTCATCGGAAAGTAATTGCATGCAGGCATGATGTCCGTGAGATCATCCACTGCAGTCATTTCGGTTTGTGTTTCTGTGTGAAAATGACAGTAGCTACATGAGTTAGTTGGGCTATATTTTAGCCTGGGACTCTACTTGCTCTCTACGTCGCAGTCAGGTTGTGTCTGAAATACATTTAAAACGTATTTTGTAGCCTTTGGAGTCTGTTTCGGCACAAGGGAAACATCACTTTGGATTGTGTTGTTAATTTCATTCATGAACAGTTACAAACGCCAGCCGCTCCAACATTTCGAGTGCGCCTTTTCTGCCAACACTATGGTTTGCTAACGATCACGTGCGCACGCGAAAAGTGTCTGGTGAGCATGTGAAACGATCACATGCGCACGCGAAAGTATCTGGTGAGCATACGAAACGAAACAGTTCTTTTTTTTTGTCCCTTTAGGGGCTCCGTACAAACCACATAAAAACCATATAAAAAAATTATGATAGAAATTCCTGTATGTACTGTGTATCTTTGCGACGTCCAGGACCAGAACATTTTGTCTTGTCCTCACAATTTTAAATGTACTGTGTGGTATGGTAAAGACCTGGTTTTAGGGTAAGTGGGGTTAGGCGTTTAGTCGTAATGGTTAAGGTAAGGGTAAGGGGCTAGTGAATGCATCGTGTATGAGTGTCCTTTGTGAGGAGGATTTTTTCTGGTCCTCACAACTTTAAAGGGCTTTTGGGGGGGCTTAAGACATGGTTTTAGAGTTAGGGTTAGAATTAAGTTAAGGTTAAAGGTGCCATATGTAAGAATGTGGCCAAAAATTGTTACTACACTCAAATTCAAAATACCGAGGTCTTTTAGGTTTCGGTTTCTTCCTGATTCTCTGTGACATATTAGGAGGATTTTTTTGGCCAGTTGCTTTAGATTTATTACATAATGCACCTCTAAGGGTTGTTATTTGTGACGATGAAGGCATAGGCATGCATTTTGTCTATGTTCCTCAGTAAGAATGATGAACCATCTATTCAAACAATGTGAAAAATGTCTGCAAAAACAAGTCACACAAGCTTTAAAATGCACTTAATATGGTAATAAAGTTAGTAAAGGTTAGGTTAGATGATAATATACAGGACAGTGGTGATGTGACAGCAAAAATATAAGAAACAAATGTTTTTTGCCATGAATAACGTCCTTTGCAGAGGTCTGAGGGAAAGGAAAACCTACTAAATAAAGAACATATTGGACTTTGACTTTCACTGTGTGCATCACTTCAGCGCTCATACTCAGTGAAGGCTGGACACAACAGTGCAAGTGTTTATGGGTCATGACCCAGATACTTGTTTTTGTTTACTGTGATTATGGAGATAGTGTTTACTGGGTGTCAGAGACAGGGAAGTGAAGGTCGTTGTTTTTTCTTTTTTACTTGACAGGGAACTGAAAGAGGTTCCCAAGCCAAACCGAAAAAACCCCACTGTGGTCGACGAAAATAGAAGAGATTTAGTGCAAGTGGAAGTTTCAAAACCCACAGCCAATAACAGGCGGCTCATTTCTTGGAACAAAGCTTAAACACAATCAGATTTTCTTTTCAGGAATCTAAATTAAAATTAAAACGATCAGAGACAGTTCACTCGTAGCGGAGTGTCAGTGTCAGACTGTAGTGTCAGTGTGGCACCATCTACAGGCAATATTTAGAACTGACATAGATGGCACTTAAAGGAGGCCTCACACTGTGTAAAGGTTGAGAAAGTCAAACGGGTGAGTTCATGCACTTGAGAGGTTTCCTCACACCCTGGTGAAAAGAATATAAGAGGTCACTTCATAGTTTTCCTCTGACTTACTCTGTAGACGCCAGTGGGAAAGTTGGCTTTGGCGTGTACCCATGGTGCATCAGAAAAGCCTTAAAAGGAACAAAATACATATTTTTTAGATCTGTGCCGCAGGCGCACCCTTGGTAAATTGCCGTAGGGATAACACACAACTCCTTGTGTTCCAATATTTGTAGAAACAACACATGCAAAATATTTTTCCAATACATGATGATTTAGGGGGGGGGGGGGGGGCACCGCACAGCTGTTTTTGTTGGATAAAGTGGGAAACAGTGCTCAATGGTCGCCATGGAGATCTGAGGTAAACAAGACTGCAGCTCAAGAAAACTGAGTTAGCCACTGGAGAGGGTTTGTTCTTTTAAGTGTGTCAGTATCACCCCTTGTGTTTAAACTTTATACAGTATGTGTGTCCGACATCCATCACTGCTGCACAAACTCAGGGTAAGGCCACATGAACGTGTCCCATCGACATCCATTGTTTTTGTCTACAGGACAAATGAATAGAGAATCTTGAAAATTGAATTCTGAGAAATGCTGCAACAAACAACCATTACTTTGATAACTCTATAGAACATATTACTGTATAAAAGTTCACTGTACTCAACATTTCCAGGTCAAGCTTTTGGCAATAAGACTAAAAATTGCACATGTTTCAGAATCTCACAAGAGTTCATGTGTTAGATGGCACCCCTTAATCTCTATGAAATTCCTCAAAACTTTGCAAAAGTAATGCTTATGTTCATTGGAACAAAATGCAATGTCAGCCAAATTTATATTTTTAATTATATTTTCAAATTTGATGCACCCTAATGGACATCCTGAGGTGTGTGTTCGGTCACATCTTCTTTACAGCTTTACAAAATGAATTCCTCTATGTATTGTTATGTGTTGTACAGTCAAAGTTAAGATTCCGATTATAGCACATATTTAATACAAAGCAGGAAAGAGCAGGACTGTAAAAAAAAATTAACTACACTGAGTTCGACCCGAACAAGACCCCGGGGAAAGTCTGTTAACATTTGGTGTAAATGGTGGATTAAAGAGTAGCTATTTTACCTCATAAAAGAGTTTGAGGTCAAATAATTAGACATTTATACAGCGGGATAGCGAGTCGTTATCAACTCGAGGGTTGTGAGTTTGATTTCCGGCTCTGCTAATCTACAAGCCGATGTGTCCTTGGGCAAGACACTTAACCCCACATTGCTTCTGACAGCTGTGCTGGCAGCGTGTGAGTGGGTATGAAAGTGATAGAACATGAATGCGCTGTATGAAAGTGTGAGTGAATGGGTGAATGGAAACTGTCGTGTACAGCAGCTTTCATCAAGACTTTTTATTCTTTGTCATTGTGTATTGTATGTTTTGAGTAACATCTACTGCACGTCTGTCCGTCCGGGGAGTGGATCCCTCACCTGTGGTTCTCCCTAAGGTTTCTACCCTTTTCCCTGTTACAAGGGTTTTTTCCCTGGTAGTTTTTCCTTACCCTGGTCAAAGGTCTAAGGACAGAGGATGTTACCAACACTGTGAAGTCCCGTGAGATAGTGTTGTGTCGGTCATGAGTGATTCGTTCGAAAGTACGAATCATTTGAGTGAACGAACTGACTGGGATCACTTCATGAACTGATTCCTTCCTTTCTTAGTTCAGTTGAGCTCAGCAGCGATCGTGGGGGTTGGGAGTGGAACTGCCGCGTTCTGTGAATCACTCGTGAAGACGTTCGCCGACGCTGTCACTCACTCGGGAATCTTCGGCAAACGACGCCAGCCAACGTGCGCCGAGCGGGGAGGGAGTGAATAGTAAGAAGAACTGTGTCTGCCGTGCTGCTGTGATTCGTTCGCGCTGTCAGTCACTGACTCACTCATGATTCGTGAACGAATTGACACACAGAGAGCTGGTGACCTGTGGCTGTGGACGTGAATCTCTCGAACAAACTGAGAGCTGGTGAACTGTGGCTGAGGACATGAATCTCGTCCGCGCTGTCGAATCGTTTGAAGGAATCATTTTAATGAACTGATTCAAGTGATTCAGTATACTCAAATGAACTGCCGATCCCATCACTACCGTGAGACAAACTATGTTTTGTAAACTGTGGGCTATACAAATAAAGATTGATTGATTAATCAAGACTGGAAAAGCGCAATATAAATACAAAACCATTTACCATCTAATGGTGAAGGGTGCAAACTCTGCTTACTGTTCCTTTGCTGAGTGCAGCAGGAAGACCCAGGCCAGGAGGAAAAAGGAAGACAAATCTCAGGACAGGTGAAGGGCTGGGGTTCCCTTGAGCAAGGCACCCAATCCCCGTTGCTCCTCAGGCGCAGATAAGTGCTGTCCACTACTCTTGCGCCCCCGGCTTGCGTGTGTGTTCACTACTGGTGTGTAAAAAGGATGCGTTAAATACAGAGATAACCAGGCCCAACCATTCAATTTTTGGTACCCTTCCCTTTCTTCCCGTACTAGAGTAATGGTACAGTATGGTTGGAGTTAGACCCACGACACCGCCACTCCCTTTGCGACCGGTGTTTCTTCAACACACCACCGTGTATTCTCAAATCTCAATGGCTTTTGGTACTATTCCTAATGGAAACGCCAAACAAATAAATATGTACAGTACTAAACGGAACAGTTCCACTCGGTGGAAACACAGCGTATAACTCAGCTGAGTTTGTTTTGAAAATGAATGAAAGTACACCCTTTACAAGAATAACCCAACAAGTGATCCTGTTGTGAGTATGGTCTCAATTTAGGTCACACTTTTTTGTTAGGGGACCTTTTGTGTCTAATGGACAATTCCCACCCACTGTCTCTAGTGGATTCTACTTTTCAGTAGAGGTTTAGGACGGGTAAGAGATCTCTTTTCAAAACAATGGCCTTATCTGTTTTGACAACACCGTAAAGAAATGTGATACTCCCTGCTCACATTTCTTTGGGTACTTACAGGTCTATGGCGTAGGTTCCTCCCTGTATCTACCTTTAAAAGGCTGGATTGAAGAAATCAAGACTGGGACACGACGCTCATGTACACAGTGGTTCTTAGACCTGTTTATACCAAGAACTATTTGAGAAAATTAGCTCTTGAAGTAACAACATTATCACCAACGTGACCTCTTCCTCACATATTCTTCCCATACTGCTATAGTGAAATTAGATTAAAATGGAGAGAGAGATAATGCAACTCTATTATTATTATTATTATTTAAAGGTGCATTATGTAATAAATCTAAAGCAACTGGCCATAAAATCCTCCTAATATGTCACAGAGACTCAGGAATAATGTTCATATAACAAACTGAACTCATCAACAACAACAGTACAGACAAAATATTTGCATTAAAAAAAAATCTTTTGCAGACTTGTTTATGTTTTGAAATCATGTTTTGGCATGTGGCGCCACCTACCGCCGTCTACCAATCATTGCAGTCAGTAGAGTCTCAGCTGCCGAGCAACCACAGGTTGCCAGTTACGTCAGAAAACGAAACCTAAAAGACTAACCTCTGTATTTTGAATTTGAATGTAGTAACCATTGTTGGCCACATTCTTACATATGGCACCTTTAATTTATCATTTGTTTCATTTTCTACGCACTCAAAATCCTTCCGCTCCACTCTCTCGATCACATAACCTGGTATATATACAGTTGAACAACATTTCTGATTTCCCTCCAAGTAACACCACAGGAAGCTAGAGTGCCACAGTTTGAGAACCTTGGATCCAAAAGAGTAATGGGGTCGAGACTATGGATCAGAAATAGGAGTGGACGTCTGCTATTGAACAAATAGCTTGAATAAACAACACACAAAGTAAATTGAAACAAGTTTTTTTTTCTTTACATAATGATAATACTTTATTAATCCCCACAGAAAAATGGTGTGCATAACATTTGCTCTCAGTAATACAAATAATATTAAAATTACAGTAAAAGGGCTCATTCCATTCGAATAAGGTGAGGGCACTTCTTGCACTGTATCTATTTTATTCCCCTTGTTCCCCTTGACTTGTACAGTTCTAACATTCTAAGACAGAGGTCTCAAACTCGGGGCTCACGGGCCACAAGCAGCCCCCCCAGTCGATTTCATGCGGCCTGACACTTTGACATCGAGCATGACACAAGCATGGCGTGTTTTTGTACATTGAGAGACAAATGGCACTGTAAATATGTTTCATACTCGTCCAATTTCAAATGTAACACACAAATCTATGTAATGTACAACTGCAGAGTTAAACCTTTTTGTTTTTCTTCATTTTAAATAATTAAAAACAATATTTGAAAATGCACTAACTTGTAACTAACTGCCAGATATCGGAAGGATTAAAGGATTAACGTCACGTTATAATGAAAAACACAGTATGTGTAGCATATTTATTATTTATACATTCATTTTGCATTATAAAAATATCTTTTTTTTATTGTGAACTATATACCATTCCATTTCAAAAGAAGCACTTTTATTTTGAAATTGCCGTGACATGAAAGGCATATGTGGGTTTTCCCCCCCTCAGTTCTCTGAGTGAATGTGGCAAAAAATGTCCAGAGCGCAGTCAGAGTCATATTGTACATAACAGAGTTGTGAAGAGCACTTATCTGATCTTTCCCACACTTTGACTGCGTCTCAGCAGAGAAACGCTAAAGTTACCTTTTCATTATGTCAGTTGTAATCCCTCGTCACTTTTCGGGGGGGGGGGGTTGTGTCAGTTGTCACATGTGGGCTTTGTCTCATTGCAAAAAAAATTTGGCCACATTCTGTATTTGTTAATGTATGTAGACTCATTCAGGCATTTCACAAAGTTGCTGTCACACTCGCACACCCGCTCGTCACATGAGCCGTTCGTGAGATCATCTGCAAAGGAGAAGGACATAGAGTGCAGAGACTTGTATCAGTAACAAACTGGAATGATGATGTTCAGGAAATACTGGCTGAGGCACATCCTTTAACTTCTCTCTCCACTGAAGCCTGAAAGTGTGAACTGTTGAGTCTCTCTTCTCCTCACTCTGTGACTTGGTGCTATAGAACTAAAGTTGGAATTGAAATACAAATGATTTTCTCAAACTGTTGTGAGACCTGTTGTAAAATGTTTGTTGTTGACAAATACATTTTCAATACTTAAACTCCCAGTAATGGATTATTTTTGGACTTTTGGAATTTTGTCTATTCGCAAACTTGTAAAACTGAAATGTTTGAGGTTTAAAAGGCAGAATAGTTACGATAAAGCTGATATATGTTTTTTTAATCACACATCCCAGCACTAACAGATATCTATCACATCATCTACGTGACAGGCTTCAAACTTGGCAGGTGACTTACAGTACAAAGGGCACGACTGTGTGCAATGCCAATTCTGACGCTGTTCGGATAAGAATTGACGGAAATATCGGTTGGAATAAAAGAGGCACACACACCGAACACGTACTGCGCAAGTTGTGTTGGTATACTGCGATGATAAGACTACTGGCAAATTTGCAATTAACAGTAGTACAGTGGAGAGAAATCTTCTGAATAGAATCTATTTTTTAAGTCAACTGTAAGTGTATACGCTTCCTCGACGAGCAGGTTTTAACTGCAAATTATTGGCAGCAAAACAATTGAACCCTCTGTGTCACAAATATGTATCGTCGAGTTGAGCTTCATGATGTTTTTCCAGGCAACTGGTGAACTACTTTGAAATAACAACTCTACCTGGTGATTTTGTTTCCTAATTGTACATTTAGTGAAGTCGGTTGATAACTTATGTTACAGAGAAAACAATTGTTATTGATTTTAAGTACTCGAGCACTTGTCAGGCCCCATAAAATATCAGAAAAGGTTGATCAGGTGTTTCCCAAACCTGTAAAAGATGATATTCTAATAAAGTCTTGTTTTGAAGGATTTCTTGTGTTATATGGAGCAAAGAAACCAGACAGAAAGCTAAAACTGATTACCAAAATAGTTGACAATTAATTTAAAGTAACAATAACAATACTGATAGCTATTATGATTTGTATTGAATGTTGCATAAGCATGGAAAAAAGAAGATGAAGTACCACACTTAGTTGAATGGTCCACACAATCCCAACTGTAACTTTTCGTTTTGGTTTCGCAGCCATCTTCTTCTGCGCCACCGTAACAACAGTCATGCTTGAAGCAACACCTGCATCCGGAAAAACAACAACAGCAACGACACAATGAATATTACGTTGTGAAGGCCTGATCTGTCATAAAGAGTTTGAGTCACACCAGTGCTATTTTAAAGGCAGGGCAAAGTCGCCATCAGTTTCCTCAACAGATATGTAGCAGTTTGTGGGGGGTTCAAGAGGTCTCGTAGCAAAAAAAGGGGGGGTGGGGGGGGGAGAGAGAAGTGGCAATTAGGACTTGGGTGTGGAACCCTATGGAACCCTTGGACCTATTTTGAAGCAACCACTGGACCAAGCAGTTTGCGAAATACTCATTAATAATCAGGGGGTCCCATCTCCCAATTGTTGCGCAATACCATGTCACCACGCCAGGTGCCACCCTGCAGTATTGGCTATCTTCCCTGTCAGATGTGGGCTTGTGTGGGCCTTCACCAAAATTCAAATTTTTCATGTTCCTATGATAAATGCCATGAGACAAGTTTGTTCAGTTACGAAACTTTCAAAACGTCAAGATGGATGCCAAATCCAAGATGGCCGACTTCCTGTTGAGTCGAGTTCTTGGTCCCAAGAGGATTCTGTTTGTTTGTCTTGGGACGTACGATGTTCCCACGAAATTTGGTGCAACTAAATTTCGGCTGCTCTATAGACTTTGACCTGAGGGGGCGCTACTGAGCCACTTTACATTGTTTTTTGTTGCAATTCCATGATTTCATCCAATTTTTCACCAGATTTATTTCAATTTTCAGTTTTCAGGGGGTCAAATTCGAGATTCCGTGGAGAGAAAAATAATATGAATTCCTAGAATAACAAAAGGTCCTCGCACCCTGTGCGCTCGGTCCCTAATTATACTAACTAGGGCTCTGCACAGTCATGGAAGGGCCCCTGTGTCGTAGGGGAGTTCAGCAATTCCCTGACCTCACTGTCTCCTTCACACAAGTGCTTATTAATCCCCTCAAAAATGGCCGCAAAGCCACAGAATAATAATAACCTATATGTAGTGTAGGTCACGTATGATGTTTCGAGGTAATGGGTCAATGTATGGCAAAGTTCTAGGGCACTTTCGCAGCGAATAGTGGGAATCCAAAATAGCTGTGTCGCCACGCCTGTTTGAATTTGCATTTTCAATGTTGGTATGACAAACGCTCAGAGTTCACTCATTTGCTAAAGGGTGCAAATCGCCAAAATGGACTCAATCACACAAATTGGTGCCAGGAGACGTTTTGGGCCCCAATAAAGTTGGATATCTGGAATCCACTAATCAGTTTTTCACATGGAATCTTTTATAACATTTCTTCACATTTTATATTCTAAAACACCAGAGATAACTTTTTTGTGTGGTAAATAAAGCCTTTCCCGTTTGCATTCAGACATTCTTTAAACTAAATTATAATTTACGAGGATTATTTATGTTTGAAACTAGCAAAGTGAGAGCAAATATTAAATACAGACGTGTATGTGTCACTTTTGGGGGTAAATATGGAAAGAACTAAAAAAAAAGTTGATTTAAGTTGTTATCTTTATTTTACTTGTATTGTGTCTACAGGATAGGCAAAAAATAAGCCACGTTATTGACATACTTGTGTTCAATGATCTTGCTTTACATTTACTTTGTATAAGAATGCAACCAAAATAAAGTTACTCATTCAGATTTAGAGTTAAAGCTGCTGCCTCACCAGTCTGTCGCGTCTCTGGGCCAGCCCTGACCACCCACTCCACAGTAGCATCCGTACATCATATAATCCAAGGGAGAGCTGTCCATGACGCACAAGATTTCATTTGCAAGATCCATCAAGCTTCTCTTTTCCCGCTGGGACCTGTGTGCTGCCACAAGGGCCACAGAGGCCACAGAGGCCACGGCCACTGCAACGAGCAATAAACAGAAGAAAAGGAAGAACTCAGCTCTCGCCTTAGAAACAAGTCTCTGTTTTAGTCATTTTGTATTAACCCAACACCGATTTTTCTCTGTCTTGCTGTCAAAAATCATAATTTTTATATAAGGATGTAAGGAACGTTGTATCACAAAGAGTATTTTTCTGTGTCTTGTTGTTTCATCTCCTGCATTTTAAGCTCCACATTTAACACCTATAGAGTCTAAAATTCATTATGTATTACTATAATAGTAATGTCAAATTACCTAACACTGCAAGTTGTACAAATCATTAAGAAACAACTTAAGGTGTTAAAACATGGAAAAGTACACACAAAAAAAGTATTAAAACAAAATTAAGAACCCAGCAACAGTATATGCACACTAAAGCAAATCAATTAAACAATTCTATACCATTAAGCTGCTTCTTGCCTTCTTCTTGTCTGACACCCATATATGCACTTTAATTGTAAATAAAACACCATCGTAAGTTTCCCCTCTCAAGTCTTCACAGTCTCCCTTCATTGTTTCCTGAAATAATATTTCACAAGCTCTCTGTATTTAATCCCCAGTCAGAGTAAATAAAAGACTCACCTGATAGCAGGAGGACAATCCGGTAAAACGCAGACATGACATGCAACAGGCAGCTCAGCTCCACAGCAAGTGTGAACTCACTTCCACTTCACTGAGAAGGGCGTTGAGTGGGAAGCCTCTTTCAGACACCGTCTCAATAATCTCCTCAACATCACTATTGGCCAGAGGCTAATCCACTGTTTATGGGAATCAACGCCCCCTACAGGGAACAGCTGAGAGTTTCAAAAAATAAAATGTTTATAAATTTCATTCAATTTCTCACCTGTGTAATTATCTTTTTGTGACCGTTGTATACATTCTAGTCATGTAGAGTGACATTGTGCAAGGGTTATTGTATCTTTTTGTGTTTGGTTTGTCCTCTTTAAATCATTGACAGTGGGATTATGGAAGGATTATCGTGTGTTTTTGTGTTTGTTTTGACCTCTTAAAGTCATGTACAGTAGGATTATGAAAGGATTATTATCTTTTTGTGTTCCTTATGTCACAAGCTACTCAAAAATTCATGTTACTGTTACTTTCTCTGCTGATACATGGAGCTGACCTTGGGGAGGACTGAAAAATATGTTTTTCCCTTACAACCACTCTGCGAAATACAGGGGGTCTGGGGGGGGCTAGACCCCCTGAATAACATTTGAGACCCCCTGAAAGCCTCAAAGGCAAAATTTGAGGGGGATCTAAACATGTTACAGTGTAATTGGAAAACAATGTTTTTTCGTACTGTTTTACAAACTGAATGTGATCTATAATACACTTTGCATGCCTTCTTATTCTATATAACCAGACAAAATGTAAATTATTTTATTTATAATTTTGTATTTTAATTAACTGGCGAGCTGTCTAGGGTGGACCCCGCATATCGCCCTGGCAAAGACCCGCCCAAAACCCTCCGGTGGAGGATGAAGTGGTAGATAATGGATGGATCGAAGGATGGATGTTTTAATTCATTGCTTTCCAAATGGCGCTGTGAAAAAGGCCCACACAAGCTCACATCTGACAGGGAAGATAGCCAATAGTGTGGTGGGGGTGAAACAGTATTTCGCGACAAATGGGAGTTGGGACCCCCCTGATTATTAATGGACATTTTGCACACTGCTTACAACAACCACACGGTATTTACTGCCAGACCTTCAACACTGTGTATTTATACGGCAAGACTATTATTTTTAACATAACGAGGACAGAGTAAAGTGGTGGGAGATAAATGGTGTTTGACCAGTCTCTGTATGAACCATCTATTCAAACAATGTGAAAAACATCTGCAAAAACAAGTCACACAACCACTAAAATGCACTTAATATGGTAATACAATTAGTAAAGGTTAGCACTCTTGCCTTTGCAGCAAGAAGACCCGGGTTCCTGGGTTCAAGCCCCGTTTGGAACAACTTCGGAACAAGGGCCTTTCTGCAAGGAGTTTGCATGTTCTCCCTGTGTGTGCGTGGGTTTTCTCCAGGTTCTCCAGCGTCCTCCCACAGTCCAAAAACATGCGATATGGGAATTAGGTGACTCTAAATTGACCGTAGGTGTGAGTGAATGGTTGTTTGTCTGTATATGTGGCCCTGCAATGGACAGGACCCTGCCCATCGCCCAATGTCTGCTGAGATAGGCACAGCACCCCCTGCGACCCTCTGGTGGAGGATGAAGCGGTAGATGATGGATGGATGTTTTTTTTCCATGAATAACGTCCTATGCAGAGGTCTGAGGGAAAGGAAAACCTACTAAATAAAGAACATATTGGACTTTGACTCACGCTTTCTCTGTGTGCATCAGTTCAGCGCTCATACTCAGTGAAGTCTGGACACAACAGTGCAAGTGTTTGTGTGTTTGTCATGACCCAGATACTTATTTCCAGTCCTGAGTTTTGGACACGGCACTACAGCATCATCAACTCCTGCAGTGTGAACCAACAGACGAGTGTAAACACTCACCAGAGCGACAACATCTGTGAGGGTTTTGTTCACTGTGATTATGGAAATAGTGTTTACTGGGTGTCAGAGACAGGGAAGTGAAGGTCGTTGTTTTTTTTTTTTACTTGACAGGAAACTGAAAGAGGTTCCCAAGCCAAACCCAAAAAACCCCACTGAGGTCGATGAAAATAGAAGAGATTTAGTGCAAGTGGAAGTTTCAAAACCCACAGCCAATAACAGGCGGCTCATTTCTTGGAACGAAGCTTAAACACAATTAGATTTTCTTTTCAGGAATCTAAATTAAAATTAAAATGATCAGAGACAGTTCACTGGTAGAGGAGCCACTGTAGTGTCAGACTGTAGTGTCAGTGTGGCACCATCTACAGGCAATATTTAGAACTTACATAGATGGTGAGTTCATGCACATGAGAGGTTTCCTCACACCCTGGTGAAAAGAATATAAGAGGTCACTTCATAGTTTTCCTCTGACTTACTCTGTAGACGCCAGTGGGAAAGTTGGCTTTGGCGTGTACCCATGGTGCATCAGAAAAGCCTTAAAAGGAACAAAATACATATTTTTTAGATCTGTGCCGCAGGCACACCCTTGGTAAATTGCCGCAGGAATAACACACAACTCCTTATATGTGTGTGTTTATCGGTCACATCTTTTTGTTCAGTAACAATGAGCCAAGATTCCAAATTTCAACCAAGGATGTGTAAACAAGTAATTACTGACCTCCCCCTCGAAAGAATTGATCCTCACCGTTTGAATTAACAGCAGTTCTTCTCTTCAGCCCCTACATTATCAGGGACACTGTACAGCGGAGAACAAAGATGAAATCGTGGGGTGTAGTGTTTAGCTGTATGGCGACAAGAGCAATCCATGGCGACATCGTAGAAGACTTGTCAACAGAAGGGTTCTTGAAAACGTACCAGCGCTTCACGGCTCTCAGGGGTCACCCAAGAAAGCTTTGGTCAAATCAAGGAATTGACATTGTGGGTGCTAGGCCAGTGCTAAAGGAACTGTATGAGTTTCTTAATAACATCGACAAGGACCGGATCCAGGAAAAGGCAGCAGCCACAGTGACTGACTGGATCTGGGTGCTTCACCCAGCAGACTTTCCACACCGAAACAGAGCAGCTGAAGCAGCGGTCCGTGTACTCAAAAGGGCACTGAGCAATGTTGGCGAGGAAGGTAACCTGCCATGCCAAAGATGTCCAGTCTCCAGCGGACAGTGCAAGAGACGCCAGAGAGTGGAGAACTGTCCCTCCACCATCCACAGAGATGTCAGGAGGCTGGTAGTCCTACTACCAGTGGAGGAGCTGAAATAAATTGTCCTGTGGTGTTTCCAGATAAATCCCCATCACATGGTGTGTTTCGATTTCGGATCGAAACTTTCCCCTCCACCGGCTGGTGGTGTGTTTTGGTAAAGGATACCATGAGGACATTAAGGACAATGTATCAACATGTATGTAGTCTATGGACCAAACCTTTAGTTGTTCGTGATGTGTGTGACGTTCCTACTCAAGGACATAACTTTGTGTACTTCAGGTAAATGTCACATCTGTCTAAGTCTTAACTGTTTGAATTAGTTGCTGTGGCTTACTGTGGTTCAAGAACCAGGAAGCCAAGTGGGAGGTGTAGAACTTTCCGGCAGGTATAGAGAATGCGCAATGCGTAATCAAAGCGCAGTTGTCATCAAAGCTTTGTCACCAAAGCACTTTCTTGTATATTGCTAATCTTTATTTTCCTGTTTTCATCGGTCACTGATAATCAGAATCCGGACGCTTTGTCGATTCACAACCTATTAAGTAGTGTGTAGAATAAAACCTCTTAAAGACACTTGAGTTGTCCGCCATACTTGTTCTGGTCGCCCTTCCCAGAGGGTAGTTTATTGAGATGTAGGAAGCAGTCGGTAAATATCTGCACACTGCAATAGTGAAATTAGATTTAAATGGAGAGAGAGATAAGGCCACGCTGATTATTATTATTTAATTTATCATTTGTTCATCCTTCAGCTCCACTCCCTCGATCACATAACCTGGCATACAGTTGAAGAACATTTCTGATTTCCCTCCTAGTAACACCACAGGAAGCTAGCGTGGACATAGGAGTGGACGTCTGCTATTGAACAAATAGCTTGAATAAACAACACACCAAGTAAATACAAACAAGTTTTTTTTTCCCCTTTACATAATGATAATACTTTATTAATCCCCACAGAAAAATGGTGTGCATTACATTTGCTCTCAGTAATCCAAATAAGGAAAATAATAATACAGTAAAAGGGCTCATTCCATTAGAAAAGGTGAGGGCATAATTGGACATTGTTATTCTTACTTTTACATGTACAGTTTCTTGTACTGTGTCTATTGTATTCCCCTTTTGAGTACATGTGTTTTAAAAGACTTGTACAGTTCTAACATTCTGGTCTACTTCGCCGTGCACCGAGAGTAGACCAGGTTAGAGCTGGACCCGTTAAGGTAAAGCGGGGTTCCCCTTTCCTCCGGTCTTAACCGGGGAACATAGGTAGGACCCCTCCTTGAACCAAAAACTGCAGACCAAGGTAAGCCCATTCTAAACGTCAAAGCCAACGCATGGTTATTATAAATATAGTTTCCATTTTTTTGGCCTGTTTTTGTACATTGAGAGACAAATGGCACTGTAAATATGTTTCATACTGTTCAAATTTCAAATGTAACACGCAAATCTATGTAATGTACAATTACATAGACCGTTAAACAGAGTTAAACTTTTTTGTTTTTCTTCATTTTAAATTGTTAAAATTATATTTTAACAGTAACAGTGCAGTATGCAGTAACTTATAAATAACTGATGTAGATATGTCTTATACTGTAAATGTTTGCTGAAAAATCACATACTGTTGCTTTAAAATAGAAAAATATCAGTTTGCAAATATACATTTTACTTTAAGACTTTTCTTAAGACTTTGGTGAATGTGTCAAAAATGTCCAGAGCGCAGTCAGAGTCGTACATAACAGTGGCGTTTTGTAAGGAGCACTTATCTGATCTTTCCCACGCTTTGACTGTGTCTCGGCAGAGAAATGCTAAAGTTACCTTTTCTTGAGTCGACTCCAGCTGTAATCCCTCGTCACTTTTTTTGGGGGGGGGTATCTTATCAGTCTTAAAGAGACAAATACGATATTGTGTCTTTCTTTGTGTTCATTCCTCTCGCCGTTTCATCTCGAATTGACAAAAAGGCTCATGCACATGCTATGTCTGTAAAATATTACATGTCAGCACTGTGTCTTTGCAAAGAAAATTTGGCCAAAAGGCGTGCTTTCCAATGAATCTAGCCTTTTTCAGGCATTTGGCAAAGTCTCTGTCACACTTGCACACCCGCTCGTCACACTTGTCCTCCAAATCATCTGCAAAGGAGAAGAACATAGAGTGCAGAGACTTGTGTCAGTAACAAAGTCAGAAAGCCAGAGATTTTGTATCTCTCTCCACTGAAGCCTCAAGTGCTTCTTTGTCATGTTAACTGTTGAGTCTCGCTTCTCCTCTCTCTGTGATTTGGTGTTATAGAACTTAAGTTAGATTGGAAATACACATGCAACTGCTGTGAGACCTGTTGTACAATGTTTTCAACACTTAAACTCACAGTAATCCATTATTTTTGGACTTTTGGAATTTGCGCTAACTTGTAAAACTGAAAGGTTTGAGGTTTCAAAGCCAGAATAATTACAATAAAGTTTTTTTTATTCAACTCTGTGGATACTGATAGCTATTATGATTTTTATTGAATGTTGCATAGGCATAAAAAAAAGATGAAATACCACACTCAGCTGTACGGTCCTCACATTCCCATCTGTAACTTTTGGTCTTGGTTTCGCAGTGATGTTTTTCTGCGTCACCGTAACAACAGTCATGCTTGAAGCAACACCTGCATCCAGAAAAACAGCAAAACACAAAACAGCAACAACAGAATGAATGTTACATTGTGAAGGCCTGAGCTGTCATAAAGAGTAGGTGGGTAGAGTGAGTGCACTGTGGTTTGAGTCACACTGGTGCTATTTTAAAGGCAGGGCAAGGTTTCCTCAACAGATAGTTAGCAGTTTGTGGGGGGTTCAAGGTCTCGCAGCAAAAACGGAGGAAAAGAAAGAAGTGGCAATTAGAACTTGGGTGTGGAATTTTTGTCCCTATTTTGAAGCAACCGCTGGACCAAGTGAATGCTGGAGTCCATCTTTCTATCCCATGTGTGGTTGGTTTCGGCTCATTAACCAAGGGGAAACGTGTGTGCAAAGCAGGACGTCGCGAGGCTGAAAGGAATCCAGGGGGAGGAAACACCACCAAAAACATGCCAAATTGCACCTTACGCACGACATAATGTAAAGTGGACCATAAATAGAGTGTCAACTTGTTTACATTCTGGTTTCTTCAGATTAAATCAAACTTAGAGCCTATAATTAAACTTCACAAAAGAACAATTAGAATAATAATGAAACCATTACGGAATAACAATAATAATAATAACTTGGACTCCGCACATTCAGGGTATCCTCATGCAAATGTCCTCCACGCAAGTCGGGGAGATCAGCAATTCCCTGACCTCCCTTGCTCCACAGCCTTCACTTGTGCTCATTAATCCCCTCAAAAATGGCCGCAAAGCCACATAATAATAATAATGATAATAAGAACGTACAATATGAGGTGCCCGTCACATAGGATGTTTCTAGACAATCTGTCAATGTATGGCAAAGTTCTAGGACACTTCCTGTTTCGCAGCGAAATTTTGGAAATCCAAAATTGCCGTGGCTACATCCGTTTGAATTTGCGTTTTCAATGTCGGTACGACAAACGCGCTCAAAGTTCACTCATTTACAAAAGGGTGCAAATCGCCAAAATTGACTCAATCACACAACTTGGTGCCAGGAGACATTTCGGGGCCCAATAAAGTTGGATATCTGGAATTCCCTAATCAGTTAAATATTATATATATATTATAATTTACAAGGATTATTTTATGTTTGAAAGTAGCAAAGTGAGAGCAAATATAAAATACAGACGTGTATTTGTCACTTTTGGGGGTAAATATGGAATGAACTCAATGACGAAATTAATTTGTGTAAAAACTCTTTTGCGGTTCAAAAAAAGTTGAAAGTCTAGTGCTATAACAGTAAGTGCATTGTTATTTTCCTTTTTATTGTGTAAACAGGAAAGGTTAAAAGTTAAACGTTAAAGCTGCTGCCTCACCAGTCCGTCTTGTCCATGGGCCAGCCCTGACCACCCGCTCCACAGTAACATCCGTACATCATATAACTCAAGGGAAATCGGTCCGTGCTGCACTTGATCGCCCCTGCAAGATCCATCAAGCTTCTCTTTTCCCGCTGGGACCTGTGTGCTGCCACAGAGGCCACAGAGGCCACAGAGGCCACGGCCACTGCAACGAGCAATAAACAGATGAAGAGGACGAACTCAGCTCTCTCCTTAGAAACAAGTCTCTGTTTTAGACATTTTGTATTAACCCAACACCTATTTTTCTCTCTCTTGCTGTCAAAAATCATCATTTTTATATAGATGATGTAAGGAACGTTGTATCACAAAGAGTATTTTTTCTTTGTCTTGTTGTTTCATCTCCTGCATTTTAAGCTCCATATTAACACCTATAGAGTCTAAAATTCAATGTGTATTACTATAATAATAATGTAATAGCAAATGACCTAACACTGTGAGTTGTACAAATCATTAAGAAACAACTTAAGGTGTTAAAACATGGAAAGTACAAACAAAAACAGTATTAAAACAATATTAAGAACCCAGCAACAGTATATGCACACTAAAGCAAATCAATTAGACAATGTTTCTACCATTAAGCTGCTTCGTGCCTCTCTGACACCCATATATGCACTTTAATTGTGAATAAAACACCATTGTCAGGCTTCAAATGATGAGAAAATGGATAGTGATAGAAAAAAACAACACAGCACTTCCCTCTCAAGGCTTCGCAGTCTCCCTTCATTGTTTCTTGAAATAATATTTCACAAGCTCTCTGTATTTAATCCCCAGTCAGAGTAAATAAAAGACTCACCTGATAGCAGGAGGACAATCCGGTAAAACGCAGACATGACATGCAACAGGCAGCTCAGCTCCACAGCAAGTGTGAACTCACTTCCACTTCACTGAGAAGGGCGTTGAGTGGGAAGCCCTTTTTAGACACTGTCTCAATAATCTCCTCAACATCACTATTGGCCAGAGGCTAATCCACTGTTTATGGGAATCAACGCCCCCTACAGGGAACAGCTGAGACTTTCAAAAAATAAAATTCTCATTCAAGAATACATTTTTCACCTGTATAATTATCTTTTTGTGTTTGTTGTGTCCTCTTAAAGTCATGTACAATGGGATTGTGGAAGGATTATTGTATCTTTTTGTGTTTCTTGTGTCCTCTTTAAATCATTGACAGTGGGATTATGGAAGGATTACTTTATCTTTTTGTGTTTGTTGTGTCCTCTTAACGTCATGTACAGTGGGATTATGAAAGGATTATTATCTTTCATAATTACCAATCGCAAATGTTCACAATTCAATCATGTCTGAGACTGATGGGCTGTGGAGCGGTCGCTCTCGGTGATAAACAAAGACATGATATTCCAACCTTATAAAGTGTAATCCTGACATGTCGGTTTAAATCTCGACATGATATTCCAACTTTATTCTAGAAATTCCAAGCGTAATCTCAACATGTCGATTTATATTCCTTAACTTTGTTCTCGAAATTTGTGTAAACTCTGCATGCCGACATGACATTCTGACTTCTTTTCAAGTGTAATCTCGACATGTTAACTCTCAGCATGATATTCCAATTTTATTCTTGACATTTTCAATTATTTTGTCATGGCAAAAAACAACAACAACATTTTCATGCATGGCCCTAATGCTCTATTGTACAAATTAGACTGAGAAAATTGTAAAAACCTCTTCAGTAAAAGTGTTTTACTATTGACACAAGAGGCATCCATCTTGGAATCCCATGTTATTGTGAGCTTGCTTTGACTTTCCTAGTTGGAAATCTGACCTGGCAGGGGACACTGCAGGTGGAACTTCCAACTATGGACTCTGGAAATACTACGAGTCCTGTCAGGCAGTAACAGGAGGGAGACAAGACTGCGGCAGAGGCCAGTGAACCCCCACTCAGCCGTCGCGACGGCCCCTTAATCCACCACTGGAGTAGTATAACATGAAAAGATCCACATGAGTTTAGCGGCAGACAATTTAAACAAATGTCAGTGGTAATTGTTGCTTACACAGAACAGAGCCAGTTACTTTAATCAACACATACACACTTTAATTTCAGTTCCTCAAAACAAATGCAGCCAGAACCCGATAACGATGGTGATCACAGACTAATAACAGTTTATTTCTCGGTAATCACAAAGAAATCGACTCCCACTAATCTGCCTCTCTTGTAAATAAACATGTCAGGGCGGTAAACAGAACGCTGCGTGTCCCCATAAACCAAACGCTCAGGACAGACTGTCGCTATCACCATTGTCAGCATGATTTACTGAGTTGCCCTACAATCATCTACGTGTTACAGCCGAGGTTGTTTATTTGACAAATTGCAGAGGAGATCTGGAAATGGCATAAATCGTCCCGTATCTTTGCTTTCTGTCTTTTTATTATGGTTTCTGAAAGTATTATATTTTTTCTTCCTGCTCTGTCACGCTGCTCTTCAGAGTCATCCATACTGTGGTAATGTCAGGGTGCGGCGGAATCAGAAAAGACACATGGTTTGAGTTGTGATAACAGGGAATATATTCACTGTCTTTCTTTTTACTTTGTATGTGGTTCAGTTCCTCAGTGATGCTTCTGCAAAGTGTGAGATAAGCGCCTCCTCCTGGCTGTTATTAAAGCTGCCAGGACGCCTGCACTGCATGAGGGGACACGTCCCTCTGTCGCCTTGACATCTGATTACTCTCAGCTTAGCCAGTCCAATGTCACAAAGCAACGTTGAGATGGTATCAAGCGGAAACAGTCCTGACGTTAAATTGTAATGTCAACTTGAAGCCTGAATAAGCCACATATGAGCAATGAACCGAGCAGCTTAGGCATTTATATTCAGAGTAATTCAGAAGATTTTTAATATCAGTCATCTTGGTGTTAAATGGAAGCCTGTTTCTGCCACTTGAAAAATCAGAATATATAATATTAGGAAGTCCTAATTATGAGAAAGTTTCTCATTATTATGAGATCATATGAGATAATAAGTCATAATTATGAGACAGTAAGTCACAATTATGAGATATTATGAGATGATAAGTCCAAAAACATGCAGCTTTGGTTACCGGTGGAGGATAAAGCGGTGACAGTGACAGAAACTTGTTTGTCCTATAGAGGGCAGCATTACACCTTTCAGTGCCTGTCGGAAATTAGTGTTGTAATTATTGTTTTGAGTGGAAGGAGATGAAAAAGAAGAGGCACCCATGTATCTAGAATCTGTGTTTATATTTTTGTGAAAAAGCAGTTCTTAATGAATTGCTCCTGTTGGGATTAATATCCTGAAATCATATAAAGTGCAGTGAACTGTTATAAATGTCTGTCATATAATTCATTCAAATGTGCGTGTGTGTGTGTGTGTGTGTGTGTGCGCGTGCGTGCGTGCGTGTGTGTGTGTGTGTGTGTGTGTGTGTGTGTGTTTGATATCTCCTTCTTACATCTGAGCTCCATTGTAATCGAAAATCTGCTTGTCATTTTTGTTTTTGAGAGGCTGTCATGTGCACCCGCTGCCTGCTAGGGGCAGCAGTGCGGTGAAGGCCCTGTATGCTCTGCCGCCGATCACAGGAGAAGAACAAGACAAAAAAAGCAAAGGGCGGCCTTCAGCAATACAGCCATCTATAGCTAAGTTATTTGAGCTAAAACGACAAATCAAATCTTCTCCTGTCTGAAAACCGCCCTATGGTTGTTTGGAATAGAGATTCATTCATGTGAGTATGTGCGGCGGCCGTTGTCCCCTCGTGTATGTGGTAATTGCGGGATATAAACATGTACAGATCGCTATTGTTTGCGTTCGGGGAACTAGTTTAACTTAAGACATGCCTTCGCTTTGTTAGGCTCGGGCTACTTCAAACTGAACTTCACTGTTAAGTAGCTGCTTAAGTCCGCTTGTTTCGCAACGAAACAAAACGGTGTGTATCTAATGTTTTGTCTTGTTGGTGCTCAAAACTATGCGTGACGAGCAGCTAACCTTTGCCAAGTCTTCCCAGCCATTCGGTAACACACGTGCGCTAACTACCATGTTTCCATTGTCGGACACATCTGTTTTATTCCTGTAAACGACAACCTAATCCACATATCCCATCGTAGTAACAATGTAATTACGATTGTTATCCTTCTGGTGACAGTCCTGTTGATATTTATAAATGTTTAAGTGTTGTAAGTGCGGAGCAAAGCCGGGCACGCACAACTTGCATGCTAACATTAAGTTATGATAAATATTTTCTGCCCCAAAGAGTTTATGACAGTATAATAATATACCGTCGTGATGAGCTGTTTGGTGTAAACAACACTAACACAAGATGATGGACAATCTCAGAGGCGAAAAAAACCAGTAGGTAGGACAGGAACTATTTGGCGGGATTGTGTGTTTGTTATTCGAACACACAGCAATTCGAACGTCCTCTTCGAAACTGCTGACGATAACCTTTATGGACTGCGATACACTTGTTTCGTATTTTGTGGTGAAACGCTCATTGTCTAAGATGTCGTTAATAAATGGCAATAATTGACAGTATTCTCTTAAATGGTGTTTTAAATTGTTTCCTTGGGCCAGAGAGCTCAGCCCTTCACACCCAGATAGCGTCACATAAAGAGTCTTTCAGACCAACTTCCTGGCATTAAACGGAGCAGACATGTCTTGTTGTTGACACCATTAACCCCTCAATGCAAATTTCCGGATCTGCGCTCTCTACTATCTCTCTATTACTAAACGCGGAAGCAGAATGTAGCTGCTGGGGCAGTGTCATGAAGCTGACTTGTTAACATCAAGTGAGTGAACTCCCAGTGAACCAGTTGGACAAGCTGGTGATAGTGATTAATCACAAGGAAGTGCTGTGCTTTTGTCTGTTTGGGAGAATTAACTCCTGACCATTTCTGGTCACAAAAAAAAAGAATGAGGATAATGATTATTCCTGTTGCATGACACACTCAAGGCCATATAATTCAATTCTGATAGGATCCAACATTGTTTTTTCCCCTCAATCATTCAGATGAACATGTCTGGCTCATCGAATGCATCTCCTGCTTGTGGACGATATTAAAGGTTCCCGCCACGATTATCCTGACCAAAACATATCGCAATCATTCACAATATTGTTGCAGTAACTCAAAAAATGTGTTTAAATGTTTTCATTTCTTTGATTTCTAAACTTAAACAGGCGTCAGAAACATTGTAGATAGGATTTGGTTCATAAAATATCAGAGGAAAGAATTTTACCAGAAAATAGGGAAAAAAAGAAGCTTGTTTTGATTATTAAAACACTGTAAAACCAAGTTAATAATCGTACTCCATTAGTAATCGGATAATCATTGCAGCCCTATTAGGGCTGGACGATTATGAAAAAATCACAATTAATAAACACAATTATTCAGTGTGAGTAATTATTGAACCACCAATACTCAACTTTAAATATAACGTAGAAGAACAGCCAGAAATAAATTAGTAACACAAACAAGTAAAATAATAATAATAATAGTAAAAAAAATAATAAAAAAAATAAAACAATAAATAAAAATGACCAATCTACTTGCATTGTAGCACAACTTGCAAAAAACACTAATAAACACAGGCAAAATCAAGAAAAACAATTTCAAAAAACAAAACAGTGTTATACTCCCTCAGCCCATCTTTTGCAACTTCAGCACAACATTTATCATTCAGGACTGCAACTCTGCTGAAATGTTTACATGACGGCAACACATAACGCTTGTCCAAAGTCTTAACAAGTGTCTTGAATCCTGGGTTGCTTACAGTTAGAGCTGCAACTAACGACTATCTTGGTAATCGATTAATCGGTCGATTATTTTCTCGATTAATCTTTAGTTCATAAAATGTCATAAAATGTTAAAAAAAAAACTTTGATCAATGTTCGTCAAACCTGGAAATGAAGATGTTCTCGAATGTCTTTGTTTTCTCCACAAACCAAAATCATTCAGTTTGAATGATTTCTTTGTTATGTGGAGCAAAAAAACTAAGAAAATATTCACATTTAAGAAGCTAAAACAATCAGAAATCTTGTTTTAATCATGAAAAAAGCTTCAAACCCATTATCGATCATCAAAATAGTTGACGATTAATTTAGTAATCGATAAGTAAACGATTAATAATCGATTAATTGTTTCAGCTCTACTTACAGTACTGATGCTTACATGTCCTTTGCGACCATATTTTTTTTAATTAACGTCACAACCTCCGCTATCTCCTGATGTCTGCGGGACGTGGTGGGATACTCTGCAGGACTGTGTTGCGGTGGCTGACGAGCTTAATCGCCTGGTCATAGACCATGACTGAACTTTAAGTGATCGAATAAGTTGGTGGTGTTGCCTTGAGGAGCAGACACGACAGCGCAAGACACTTTGCAAACAATATCCTTTTGCCCGACGTCTGTCAAATTGAAGCCAAAATGTTTCCAGTTAACTGATATTGTCTGACATTTCTTCTCAACCAAAGGCTGACTTTCTGCCATGTTTTCAACCGCTCGCTCGTATTATTGATCCACACAAGTCACACGCTTGCTGCAGCTGCATGTAACATGGGTGCATTCAAGGTGTTTTTCTAGTGTAGAAATTTACACACACGCCGCGCGGCGCATTAATAGTTTTTATTCGATTATAATGTTTTTATAATCGTGAGAAGCCGAAATCGCGATAAAAAATTGATAAATAGTACAGCCCTAAGCCTATCTATTTACTGGCTTTTGAAATTCTTAAGACCTCTCAAAATTTTAAGCTTTACCTTTTTGTGTTTGTGTGAAAATGAATGGAGGGGGATACCACCCTTGCCTTCATGCAATCATAGATCATTCAACAGCACGGCATCAGGCACTTTACTACTCTCTAAATATAATGAAATATAAGGTATTAGATGCAAAATATACATGTGAGGAAAAATAAGATGTTTCATTTGCCTTTGATCTACACAATTTTCTCTCACACTTTTTGTGTTTTTCTTTGCTACAGTTGCTCGGATTGCTTAGTAAAATCTAGTGCTGGGCATGTTAACAAGCAACACAAGCAGTGTTTTGGCGACAGAAGTTACACACTGTCACTTTTAACAAACTTTTGGGAGCAGTTACATGTTTTGTCTCGGTCTGTTTGCACAGTGCATCAATGTTATATTGATATACTTATATTGAAACTTATAATATTGATATTGAATGAAATTATTTAATTACTACACAGTCCTAATTGTAGGGAATATTAGATGGAAGAAGCACAGCACCCCCACAACCCTCATAGAGAGGATAAAGCAGTGGAAGATGGATGGATAGAAGCAGAATACACATTACGTTGGACTGTAATTGATGTAATCACAGCAGGCACTAATTGCTTTGATCTTCAATCAAAGTATGCCTTAATAATGATGTGTACAAGGCAGTAGTGCAACACGAGAGATGCCAACTTCCTTTAAAACTGCAACCAACCAACCACCGATGTGTGTCCTCATTTCAGGTGCTGACTGGATATATCAACACGGAAACATGTCCGGAGCGTGTCAGGACAGGAGTCGTCGCTGGCAGGAAATCCAGAAAGGCTTGCAGTTCATCCAGTAAGTGTCACAGACAGTGTGTCATTCGTCAGATCCAGTTTCTGTCATGTCTTTGTTGACATTTTTGGTCAGAGAATGAAGTGGCGGGAAAACACTTTATTCCAGGATTTCCATGATCACCGGTCTCTTCCAATTGTGTCAAAGAAGAAATATTCCTCCTTTGGAAATAAAATGATTTTATTTTTGAAGAGGTTGATTAAAAATGGCTTGATTAATCTGCCTGACTGATTGATATTACTGGTGGTTGGCATTTATATAATGTTGCAGTTCTGCCTTTTTCTTCCTTATTTAGAATCAACTCATGCATTATGGCCACATGCTTATAGTATTTTTAGCCTGGTGGTAGATAATATTTTAGGATGTCATTGTCCAATAATCTTAGCTCATAGATCATAACAGGATGATTGAAAAAAAAAAAAAAACGTCAAACACCATAAACGACTTCACAGCACAGGAAGGATTTGTCATGCTTGCATCGTATATTGCTGTTCAGATCAGAAAATCAGCTTATGTTGTTACTGTGCCCAGTGAACATGCAGTATTTCCACAGAGACAACAGAGCAGTGTGTTTCATTTCTTCGAATCTGATGCAGACTTTTATTCTCAAAACAGAAGTGATACCAAAACACAACGATGCAACACACTATTGTACAGTCAGCTTGAAAGTTAACAGATTTAACAGACCCCTGTCTACAACAGGGGTTCTCAAAGTTTTGACACCTGAGGGCCAATTTAGGAACCCAACTTTGGACCGAGGGTGGCCAAAGGAAAAAAAACAAAACAGAAAGAAATCCCATTTGTAATAATTTTAATGACCAGATTGCAGTTCTAGTTTAGCGTTAAGTAATATAAGCGTTAATATAATGTAATTTTGGCGTTAATATAATAACGCTTTATAATTTACTGGGTAATTACCCAGTATTTTGGCCATTGTCCTTACCTTCTAATTACAGGTTAATACCAAGTAACACATTACTGTTACCATATATTTACTGGGTAAATAGCTAGTAATTGGGGGCTGTAGCTACCTACTTATTACCAATGTATAACCCAATAATACACCAAAATTCACCATATAGAAACCAGGTAAATACCTAGTATTTTTGTTTACACTTATTGGTCTGTATCCAGTAATATCCAATAAACATTTAACAAGATCAGTAGCTCCTGGATTAAAACCATCAACTGTAATTCATTGCGGGCGCCAGAAATGTTTCTGTGGGCCGCCATTGGCCCCCGGGCCGCACTTTGAGAATCAATGGTCTACAACGTGCACATAAAACCAAATGCCACCTGTGTCTGATTTTAAAATCCTGTTTAAAAGAGAAAAACAAAAGTGTTTTAAAATGAGAATACATATTACCTGGGGTTAAAAACAACATTTTAGCATTCTTTTAAAGATAATTTAAATAGAATGTCTCTGTGTTATTGTTACATGTTGCTAGACCCAGGCAGATTTTGTGCAACATTTTGTTTCAATTCAGGATGATGATCTAAACTCCAACTTCAACAAAAGAGGACTTAAAGTACCTGACTTTATCAGTTTGACCTATAAACTCTTGTACACTGTAACTGTCTCAGAAGTTTCCTTCCACATGCAGTTAAATGATCAAATCATGATTTGTAACAATTGCTGCTATTATTCTTGGCTGTAAATTCAGCATGCAGGTGCAAATGTTGTGCTATTTTAGTTGCCCATTTGGCTCAAGATTTATGCATGATGCAAATGAATCGTGACTAATCGATGCCTGCGTTTACACCAAGTGATACGCTTCAATTATTTTGCATTTCAGTTGTCAAAATTTGTACCAAAATAAATAAATAAATGGAACCATCCCACTTAAACCCCCCTGGTAGCCTTTTTTGGTTGCTTTGCAATGTAAGGAGTTGTTTATAATACTGGAATATTGATCCTTTCCACTGCAGGAATATGAAGTGGCTTAAATTTAGCTTGAGCCTCAACTTTAACCTTTAGTATTTACCTTATGCTGACTAAAAAAAATTAAAATAAAATAAACATTAATAAATAGAGTCCTCACAATGTGACCGTGTTACATATTTAGTTCCCCAGTTGAGTAACACTTATACCACGCAGACCTTCCTGTTCCGACTCCCTGTGATTCAACTTGATATCCTTTTTTTTTTATCATTTACAAAATAAAAGGCATTGTTGCTAAACGATTTCAGTTATTTACAGTGTAAATCTGTCTGTGGTTCATCATCTCCCTGCGACGTTCATAATTTTTGTACAGCTGATGCTTTGAAAAGTTGAAATTTTAATTTACTTTCAGATCAACTCTTCCATTTCCTGGAAGCCAAGACAAGTATGAGGTAAGTTATTTGCATTTGTATAGTAACTCTGAAGCGTGACACAAAAGAACACCAACCACACGTTTTCCATTTCTTTCATCGTTTTTTTCTCTTTTATTGTCCAGGTGTTCATTAAGGAACTTGTGTGGAATCTTTTTGGAGAAGGAAACGACGTGTTTAAAGAAGGGGAATGGACAAAATCCATTGAGATGTACACTGAGTCCTTGAGCATAGCGGAGTATGCAGATTCTGAGGACATCTGCGTTCCTATTGGTTTATTGGAAAAGCTGTATGCAAATCGAGCTGCAGCTTATCTCAATGTTGTTCCGGTAAGTAGGCATGTTCAGTTTTACTCCGATTCCCTCTGGTCTTACAGTTTCCATGTCACTACTAACTAATCAAAAGTAAAATTCTTTTCGCACAATAAATAGAATGTTTAGTGTGGTTGTGAAGTTATTGTAATGTTACTAGGTTCTGTAAAACATCTCCTAAGATTCACCTGCATCATCAAAATGAATCAAGCATTAGTCAGTTTTGTTTGGCCTAAACATGTTTAGCTTGGTGTTCAGTTGTAGTCCATAAATGACAGGACATATTGTGTTGAAGAATTTGAACTTTAATCAGCCAGGGCTCTCTTGTTGGTCACATTGCATAATCTTTTTCTTGCTCTTATCGACTTTGAGGGTGTGGACATGTTTTTGGTTGTCCGTGGTTGCAGGGATATGCTCAATATTCAAGATTAGAATGATTCTAGACTGAGCTTTGTCCGTCAGATCCGACTGTCAGGCATTCAGTGATGTTTATGTCTTACAGTAACATTCATCCCCGCCACAAACAAAATAAATTGTATTTTTTCCTGCTATAAACAGGGTTTTCCACAGAAAACCTGCTAAGCCCGGTTGTAGGACCTCTCGGGAGGCTTGCGGCGTATTTGTAAAAAAAAATTAAAAGTTGCAGGAAATTTTAAATTATGACTATTATGTGTTTTTGTAAGACATTTATTAACAATACTTTTACACCAACTATAGAGTCTTACAAAAAGACACACTATTGAAATTAAAATAAATATCAATTTTTTTTCATTAAGTGAAATACTAATTAAGTAATTGGCCAGTGAATCATAAAACAAGCCATGCAATGGTCACATTTAAAAGTAAAATAAATCCACACAAATAAAAAAAAAGTGGTAGTGCCCCCTCATCTGCCTCATCTGGTGCAGACAAACTTCTGCGCACCGCCCCTGTGCTGTTCTCTTCTCCCCCTCATGCGCTGTTCGTCGCTCTGCGCTTCTGCATCTCCAAGCGATCTCTTCGTATCCAAAACAGACTGGATCATTTCTCTACGTGTTGTATCCCCACATAAAAATAATGATCTTTATGACGAGGATGGTGTACAGTCGCGATAAAGTGATCCGAGTAGATCTGAGTAAAATGTGGTGACAGACTCTGAAGAGCAGAGCTAACTTTTCATTGTTTTCACTCCGTGGTCTCAAATCTTTGTAGAAGACGCTTTAACGCTGTAATTAAGAGAATAACAGATACATCAGATGAGCTGATCTCTTAAGTTAAGTGCTCAAAGAAAGAGAATGTTCTCTGGTGTGAAGTGAATGTCACGGGGAGTTCATAATCTGCTCCGAATGCAGACAAGTTTCGCCAGCCAAGAACAATGTAACTGTAATAATGACGCACTTGATAGTGTGACTTGGGTTTCAATCAGCACCTGGACAATCGTGCACTGCACCGATTATACGGGGGCACATGCGCCCTTGCTCCCCAGTTTAGAAAAATCTGTGGTTTATTTAAAAAAAAAAAAAATACAAAACGAAAAACTATACTAATTCTTTAATGAATCAAACAACAAAGTTCTTACAGTGATGTGGTCTGCTTGTTTGTTGATTTAACTCCCTTTCATGTCCCTAAAATGGCTCAGTCTCCACATTAGCAAAGAACTGGTTTGGTTTTGCAGTGTCAGACAAGCCTTTTTGCATTCCAGTTTTTATTTCTTGTCTAAATTTCATGTAAAGCATACATTACTCCCCTTTCAACCGTCCTTGGTTTAGAAACAACATCTAGTGCTGTCACTATCTTTCCTTAACTCTGTGACAGCTGTTTTATCCCAATGCAACTAAATGACCTTCTCTCCCCATGTGATTCATAGGGGCAGTCAGTCTCTTCATAACTCCAATTTATATTCTTGTAACCATTTATTCTTACAAAATGGTGTAATGGAACAATTCCATTTCAATATTATATTCATCTTTACAAATATTTGCATTACATGCATTACACTTTTTTGTTTTGTAATTGCTTTCTACCCAGGTGTTGCCAAAAAGAATGTTGTGATTAGTCATTGTTCACTTATGAATAAATCTAAGTACAGTCATTTCAGAATGCAGCAGTTTTTCACTGTTTTGTCTGTCTTCTCTTTCCCCTTTAGGGGCTATATGACCAAGCATTAGAAGACTGTGAAAAGGCTCTCCACTTAAATGAGGGAAACTACAAAGCTCTGTATAGGAAAGCAAAATCCTTGAAGGAGCTGGGGAGACACCAGGAGGCCTATGAAACTGTTGCCAAATGCTCTCTGGTAGTGCCCCAGGTAACATGCATACTTATCATAAGTATTTGTTTGTTTGCTCATCCAAATGAGCAGAAAATTCTCTTGTTTAATAATCATAAAAAATGTAAATGGAGTAAGATCAGGGCAGGTGAACTGTAAAAACTAATACAGGAGGAAAGGAAGCCTATTTGTGCAAAAAATGTATAATGTTGATGATGATGACGTTTGAATAATTGTTTTTGTATGTTGTTTTGCTAGGATCCCAGTGTCACACAGCTGACTCAGGACCTTGCCAAAATTTTGGGGTTGAAAATCCGTAAAGCCTATGTGAGAAGCAAGGTACGTCCCTCTCTTTAAACTTGCAGATCAATGTTTTTGTACTAGAATGTAAAGCTTTTATGACGATTTTAGGAACAAATGTAATTGCCATTTTTCTGGCAGATATTGCGATTTCGATTTTATTCACAATTTTCTAGGGGCGCACATGTACAATATAACTAGGAATGCATGGAAGTGAAAATTGTTGGCCCAAACCGAAAATCAACAATTCTGTACCATTGTTTTTGTTTTTTCTTATGTTGTTGTTATGGCAGGGACTGTGTGTACTTGCCTCACAAAAGTCAAGGCATTGCAATCATAGTATATTATATTACAGAGTTGCCCCTCCTCTGGTGCAGACAGACTGCGCACCGCCCCTGCACTGTTCAATGCTCTTGTGCTCCTCCATCTCTCTGTATCCAATACAGCCTACATCCCAAAATATAACATGTTTATTGGCAAGACCAATATAACTGTAATAATGATGTATTTGCGTGTGATTTGGGGTTCAATCGGCACCTGGCTCGCCGATTACATGGGGACGCAGTGCCCTTGTTCTCCGGGTGGTAAAATATTGGGCGTCCTGCCCAAAAGTAGGGTGCCGAATTTCTTATTATTTTCAGTAGAGTATGTCCCGTGGACGCCCTGCTGGCTAAAAGCCTGGCTGTGGGTCAGTCAGGAGCACTGCAAAAAACACGACTGACGATCACAGGATAGAATTTTCTGAAATAGATCTGAAAAATTCTTAAACCGATAAATCGTTTAGCCCTTACTCCCCGCAGCAGTCCCTTTTACGCCTTTGACCCGGAGTCAGAAGACACTGTCGCAAGTCAAACACCTCTGGAACGGCAATTTTTTTTCTGCAGTTCAATGTACGCAACCGGATGTGCCCAGACTAGTGCCCGGAGCAGGAGGATCTGCTGTTCAGGAGACAGGATCTTTACGTCACGATTCCAGGCTTTTTCAGACTACTTGTAGAGCCCGAGAATACAATAAAACCCAGCGTTCTCAGTAGTGGCTGAACTGTTTGTTTCAAAACTTTAGGGCTTCATAAACAAGGTAATGCCACAGATACACACCAAAAACAAGGTTATTGGAACTTCTGGTTTATGGGAGCTTTAAAGTCCGACCTGTCACGCCAATGTTGTCTACAAATTACGCCAGATGATCGTACCCACCAAGATCGTATTACTTATTATCAACAAACTTTGTCGCTCACACCCCCTGGATTACATTCGCTGTACGGCATGGCACTCAACATCATCTGCCGCTACATGTGGAGATACGATATAATATGGAAATAGCTGGAGTAGACATTATTCCTGACCTGCAGCATTACATTCAAAAATGTCTTATAAGTTACATTTCCCTTAAGTGTCGCCTTCTGAATTTGCAAATCTGGGTGCAAACTTCAGCGACTTCATTATGCTGCTGGACAAACATGTTTATGGATGTGAACTGAGCAGTTTCCTGCCAAAATGCTGTGTTGGGTGTTAGCCCCAAACATGAATTATAAACAGTTATTCTGATTGGGCATTTTCCTTGTTTCTACAGCCTGCCTTAAATGTTATGCGAGGATCAAATTATCAAGATGCATCATTTGATAAGGTATGAAACATTTCATAACAACTCGTCCAATGTTTTTGTTGGGGCAACACAAGCACATATTAAATTTACTCTATCTTCTAATTTTTTTTTAGTTTTCCCATAGCTCACTTTCAGTTGAAGACATAGAAATTGGTAAGTTTAAAACTTCATACAGGTTTAATTTGATTATCAAATCACAGCATCACCAAAAGCAACTCCTCTCATCTCTTCCTGTTGTGTTTTTAGAAGTGCCTCAGTCGGCCCAGGATGGCAGTGTTCTGGCTCCAACCCTAGCTCCCATCCAAGCCCCGGTGGCTGCTGTTCACTCGCCTCTGAATGAAACAGTGCTGGATGAATTTCCTCACAACAACAGTCACTCATCTGTGACCCCATCTGAACCTCCTGGCTTTGAGTCTATTCCCCTGACCGTAACCACATCAGCTGCTCTCCCTGCACTTACATTTGTTAACGGGTGCAGAAACCCTCAGCCTTGCCAAATACTTGAAACTAGTCAAGATTTTGATGCGGACATAATCGGGGATGACCTAGATGATCTACTGGACCAAGCTGACCCCGAATCCAACATGGTTAGTGAACAGATATGACTATGTTAACATGCATAACGCACAACAGTGTGTTGGTTTCTGGTAAAAAGCGTGATTTACTAATTTTTTAATTGTTTGTGTGTTTCTTTTGTTAGGACATACCCACAGTAAAGGGGCCTCTTCCTCTGCCTACCAGTATTGCCTCGGGCAGTTCCATGTCAAGTCCATTCCTAATGCCATCTCATATCAGCCCGTTTCTCCACAGTGGTACACAGCAGTGCACTGTGACTCTGCCCCCATTGTATCACAAATCAGGGACAAGCACATATTTTGGCATGGACACTTTTGACACCATGCCTCCAGCACTGGACTCCCTGGATAGTCTCACTATATCTGACTTTAATTCAGGTATTTCATGTACATTTATTGAGTACCTTTCTGTTTAAGTGATGACATTGAATTTTGGTTCAGTCATCACAAGTGGTGTTTAACTGCTTTTTTCTTTTTTCTTGCAGATTATGTTCCTGGTCCGTTCATTCCACAGGTAACTAATTATTTCATTTGATGCTAATTGTGACTGCCCTTTATACAGTTCTAACACTACTCCACTCTCTACTCGACTCGCTTTGGTATCAGGCACGTCATAACAACTGTTGATGTTTTTCTGTACATGACACAAACACACAAACTAGTGACGAGCAAAGCAGTTTGGTGCACTGAATCATTAGAATCAGTTTATTAAAAAGATTATTTCAATACTTCCTGCATGACCGGAGCACAGACACAATCACAGAACTGAAACACGGCCGACAGGGTTGTGATTCAGCTCATGATCGCTGGCTTTCAGAAGTGCTGTCACTAAATACACCAGACTTCTGTTAAATTTCCTTGCTTAATGAGAATAACACACATTTTCATGATTTTTAAGTATTGGAATCTCGCCAGAGCAGTACTATCCCTAATGGAAAACTAATAAGAAACGAGTCGAGCTGAGCTGTGTTAGAACTGTATAATGGAATGACACCATAAGTAACTACTTGTCAATTTTAGTGTCTGCATTCTGACATGATTATTACATTTTGTATTTAAAAAAAAAATAAAAATACAGATAAACACGAAGGAATCCCCAATGGGAATGGCTGTGGGAATGCCTGAAGTGAAGGGTCTTCCTCCTGCTGTCGATTTAGCGAAGAACCCTTTAGCAGAAACACATGAATTCAAACAAGCCTGCTCAGTCTGCTACGTCAAAACTGGTGAGTAAATGTCCCTTTGTTTCTCTCTTCTCAGACCTAGTGGAAGTGGTGTTTTGGTCTAAGTGTTTTGTTTTCTTGTCATCGTTCATGTCCACAGGTCCCGGTGTGTTGGATTACACACTTCATACTGAAGAGCATAAATGCAAAAAAGATGCTTTACTAGGCAGAATCAAACACTCGGCAGACAAAACGTGGAAACTCATTCGGCCCAGACCGACAAAAACTCAATATGTTGGACCATATTACATTTGCAAAGGTAACATTTCCATATATGCAATCTGTTTCAGTCAGAAATGTGCCTTCTTAAATTATCTCCTGGCATCCCTTAACACTTTACTTAGAAACATTATTATCTTTTTCTTTGTGTTGGATAGTAAAGATCTGTGATATTAAAAACATCCAAGTTCCCTTGGCATGTTTACTAATTTACATTTACTTATTGTATGTTTTATACATGTGTGGCATGTATTTGTTTGTTTGTGTTTTTTAAACTAAAACCATGACCTGTCGTTTCAGAGGTGGCTGTTGGAAAGGACTGCCTATACCCCGGCCACTGCACGTTTGCATACTGCCAAGAAGAGATTGACGTTTGGACTCTGGAGCGGAAAGGGTTCATCTCTAGAGAACTACTCTTTGATCCGTTTGGACATAACTCTAACATCAGGCTGACTGTCCCCAAGATTTTACAGGAGCATCATGGGATATTCATGTTTCTTTGTGGGGTGAGTTTATTAAAACTGGTATCAAGAGTTTAAAGGTGTAGTATTCACAGAGGTCTAGTGGTGTTGGACCTCGACACTGTTGGCTGTACTTTTAAAATGTGTGGAATACACACATTAAAACAAACATGCCTCTGTCGTGTGACTCAGGTTACAGCAGGAATAGCCCCAGCATTTAATGTTGCCCCATGTGACCTTTTCATTATTACCATAACCTATTTTCATTGGCTTAAATTTAATGTGACCGCAGGTGTGCTTTGACCACAAACCCAGAATAATCAGCAAAACCAACAAAGATGAACCTTCGCTTTGCTCCCATCCAGTAACAAAGCACGTGTTTGAGGACCATAAGTAAGTTGTTTCACACTTCATAAATCTAAACCATCATGTTAGCATTTTATTGTATGTATTAAATGTAGACTTAAAGATTCTTCACTAAAACTTGGTCCAAACAAAACTGTTAAAACCTGGATTTAAATCACTATTGGGTTTCAAAAGGAATGTTGTCTGACATGTTTTTCCTTCATAGTCATTCGGATTCACCCCACCGCCCGCCTACGTAGGACACACTATATTATCAGCACAATATCCGTATTAGCCGATATTAGCTTTAAAAAATGATTGATTTTACAATGACTACTAAAAACAGTAGGCTGAATAGGCTGCTGAAAAACTTTGACACTGCTTTTCTGGTGCTCTGGTTTTCTGATGGTTTGCTTTTGTCGTCCATTTGGACAGTAAAACTTTCTAGCTGTGGATCTGATCCCTCTGTTGGATCATGTGATAATTATTTCAGACTGTGTGATTCATTTCCAGGGCTGTATATTTTAAACTCATAACAGGTTTTAAAGGTTTTGCTTTTTGAGCCACCGACCCCAGCACCTAGCTCAGGATTTAATAGCTTGTTTCCATTTGTCTTACAGGTGCCTGGTCCACATCTTGAAGGAGAATACAGTTCGTTATTCCAAAATCCGGCCCCTGAGTCCCCACTGCCAGCTGGATCTCTGTCGCCACGAAGTCCGCTACGGCTGCGTAAGAGAGGATGACTGCTTTTATGCACACAGCCTCATTGAGCTGAAGGTCTGGATGATGCAGCATGAACTAGGTAAGATTTTAAAATGCCTAGTTGTACATTATTTTCATTATCGATTAATCTGTTGACTATATTTGATCAGTGTATCGTTTGGTCCAAAAGTATTAATCACCATTTCCCCATACCTCAAAATGATCTCAAATCTTATTCTTATCTTGAAATCATATAAGTCTTATTTTGTCTACAGACCAAAATTACTCCGTTTAATAATTTATTTGTTGTATGAATCCAAGAAAATATTAACATTTTAGAAGCAGATAACCTGTTTTTGTCATTTTGTCAAACTATGATAATTGCCGTACTTGGTTTATTTTTACACCTGAAATACAAGCAAATAAAACAACTCCTTTTTCATATTCGTCACTGCTAAATGTAATTTTCATTTTATGTCTGTTATGTACTACATGTAGGCATTACTCATGAAAGTATTGTTCAAGAGGCAAAGAAGTTTTGGAATGCAACAGCTTCATTGCAGGGAGCTCAGGTAAGCCAGATATCTGTTATATTAAAACTATTGTTATTGAGTTCACAAATCGGCTAAAACAACTCTCCTGATATCTCATTGTCGAGGTTTAAAGGGGACATATTATGCAAAATCAACTTTTTAATCATTTAAATCCTTATATTTGGGAACCTGGAGGCCCTATGAGTAGGCAGTGGGAAAAAAGATGACTCAGTCATGTTTTTGTGTTCCGCCTCAGTCTAAGTACAGGAGATAAGACGCTATATGTTGACTTCCGCACACAGTGTGACGTCACAATGTGCAAATTCCTGGCGGAGCTCCGCTTTGACCCTAAAAGGAGGATTTATGTGTCCAGTGGATATATTATATATATATATATATATATTATATATATATATATATATATATATATATATATTTTATATTTGGCAGGGTGATTGAACTGCTGTGGTGCTTCATCCTTATGGTATTTTAACCAAAACATGTCACAGACGTGTTCATTAGGACACCAGGGAACTAGGAGAAATAGGGTATAATGAGTCCCTTTTAAAGATCTTGTGTCGCTCTGCAACATTCCCACGCTGATTAGTGTAATGTTTATATCGTGTTGACTACAAAGGTTAAAACCTGTCTTCAAATTTCACCAGCAGCATTCCAGTGCAAAGAGGAGGTTTGGGCCTCCAAATCTGAAGATGCTGTTTGTGTGTGGCCAGTGTTGGAGAAATGGCCAACTCAGCGAATCTGACAAAAACAAGAAGTATTGCTCCGCAAAGGCAAGGCACACGTGAGTATACGCGGGTCTTCGTATGTATTCAAATGATAAATTCAGTCCAGTACATCACTGTTAAGTTGTTCTCTGGTGTTTCAGGTGGGCAAAAGACAGAAGAGTGGTGCTTGTAAGTTCCCACGAAAGGAAAAAGTGGACAGCTGTCAGACCACTTCCAACTAAAAAGCCAATCCCGTCTCAGTTTGAGGTGTGTCGGATGTTTCTCTACCTTGATGGGCCTCGTGAGCTAATTTGTTATGAAACAAAATGCAGCAAGGATCACCGGTGTCATTTTCCTCCCTCAGATTTGCATGCACGTGACAGCCGGAAAGAAGTGTCAGTACATTGGGAATTGCACATTTGCTCACAGTGTAGAAGAAAGAGACCTTTGGACCTATATGAAGGAAAATAACAGTGAGTCAGTGACCCTGCGCAATTGAATTGATTGTGTGATGCACAGTAATCTGATTTTATCCCCTCAATTAGTTCCAGATCTGGATCAGCTTTATGAGCAGTGGCTGCTGTCTCAGAAGCCTGGCTGGGGCGAGGAGAGCTCCAGTAACTCCATCAGGGAGAACGGCAAACAGATCCATATGCCGACAGACTATGCTGAGGAAGTGGTGAGTTTTTATATTGCAGTGTTTTTGAGTGGTAATGTATTCAAAATGTGTGAGTGTAAACTACTCGGTGGTTTCAGTTTATTAACTACGAGCCATCTGCAGCTCCATTTTGGTTTTATGAGTTTAGGACCTTAAACTTTTCCATTATCCCGTTTATGATAAATCGAAATTAGCAGCAGTTTTTACAGTTGTTGCAGAGCTATTAGCAAAAATTAAACAGGATATGGTTTAACCATAAGGCAATATTTGTTGATTGATTTGTAAAGTGTGGTAAATGCCATAATTGCTGTATTAGCCATTATGGCTTTTTACACAAAATAAGAGATGCATGATAATGGAGTTTTTGCCGATATCCAATACACGAGGAGTGCTTTGGCCGATAATCGAAACTGATATGTAAATTGTTTTTCCCCGTTTGTACATGAGGCTTTCTTCCTGGAGAAATCTTAAATGTTACACTGACCTAGGGGTGGGAGTCCCAGGGTATCTTGCAGCGATTCTGTGACAATCAATTGCAAAGACCATCATATAGCGATAGATAACGGGAACTGAAGAAAACACAACATCTGTGTATAGTTAAATGTGCAGGGTTTCCATTTATTCACAACAAAGTGCATAAAGTCTATGTATTGAACGTAGATGGGGCATCTCTTAATGTAGCTAAGAGGAGACTAGAAGTATTGACGCCTGGCGAATAAAACTGGCAGCAACCATTTTAAATGATTTAAAATATATTGTTTTGATTATGGTATTGCACAATATATATCACCAAACCCATATTGTGACCCACCCCTTCACTGGACTTTTAAAACTGAAATGGATTGGTGTGGAAGTTGCCATAGTGATTTGAGGGGAGGCTTGTTGCAAATGAACCACCATATATTTGCCTGTTAAAGCAACAGATGGTCATTCGTGGTTCGTGTGAATGAGACTGTGCTGTGTTTTGTTTTTAACAGGCTGGCAATCACTGTTGGCTGTGTGGTAAAAACTGCAACAGTGAGAAACAGTGGCAACAGCACATCACTTCAGAGAAACACAAAGACAGAGTTTTCAACTCTGAAGACGATCAGAACTGCTGGCAGTACCGATTTCCCACAGGCACTTTCAAAGTTTGTGAGAGGTAAAGATATCCTGATGCAAACTTGTCTACGCTTTCAGTTTATTTATTTTTTGGTGGTTAACATTTGATGTGTTTTTTTTTTGACAGGTTCCTCAAAGGCACATGCACAGAGGATGACTTCTGTAAGCTGGCACACGGGGAGCAGGAGCTAAAGGAGTGGATGGAGCGCAGGGAATTCCTTTTGATGAAACTTGCAAAAGCCAAAAAAGACCATCTTATAGCACCAAATGACAATGACTTTGGGAAATACAGTTTTCTGCTTAAGGACATTAAATAATGACATGACAACAATATTCACGCTCACATGATAACGATGCAGTATTCAAAACAGTCACGAGTCTGGTGACCCCTGAGAGCCTCTGAGGTGCACCGGAAGTAGCCTGACAACAGTATGATTTTTAAAGAGAGGGCGTTCAGGCCCGGCCTTCTGATTTGTGGTTGGTTTTCTCTGATCAGAACTACAGGAGTGTTATCGTTAACAGCAAATATGCCGAGTTTAAGACACGCTTTGCTATGCACCTTTCGGGAGAACATCTGAAAGCGGTGATGAAAATAGCATGTGTAAACCTTGATCAGAGACTTGTTCACATACTTAAAAACAGTTTGACCTAAAAAATACATTTAATTTTCCATGAGCAGTTTCTATGTGTTAATGATGAAGTTTTAAGTATGCAATACTTAAACTCAGTTCACATTCTGTTATTTTAATCCATCAAAATAGTGTTACCAGTGTATTGGGAACCACGCCAAATAAAACCTTTTTAACCTGCATTTAAGCGCCAGTGTCTTGATTATATAACGGTATACAATTTTAACTTTAATTTGACTTTTTATGTGGTCAATGATTATATTGTGTTAGCTCTGGAAGTTGTGTGGCCCACTTTGTTTACGCCAACATGTTGGCAGGAAAAGAGTTCCATGTACACTTAAAATCCACAGAGCTCAAGAAATACACCTAAGAACTTAACAGACTGAATATACGTGACCTTTAAAATGTATGAAAACAGCCAGACCTGCAGTATTCTGTCATTTTCAACTTTTTGATCAACTTTTCCTCATCCTACTCTGTAATGCAAATCCATGAAGTATGCATAAATGCTGATTCTATGAAAATTATTTTTATAATATGATTACACGTATATAAACCTGTTGATGGGAAGCAGATACAAATTATGTCCTTTAATCCGACATGTTACATTTCCTGAAAATGAACAAATCATAAAGACAAAGATTATTATTCCCTAAAGTACTTCTGATTTCCCAGTGACTTTCTCCTCCCAGCCACACACTGTTATAATGGTTCAGGGTGAATTTATTTTTTAATTTAGCAGAAAATGAAGATGAATAATAGACTTAAAAACTCACAATGAGCCTTTTATTTTTTATATTAGAAGCAGGGTCAGCTCAACTGAGGCCTATTTTGGAGCACTTTGTTTTTACAGTAGCCCACAATGGACAAACAAAACATGTTGGAATGAGTGATATTCAGATTAAGACATTTTGTGATTTTAGTGACATATAGACAGGTTTTCATCTTAATCAGATACATTTTCACAACAAACTGGAATTTGCTCAGAAACATTCTAGTGTCGAAGTGTCAGTAGTCATCCACATTAAGTTCTGCCCCAATTACTCCTTCAAAATAAAAGCCTGTAACCATAGGTCTCCCAGATGAACCCGGCATCTTCTCCTCAGTCCAATGAGGGAGTTTATGACAGCAAGGACTTGTTTACTGCAAACAGTGTCCCTGCTGTCAGGTCAGTACCTGCTGCAGCTCCTCCACCTCCTGCTTCCACATCAGCCTATGAAGTGCGGCGAGTGCCGACAGATCTGCCATCTTCACGGCTCGGATGACTGGCTCCGGGGAGACAGCCTGGATGACACCCATCACCATCACGTACTTGCCTGAAACAGAAGGAGGCTTTTTTTTTCCATTTGCCGGGATTGACAGACTTTCAGGTAAAAAACAAAACAAACATGGAAAACCAGGGCGTAAATGTAAAACTCCAGTGTAGGTAAAAACTTGACCTTTTCATCCCCATAGCTTCCTTATTTACAGTTAGGTCCATAAATATTGGGACATCGACACAATTCTCTTTATTTTGTCTCTATACACCACTACAATGGATGAACAAGATGTGCTTTAACTGCACATTTTCAGCTTTAATTTGAGGGTATTTACATCCAAATCAGGTGAACGTTGTAGGAAATACAACACTTTATATATGTGCCTCCCACTTTTTAGGGGACCAAAAGTAATGGGACAAACTAAATGATCATAAATAAAATTTTCATTGTTTAATACTTGGTTGCACATCCTTTGCAGTCAATTACAGCCTGAAGTCTGGAAGGCATAGACATCACCAGACGCTGGGTTTCATCCCTGGTGATGCTCTGTGAGGCCTCTACTGCATCAGTCTTCAGTTCCTGCTTGTTCTTGGGGCATGGGTCATTGTCCATCTGCACCGTGACACGCCTTCCAATGAGTTCTGAAGTATTTGGCTGAATATGAGCAGGTAGTATTGATGGAAGCACAGAAATCCTCCTGCTGCTTTTGTCAGCAGTTACATCATCAACAAATACAAGGGAACCAGTTCCATTAGCAGCCATACATGCTTACGCCATGACACTACCACCACCATGCTTCACTGATGAGGTGGTATGTTGTGGATCATGAGCAGTTCCTTTCCTTCTCCACACTCTTCTCTTCCCATCACTGTGGTACAAGTCGATCTTGGTCTCATCTGTCCAGAGGATGTTCTTTCAGAATTATAACGGCTTTTTTAGGTGTTGTTTGGCAAATTCCAATCTTGTCTTCCTGTTTTTGAGGCTCACCAAGGGTTTACATTTTGTGGTGAACCCTCTGTATTCACTCTGGTGAAGTCTTCTTTTGATTGTTGACTTTGAAACACATACACCTACCTCCTGGAGAGTGTTTCTGATCTGGCCAACTGTTGTGAAGGGCTTTTTCTTCACTCCTAACTGGTGCATTCTTTCTTTTTAAGAATGTTCCAAACAGTTAATTTGGCCACACCTAATGTTTTTACTATTTCTCTGATGGGTTTGTTTTGATTTTTCAGCCTAATGATGGCTTGCTTCAATGACAGTGACGGCTCCTTGGATCTCATATTCAGAGTAGACAGCAACAGATTCCAAATGCAAATGTCACTCCTGGGATCAACTCCAGACCTTTTACCTGCTTAATTGAAAATAAAAATAATGAGGGAATAGCCCACACCTGTCCAAGAAATAGCTTTTGGTCCTCTAAAAAGTGGACTACTGTCAAATTAAATCTGAAAGTGTGCAGTTGGAGCACATCTTGTTCGTTTCATTTCAAATCCATTGTAGTGGTGTATACAGCCAAAATCACAACGTAGTGTGACCTCGCCAGTTACATAAAGGCATATATAAACATATATATATATATATATATGTATATATATATATATATATATATATATGTATATAAACATATATATATATATATATATATATATAAACATATATATGTATATATATATATATATATATATGTATATAAACATATATATATATATATATATATATATAAACATATATATGTATATAAACATATATATAAACATATATATATACATATATATATATATATATATATATATATATGTATATATATATATATATATATATGTATATAAACATATATATATATATATGTATATAAACATATATATATATATATATATATATATATATATATATATATACACACACTCTACACTGCTCTAATTTATCTATTTTCCGCATGGTACTGTATATTTTAATAAACATGAATTAATACATTAAGTTAAATATTTAAAATGTGAAAATAACAACAATGTACGCATTTATTAAAAGTATTTTATATGATCATTCATAAACACTGTAAGTGGCGGTAATGAGGCTTAAGTAGAACAAGGAAGTGCACTGCTGTTCCAATTGAAGAGATCGTACTCGTGTACTTGCCGAGTATGTACTTCCCAAGTATGCAGTACTGGCACACTTGGGTATTGAGAAAGGGCCAGGGACCAACTTCAAAGTCTTTTCTCACCTTGGGACAAACATGGCTTCCCTTTAGGAACGTTGTTGACGCCCTGAACAGCAAACGTCCCCGTCTCGTCCATGAGCAGCACGGTGTTTGTGTCAAGCTGCGCCTCCATTACGGTGCCCTGCATCCATACCAGTGACACCGGGAGAGAGCGACCTCTGCCCGGTCTGATTACCCAGCAGTCCCCGCTGCCGGCTGCGGCTGCTGCTCCCTGGCTCTGTGCCGTCCTCAGCTGGGAGGAGAGCACCTTCACGGGCGGAGAGCGTTTCCTCCCTACAATCGTTTTATCCGGTTGATACATGACAAACACTTCTGCGGTTTTTCACGCGCATGAAAAGTTTGCATTACCCGCGTCCTGCCTGGCGTATTTATTTACCCGGAAGAGGTGGGAGAATCAATCCGGAAGGGGTACGTTTCACTTCCTCGAGTACCTTTTTCAAAGTAAAAGATAAGATAAAAGTACCGTTTTTAAGCGCTGACCGTGTGGTAAGACAACATTTGTGTCAGTCTCGCTCAAAATAAAAGCAGTTTCGTAGAGTTTAATTCTACGACTCCCAATGTCAATATAAACTAATCACTAAGCACAAGTTTTATACATAATAATAAGTGTTTTATAGTAGTCAGTTGATATTTAATCAAATTTGTGGGCTATAAAAATACATTTGATTTGACGTGTAGCCAGGAAGCCAGTAATAGACAACATGTGCATTTCTAAGCAATAACAACTAAATTAATACTGGATAATTATAATGTAACATGTCAGATTGGTCTGTTGGTCTTTTTTAATGCTCGATGACAGTTACAACACAATCCATGTTTGGAACTTATATGACATTAAAGTCAGACTCTAATGTGGCAATTTATCGATAGGAATTTGATTTTGTGTTGGTTTTAAATTTAAGGCAGATGTTTCTTCATTCATTTGTCTTCTACTTACCTTCTCATGAGCTGGTCCCGGTTGACATAGGGTGAAAGGCTTGGTAAACACTGGACAGGTCACCAGTCCATAACAGGGCCACATAAAAATAAACAACCATCCACACTCACATCTATGGTCAATATAGAGTGTCCAATTTGCCTAATCCTTATTGGACTGTTAAAATGGGTATACGTTAAAACCTGAAATCTGAAACCAGATTTAAGTGTTATTCAGTCTCTGCAGACTGCAAATTACATTGATGACTAATAAGGAAGACAAAACCGCAATTCACTTTGATGAATGAAAACAATGCTATAGAAATAAATATATGATGTGATGAAGGGGCCATCATTTCCATGTGGTAAAATAGGGGGCTGTTTTGTTTTGTCTGTCACGCTGTACTGAAATGTGACAATAGGAAAATACTGTGCAAAGAAACAGTCAGCTGGGAGAGTTGTTTTTCAGCAAGACAATGGCCCTATAACAGGAGCTAAAGTCCTGGGGTGGATAAGAACAAGTACAGACTTCAATCTCATACTAAAATGTGTGGCAGGACCAGCAACTTTGCTGCAAAACTACACAGCCTGTGTGCAAAACCTCACAAAATGGATTACAACCGTCTACAAGGTTTAGTTTGATTTAATACCCGAGAACAGACGGTAAAACAACCATTTCTCAGTGGTTCCATTTTATTAAATAAGTTTTATTTCTTTAAGAATAACTGAAGAAAAGTGTTAGCAATTTCTGTACAATTGTTTCACTGTTTTCCCTTGGATTTGCTGCAAACCTTGAAAGATCAACAGGGCTGAGAAATGTTTTGCTGCCACATAGTGCATTTTAACCTAAAAAGAACATGTTTAGTCCACAGGCATCCGTCCGTCTCCTTCGAATATGTTCCGAAAAAATTCTTTAAGCTTCATTATTTACTCCAGTTTCATTTGTTGTTGGCTTCTCTTCTAAATCCCAGTTCATTGTCAAAAAAATAAACAGAGGCACATTAGAAATACTGCCATTTTCCAAGGACTGTGTCTTTGATTGCATCGACAAACTGTGTAGGCACCCAGTAGACCCAATATTGAGATGCTTCTGTTGGACCCAACTGAAAAGCCTGCAAACGTAATAAAACATGAGTCAGCACGTGAGAAGGATTGACATCTGTTCAACAACTAATAAGAGCAACACAAGTCCTTAAATAAAAGCAAATCGTGCAAAAAGTATGTGTGATTGCTATGTATACTGTGTGAACAATAGATGGTACAATGAAAAATTCCTTTGCTTTGCCTTACGCAACAACCCATTTAACACTCCCAGCAACCATTCAGCAACACAATGGCTGACTTGCACATTCACTCATGCTCTCCTTCAAGTCAGGGTGGATCACTGATACCAGTGACTGGAATAAAAGCTTCCTGTGTGCAGTGACATTTTAAATCATCCTTATCTTCTCCTCATACATTTTCAGCTCCTTGCTGATGCAGGAACAGACTCGGAGCGAGTGGCTGACATCGTGTTTCATTTTTAGCCACAAACAAAAAAACAGGGATGTGTATCCCTGTGATTACACTGGTCACACATCAGGATGTACCATATCTACACTACAGCACACTAATGTAGATCAGTGAATTGCGTTCGCCTGTTTTTATTAGTTGGCACAGTCAGTCAGTGGGAGCTGGTGCTCAACTTCAATAAGTAGAACTGTGTGTAAATGTCTACTTTTACAATCATTTAGTTCCTGAAAGTACAATTTACACGCGCTATATTTTTTATAGTATTTTAAATGTATGTCACTTTTGCACTCAAGTCATGACGACTTTTATATTTTATGTAAGCACTTTATGCCTTGCGGTTGTAACGTGCCGTACAAATACATTCGCCCCGCCGAGAACGACAGATATCATATTTAATTCCATGTTGGGCAACAGTTAATTTTCTGGTGTATTTATTTTATATGAGTCTTAAAAGGCCAGTGTAAAGTGCAGTTATACGACCTCCTTCTAGGTTAAAAAGACTTCAGTTACTCGGGTGAGTGAAGTATCGAGCAAACACTTCCCAAAAACTTCATAATCTAGATAAAAGCCCTGTTATGAAGCACATTTCTTCTTCTCTTGAAAAAAAAAACCTTTTGACATTAAGTGATAAAACGAAGCCACTTCTCTCACGACCGCTACAACGGCCTCCGACATTACACCACACACTGTATTTCTCTGACATTGAAGAACAGGAGTGCCTTTAGACATAAAGGTTAATCTGGAGAAGGCACTGACATTTACCGCTCCGCTGCAGAGCCCATAACAGCAAATGATGACCCTGTCACTCTGATGTACACATACTGCAGTGACTTCAGCAAAATGCTTCACCACCTGCACTGTTTACTTACACAAGAGACCGTTTCCACATCAACTAACAAATGTAGCGTTTTGTAGTTATTTAAAAAGTTTTGCTGAAGAGGCCTGTGTCAGCTGCATAAACATGAGCCTCCCGATTGTTGTCAATGTGAATCTGACATGCATTTGACAGTAAGAACACTTACCATCATGTGATAGTCCTCGTGGCCTTCGATGGGTTCAGACACTACGTTTTTAATGGAGCCCATGGGGACTTTCTCTGTTCTCTCTGGAGATGAAAAATGTTTGTCATCAGAATCTTTGCGTCGCAGGGAAATTAATAAAATACAAGACCTGTATAGGTGTAAAAACTCACCCTTTGTTCCAATCCACAACTGATCCTGCTCCAGTTTGAAGGTGAGTCGAACTTTTCCTCCGGACTTGTTGTACATTCCGGATAAAGGCACTGTTGGTAATCGTTCCTGTAAGCGGGACAAAGCAGTTACTTGCGGCGACTGGGTTATAACCAATTATAATCTAGTGTAGCTCATGTTTGGTCACGTTGGCTGCAGACTTGATTTAATGTTTGTGCATACGGCATGTGTCTGTAAATAGGGAAAACAAGGAGTAACTGTGCTAATTACAGGTCAAACAAATGTTTTTCTTTTCTGTGGCTGGTGACATTGTCAGTTTTTCAGAAATCTGGGCCATATTTATTTAGCCAATTTTCTTTTTTTCCTCCATCTGACAGAATGTGACAGTTTAGTTAACTGCCTACCTCAAGTAATCGGTTATTGAACACTAATGATCTGTCTCAACAATCTACATTTTATGTCTGTACTGCAGTGTAATTAATTATATACGGGTTATCAACAACAAAACAAAAACACAAAAATTGCAATCTTCTTTAATTTCCTCTAACCTTTGTTCCTTTAATAGCTGTCATCACATCCTCGGGTCTACCCTTGTCCAAAACCTTCCTATGTTGCTGAAATAACAGAGCAGATTTTGTTAAAAATTAACAAACAAATAAATAATAACAAAACCTCGTAGTATCTGCAGTGATATTATTCACCATTCTTTACCTTTTGCCTGCATAAAGGCTCCTTCTTGTTTTCTTCCGCTTTGACTTCCTGCTGAATGACCTCTTTGGGTGTATTCACTGCTAATACATCATTTATTGTAGATCCTACTACCATTATTTTTGCACCATTTGTAACCTTTATGTCACGTAGCGTCTTGTCCTCCGGAAGTAATCCTTTGTACATCACTTTCTGCATTGCCGGGGGAAGACCTAAGTTGATAAATGTGAACACTCATTAAACATTTACTGCCTATTGTAAGATTCAATCTCTGGTAAAATAACAATGTGTGCTCCTACCAGTGAGTGAATGAATCCTCTCTTTTAGTTTGGCTCCGGTGCTATCGACAGCAATTTTCAGATCATATTTATTTTTGTTCCAGATAATCTTCAAATCCACCGTCTCCTGCTCGTCGTCGGCGTCGTCTCCATTGCTAATACTAGAGTCCTGAGTTGTGGCATCTCCTGCGCTTGCATGAGACGTAGTTTCTGCTTCATTTTTTTCAGCATATTCACCCAGTGGTTCAGTTTCGCTTGGCTTCGTCTCAGTCTCCATTACGACTTCTCCACTTCCTGGACAAATGTGGAAAATACACACAGATTTAGATTCAAGATAAATTGTATCCCACATTTACAAAAGATGACCTGGCATGTGTGTCATGTAGCAGTTATTATTATAGCATTGTATGTGATGTAGAGCTGAAACGATTAATCGATGAATCGATTATTAATCGATTACTAAATCAATCGCCAACTATTTTGATAATAGATAATCGGTTTGAAGCTTTTTTCATGATTAAAACAAGATTTCTGATTGTTTCAGCTTCTTAAATGTGAATATTTTCTTGGTTTCTTTGCTCCACATAACAAAGAAATCATTAAAACTGAATCATTTTGGTTTGTGGACAAAACAAGACATTCGAGAACATCGTCATTTCCAGCTTTAACTAACACTGATCAATGTTTTTTAACATTTTCTGACATTTGCTGACCAAACGATTCATCGATTAATCGAGAAAATAATCGACAGATTAATCGATTAGGAAAATAATCGTTAGTTGCAGCTCTAATTTGATGTATGACAAATAAGATTTAGCGACTAGAAAATTCCATTCATAGTTTCATAATCCCATTTTTCAAATTACAGAACATTAGTTGATTGTGACTCATGTCTGCACTATGCACACAGACGTTACAATTCCAATGAACATTACAATCTGATTAAAACATAGGTATATTGTGGCTAAGATCAAAATACTGCTCATGCCAAACTCTGATTATATTATTGTATTCTGAGTATTTGGGGATGTAGTAATTGCAATTTCACTGATATATCATGATAGCAATCGGATTGGCAATATAAAAACTTCACAGTGTTAATAGATATAAAATTGTAATGCAGTAGTACCACGTAATAATAATTAGGGCTGCAAAGATTATTCGATTATCAACCACTTTGTTATTAATCTTAATCTTTGTGAGTGTTTTTTCTTCTTAAATAATTAAAAAAAGCTTCAAGGTTTTTCAGCTCCTCAAATGTGCATATTTTCTGGCCTCTTTGCTTCACAGCAACAGCATCACTGAAACTGAATCAAGGATCAACATATACTGACACTGTATGGACCAAACAAGTAATTCATCGAGAACATATTACCAACAGATTTATCCATTACGAAAATAATCGTTAGTTACAGCCCTAATAGTAATACCATAATACAATCAAAAAGATAACTAACTCTAAATTAGACAAACTAAATCAGAATTAACATTTACATTGCAGTCTGTGAGGTTTGCTAATTGTATACAGTAATTTAAAATTGTGAATTACATTGTAAAGCAAGTCATTGTTCAGCACTCACCCCAATCGGGTTGAGGTAATCAGATAATCGCGTTTACATGATAGTGGCGTAATCAGACTACTGTTTTGACCTGGTTATTGGAAATACTGTTTACCTAACGTATTTTCTTCAGACTTACTGAATGTTATAATCCGGTTAATTTAATGTTACATAGTATAGTTTCATTTATGACGTTTGTAATTATGTAAATGTGCATTTACAAATGTTTTAGCACAACTTAAATCTAAAGTGAAACACAGTGAAGTCTGGTTTCGGTTTTCTATTCACTCATTCAATCGGTTATTTTATTTCCCTCTGTGATAATATTTTTTACTTATATATCGGGTGACGGTGCTAACTATAAGTGAACATTGGTTTGTTTTATTTTTTCTTCCTGAAAACAAGTACTCGCTACTCATTAGCTCCTAAAAACACGAATGGCCTTACTGGTGACCAAACTGCACCAAACTGGTTACGAGTGTGCGTTAATACACAGTCGTTACCATTCATAACGTAGCCCGGGTCATTTAACACACGAACTGCTAAAGTTAAGTCATTTAAGTTACTGGCTGGCTAATTGTGAACATTAGCCTTAGCCAGCACCCAAATGTAGTTAAATTTGACTGATGTTAGCAACATCAGCGGTAGCTAGCTACAACACTCGTCAAACATTTACGGAATAACGTTGCGGTTACGTGTAGTTTTACACCACAGCGACTTAATAATGTCTTATATTAACGTGTCATCTTAAAGCACGCGGAGTTTCACTAACGGGATAAAAGTCAGAGTAAAGCCATGAAGAGAATGCAGCTGTATTTCTCCTCAATACCCACCATCCTGCGTCGCCATGATGATTGTGTACAATTTGTTAGGTTGAGGCAAAGAGATTACAGCGAGCAGGATGAGCTCCGGTGTCGTGAATGAGAAAGTCCACCAGAGTTTTCCAGCCCCGTTCCATTTTATATTTTTAACGCGAGGAATGACACTCAAATACAAAAATAGGTCTGTGTTTTAGAATGACATTACAAGAGTGGCTTTACTTACCCGGACAATGTTAAAACATTTGTAGTTTCAGCAGCTTGCCGGCGAGCAGAAAAGCAGGAAGCAAACGCGCATGCGCAGTCGGAAAACACCGCCACATAAAGTTGTGTAACGATAAAAGCAATTGATTTTTTCGACGAAACGTACAGAAACTAAAGTCGAAAAAAATAATTGCATGCGGAAACGTTTTAAAAAGAATTACAGCAAACACACACGGCGGAGTGTAGCCACAGACGGAACATTTTGCAAACACGGAAGTATTCAGGAGATACTTCTCTTGCTCCACTGCGCTTCTTTGTTGTTATGGCAGCGCAAGACAGCCGAGAGGTGGCACATCACTCATAGGCTATTGGACACTCTTTTCTTCTTCTTTTGCATTGTTTTGGTGTCACAAAGGTGCTTTATCGCCAACTTTTGGATTTTTGGCGAGACAAATTATGAGACAATTCCAGTCACATCACATTATGTTTTTGCCTTCATGCTACGGAAACCAAGTAAAATAATTTACCTCCACATGGTTCTCAAACTGTGGTACATGTACCACCAGTGGTATGCAAGATTCCTGTGGTAGTACTTGGAGGAAAATCTGATAAACTGTTTATACTGTGTATATCAGGGTGGAGTTGAGGATTTTATTTTTTTACCAGAGTGTGTAGAAAATTCGACAAATAACAAAACATATATTTTATTAATAATAACAATAATAATAATAATAATAATAATAATAATAATAATAATAATAAGACACACCTTGTCTCCTATTTATCTCTTAATATCATCCTAATCTAATTTCACTATACCAGTGCCAGAAGTATGTGTGGATGAGGTGAATGATGAGAGAGCAAATGATCTTATTTGGAAATAAATCTGCCTCCTGTGGTCTTGGCCTATTTATACCACTGTATTTTAACATTGTTGATAACAGTGTTACTTCAAGAGTTCAGTATTTTCTCAGGTGGTGCATGGTATAAAAAGTTTGAGAACCACTGGTTTACCTAACAATAAGGACTGTGAATGACATGGGATAGAAATCCATTTAACACCATGAAGTCACATCACTAACCACATGCTGCATGTCAACGTTGTTCATTACACTTTCTGTTCAGTGACTATCAACTCTCAAATTCTTATGTAAACCCTCAGGCTGAAGACTGAGCATGTTTACTTGTATATTTCATAATCACTGTGCTCTCATGGTTTTCCAATTCTCATATAATGTACCGAAACTACACACAGTGTATTTGTACTTACTTTTTTAATGTGTTCTTTGAGATTCGTCACTAAGAGCTGCATTAAACATATTTAATATTAATTCATGATCATGATAAACACAACGTAAGGACTGCACTTACCTAATCTATGTTACCTTCTCTCTTGAAGAATTCGGTTTCTCTATTTGTAAGAGGTTTTTACTCATTTTGAAGTACTCTCTACACGTGACAGCTTCAGAGGAATACAGTTTGTTTTTCACTACACACCAAAACTATATGTTTTCATCTCATCTAAAGAAAGGTACTGATGTGACACTGTGAAAATACTCCAAGTATGAATCATGCATTTACCATGAAAAAGAGCAGTTCACTATGGGCTGACACTAAATGTAAATAAGTCAAATTACACATGCTTATTTTTATGTATCTTACTGTAAATATAGCAGTATTTTTTTCTGCTGCATTTAGCTACAGTGGACATCTATTGAAAATACTAAACCCTAACCATATTTTGGCTAGATGAATCCATTGATTGCTTGATTTATTTGAATAAACATATAATCAAAACTGCCATGTCTTATTTAATAAACAATTTTAATTATTAAATTAATTGTAAAAATGCTCTTTCAGATTGTGTTCATGTTAATTGTTGATTTTTCTAGTTCTAGTTATTTCTTTTTTGCCTTTGTGGTTTTGGAGGATTAATGACATGTTTCTGAGCTGTTTCTTTTAATGAATTTTTAAAATGCACATTTTGAAAGCACAAATGTGCTAATTTTCAAATGATTTACCCCCAAATTGAAATGGATTATTATGCAATTATTATGCATTATATGAAACATTACTGTTCATATTAAAACAAAAAGATGAAATACTTGTTGTGTTTTCATATGATCACTCAGTTAAATATCATTAATAGTAATTGCAACCACCAAACATAGACATTCTCATAATATGTGCACAATAAAATACATAATATTTATAATTAAAATTTTAAATCAAGCGAAACCATAATATTCTGGGTGCATTCAATTAAAATGGGAGCCCTCTATGTTGTTTTGTATTGCTCTCAATCTAAAGAAAGTTTGGAGACTCCTGGTACCCTCTTAATCTGGATGTAATTTCCATGGCCGCCTCTGGAGGGCAGCAAATATAAACGAGTGCAAACGCTTGGAAAATGGCACAAACAAACAGAAGAAGAAGAAGACTCGTAAAGTGGGCGATGAATATTGATGTTGACGAAAGTCATGACGAATACGTCGAGGTGGGGAAAAAAGGGAAGACCAGAGAAAAAAGTGTTTTTTAATTTAAGTCACAAGTTGTCATGCGAGCGCTGGTTGGTATGAGAGGCGGGAAGTGGCGTTTATTCCAGTGTGGAGAGTGTGTTTCTCTGCTCTGCTCCCCTCATCCCTGCTGTCTGCGCATTAAACTTTAACATAAAGTGAGAGTAAAGGCTGTAACTGTAGTGGCGCTGCTTTGTTAAAATGGATTTATCGGATACTTTTTACGAGTCCGCACGGGAGTCTCTATTAGATTTGTAGTTCATACCAGTCGACAACACAACATTACCAGTGACTATACATCTGCCTAACGATTTTTTTGTTCCTTCTTCATAAACCGGCGGAGACACAAATGGCAGACACAAGGACCTACAACGTTGTGATTTTGGGTGTGGGGTTTTTGCTCGTTTTCACCGCCTTCAACACGTGTGCAAACGTTGAAGTAAGTTTGAAAAACAAAATACAGCTTTAATTGTGCCATTGAACGTATCACAAACTCATGTACTCAACTTTGTTTTGGTCCCCTTTCCATCAAAAGCTATTTTTTTACGGTGCATTTAAACGCCGCATGAGCTAAACAAAAAATGATTTCCAGACTCCCAGCTCATGTCACTATACATTATTTTTATTATTATTACTACAATGTATTCGCATATATTATTACACATCCATATATTTTCTTACACATTATTGGTTACTGCACGTCACTGTCTCTGTATTTACCCTATAGCTTTATTATAATAATGCAGGAAACATGTGTCTTGGAGTATTTTAACTTTTTTTTTTGCTTTGACAAACATCTACAATTAATCTATATAAAGCCAGCAGCAGCAGATATATCATGGACACTAGGAAATTGGCCAGTCAGAGTTGTGTGTCATGTGCACCTCGTGTTTCCAATTTTCTTCACTGGCCAGTGAAGTGGTCAAAGCACATGAACGATTTTATCAGTACAAAACGAAATTGGAAAATTAAATTTGTTTTTTATTCATTTGTTCATGGTCCTTTTTAAAAAAAATATTCTTACTTACAGCAAACGGTGGTAAAAAGCCTGAACAATGACACCTTCAGTGGCAGTGGCTACCACAGGTAAGATCACACCTTCAGCTCAGGAAAATTCTTGGTGATGTATGTAATAAACCTGTTAAAATAATTAGTCATAATAATGTCTGCCTCCTTCACAGTCTCGGAATCATCTACGGCGTCTTCTCCGTCTCAAATTTACTTGCACCAATGATCGTCACAGTCATTGGACCAAAGTTTTCTATGTTTTTAAGTGGTCTGCTTTACAGGTAAACATGGTGATAATTACTCACAAGACGTTGACACGGATGAAGAATGACACACTCTAATGTCCCTTCATGTTCTGTGTCTAGTGGTTACATCGCTGTGTTCATCATCCCTTCAACGTGGTCCTTTTACTTGACCTCTGTGCTCATTGGCGTCGGAGCAGCCTGTGAGTTAAATGTCAGACGTCCTTCACATATACTGCATGCATACACACAGAAGTCACATTCTTGTTGATAGGGATGCACAATATAGGCTTTAAAACATATTATTGGAAATCAGCAAACATGCCAAGATCCCCAGATATGACTAATGACTGATAATAACATTTGGTATCGGTTATCACCCAAAGCACTCCCGATATATCGGCATATCGAATATAGGCCAAAAGTCCAATATTGTGCATCCCTAGTTGATACTTTCCAATTAGATTTTTCTCCAAACAACTTTAAATTCAGTTTCAAAAAGTATATATTTTAGAAGCCATGCAAACTCAAATACATCGAGCTTCAATTATTTTTTTCTGTACACTATTACAAAGGGAGGTGAATCATGGACTATAATGTTAATTATTGTCTTTTATTTGTGTTAGTATGAGTTGCATTTACACTAATTCATTAAGTGAGGATATAATGGTTATTTTTTGCCTATTAGTGAAATTTTCCACAACCCATGATGACTTCCAGAGGCCAAAGGTTGTTGTGTGCAACAAAGAATAGCACACAAATCATCACGTTTAAGATGCTGAAACTATGTGAACAATTACAGAAACATTTATTTAATCATCAGAAAAGTTTTACAAAGAAGACTTTAGCATTTACTTGGAGTTAAAAAAGTTGGTTCATCACATTTAATAATAAAAAAAAGCATGCATGTCAGTAAGGGATGGGACAACATATTAACATGTCAAAATAGTGTTATCCTGACTAGTGAGGTATGATAATCAATACACCACTGTTAAAATAAGAATACAGCATTCATAACAGATTACTTACCAGTTTGACTCACCTGCAACTCAACTTTGTGACTCCTCTCAGTTTTGATAATATCATGAATTAAGGAGGTTAAGGAGTTATAATAATAGACTGTATATAAAAATATGGACATAGTCCTTTGTTACCGCCTGGAGCCAACTAGGACATAAGAATGTATTGAACAGCCACCAGGGGGCGATGACACTTGTTGCCAAAATAACTCTGTTTGAATGGAAGCCTAGAGGAAAAGTCAGTAAACATTTCCCTGAAGAGTTAGTCACTGAGTTGGGAGTTTCAGGTCTTCTTCGATAGCACATGATGTTGAATTTCTGAATCATATTCCCATTTAGAGAAAAATGGACCATAAATATGGCATATGTGTGGACAGCAATGTGATTGACAGCTGGTATCATCTGAAAGTAGCCTGGTTGCAGGTGATGTCTGTGAACTTCCACTTACTAAACATCAAAATGGTGCCGGGACTTGGCAGACAGCAATAAAGAAATAAGAAGAAAGATAAGAAATCTGCCAATTCCTGCACTTTACATTTACATTTTGTATTCTTCACCTAAACAGATATCATGATGTTCATTTACCATATTATATCTTGAGTTTTTCTGCCATTCCCAATTCTAATATTAACATTTAAAACAAGCAGTGTGCTAAAAATGGTTGAAACACAGAGGCATGTATTCAAATACTTCACCATGGCTCCTGTTGTTGTTTTTTTTTGCAACCTTCCCAAACTCATTTTGTGTTAATATCCAAACGGTGTTTAATAATGCATGCAGGGATTATCATGACTGGAAATGTGATGATGCATTCAAATAGTATATCCCAAATTAGCCTTTAAATGGGCTAGGAGCTGTTTCTGTAAATAGTGCACAGCACCTTGAGCTCGCTCAAATCTGTTAATGAAAATAAAGTGAAATCAGCTCTTTGCTGAGTGTTTACTGGGGGGAAAAAATGAAGAGAAATGATTTGGTGGGGGTTGGTTTCTAAATGCAGCCTGAAACTGCTGTAGTGCAATGAATTTTCATCCTGTGCCTGACATGCTACGCTGTGCTTAAACACATTATCCACCAACACAGACGGATCACGTTTCTCTTCATGTAAGTCATTAACTGACCAGATAATGTTTCTTTTTCTTCTTGAAATGACCCCCACTGACCTGCAGTGCTGTGGACGGCTCAAGGACACTTTCTTGTGGAAAACTCAGAGGCCTCGACTATAAACAGGAACACAGGGATGTTTTGGGCTCTTCTACAGTGCAGGTATGCTGCTGTTTACTCTAATGATTGACTCTCTCTTTTAGGACTAAACAATACATCCTTATCAAATTGAAATGGCACGTTTAAGGGAAACTAAACCCCCTCTTCTGAAGCTAACCTTGCCCAATGCCTGATTTTGAAAAATGCCAAGAAGTTGGCTGAGAGCTGAGCGAGGGTTGATCGAGTTGCAAAATGAGTGAACTACTTTGATAATGGTTTAATAGGTTTGAGTGATTTTTCAGTAATTATTTTCTGGCTTCTTTGCTCCATATAACAAAGAAAATCATTAAAAAATAATCACTTTTGGTTCCGGTCAAAACAAGACATTTGAGAACATCATTTTTTCTGGGTTTTAGAAACACTGATCACCATTTTTCAAAATTTTTTGGGGGGATATTTTACAGACCAAACAAGTACTCTTTTAATTGAAAAAAATAATCAACAGATTCCGATTCACCATGGCTTTACGCTAAAGTGTGAAGATTTGCACCTTTTTTACTAATTACCTAATTACTTTGGCTGTCACCTTGATTGGCAGGTAACGTTTAGTGGCACTTTTAAACAACACAGTTGTCAAATGCAATTTAATTACAATGGAATGAAATAGGTGTTTTACATCAATTACACAAAGAATGCAAAAATGTCACACAAGTATAAACTATACAGCAAATATTTTTGATGGAGTCATGTTGGTTATTTAAAAAAATATTTGTCTGCAAGTCGCTAGAGTAACTGCAATATATATATTTAAACGACAACAGAAAACAAACAGTCAAAGGCCCTTTACTTCGGGGAGATTTTCAGGTGAGAGTTTGGGTCTTTTCATGTCTTTTATGTGGTCCACAGCTCTTGCACACAAGCACGGACATCTAATTTGTATTTGCTAAAATATGCAAATTGAAAAATTGAATTAGTATAATAATTACTTTGGCTGTCACCTGCGCCAGAGCTCACAACAGGGCAACGCTAATCCGAGTCTGCAGTGGCGATTCCTGCCACAGTAAACTTATGAATCAATTTCTCACAGCCCACACACACACACAGTATTCAGTCAGTGTTATCTATTATGAATATCCCGTTATCCCTCATTGAGGCTTTGTGAAAGGATAATTGCACAAAATGTTAAGCGCCCAAGAGGTTTGACTGTCGTAAAACTTGCCATCCACAGGAAACTGCATTGAGGGTATTGTAATTAAACGTTCAAGTGTTTGGAAAAATCAGATTATGATGAACTTTGGAGGGACAATTTAATTCTTCCTTGTTGGTTGCAGCGGCAACTGTATAATTTATGGGCAACTGGGTGCAACTGTGTTTTACAGTGGGGGGTTGATAAGCTTCATAAACACTTCTTTACACTTTAGTTTCAATTTGATGGATGAGCCAATGGTGGATTGTGTTCTTAACAGGAGAAAACCCTGTGTCTCTAAAATGTCCCATTGTTCGTAGCTGTTTTGGACTTTGAGTCATACCACATGATTTTCATCTTTAAACGTCCAGTTACTGATATGTTTAGCAATTTTGGGGGCTGCAGGAATAACTTGTGACAAAATTACCTTGGTAATTGGAAATTTGGTTGCTTATTTTTACACATTCATTCAGCACAGCAGCATAATCTGTTTTTAAGTGTATACAGAATACAGTGTGTTGGAGAACATCTTTTCTCCTCAGTTAGCATCAAAACTCAAAAGATATTTAGTTTGTGCATTGTTGGCTATTGTAAAAACACTGTGCTCCAAAATGGTGGCGGTAATTGAGCTGGCATGGCTCCTGATATGAATATAAAAGCAACAGTTCATACGATCAGGTGATGGTACACTTAGAAAAAGTGTAATTATTTTTCATCTTCAATTTATGCCAAATGAAAATCATTTCATCTACATTGTACACACTGGACCTTTAAGGCAGGGTATATTGTTCTTTGTCCCATGTTCTCAGCAACACAAACACTCGAGATGTACAGTGAAACATAAGCCTGCAGATATTCCTTTACACTGAGAAAAATTCAGTCTGCCAATTATATAATTCATATTGCATGACTGAAAACACCTAATAAGTCCACTGAAAAACACCAACAACAGCTGCTACATTGACCTTGAGGTCATATTTGTAAACACTGAATGAGGCAAAGATAAATTGTGACTAGTAGTGATTACATGTGATGTTAATTTTTTTAATATATATTTTTAATTAATGTCACATTGTCATGCATGTTTTTGACTCAAAAATCATTATTATCTCTTTTTTTTACAGCATGTTGTTTGGCAATCTTTACATTTACTTTGACTGGAATGGGAGAAAAGATATATCAGGTATGGTACTGCTGTGAATATCATGGAAAATATCAATATCTTTACCAATGCATTTTGTGTGATATATTTAAATTTTTCCTCTCAGACAACAATAGGAAAAACAACTTTATGTCCTTGTTGGTGGCCTCTGTACTTGGTACACTCAGCTTCCTAGTGTTGAAGAAGAGCCATCATGAAGAGGAGATACTCTCTGAAGACGAAGGGCAGCCGCTGCTCTCAACTCGCACAATGTAAATCCTTTTGATAATTACACCTTTCCTCACCGTGCTCTCACACAATGACAGAGGATGTACAACAATCACTTCTAAAAGGACACACTGGTGATGAATGTAATATAGTGAGTGCCGTGATGATATATATTACTGTTAACATGGCAAAACAAAGTTTTTAATTTACCTTTCGCCCGGTGTTCATCATGTTAAACTAAAACAAAACCACTCAGGAACATTTTTTTTCAAATAACCTACGCTGGATCCTAATAATTCTTTTTTTTTTTCCTGGATGACTTACCGCCGCAGCTCTGATGGAACACTTGTCCTTCACATAAATGACAGCAGCCATTTCTCTCTAGATCATTGCAATTTTGACAAGTCTAATCATAGCCCTCTTCAAGCAGGGTACAATCATGCAGATTCAGGACGACTGGGACGGACACTTGACAAAGGGACGGACATATTGATAGCGGTTAAACACCGTGAACCACTTCAGACACGGGCCTTCACATTAGATGTCAACTTTACATTTCTGTGACTTGAATGTGGACAAAGTTTGACTTAAACTGTGAAGTGTAGGACAGGAAATTGGCTTTGGGGAAAAAGAAAAACATGCTAAAATTGAAATTGGACGATCACATAGAAATCCTGTTTGTTCTCTGAGGCTGTGTTTGTCTCTCATGGCAGCAGATTGTTTTTGAGACAGTGTTGTGAGAATCTGCCAGATGCAGGTATTTGCTTTCCGCCGGAGTCTGTGCATGATTCGCGCAGCATAACAAGGAATTCTTTTGGGAGCAGTTGTTATCTGTGGAAGTGCTGTTGTGTGCACTCTGTTGGGATTTTGAGGAAGTCTTGTGATCTCGCTGCAGCTAAAGTTTTTTACATTTGTAAATAACTTTGCCAGGTTTACACTCAAAGGACGTTATGTTGTTGTTTGTGTGTGTGCGGAGATGATTAAGTTTCAGCTTTGGGGAAGTTAAACCGTGTTTCTTTTTCTCTTGTTTAGGTATAAACAACGAGCAAACACTGCTGTGCAGGACGCAAAGTCGGAATTCAGTAAGTTCTATTCTACATCACCTGATGCGTTACATTACAATTACACCCAATGCCTGCATGCATTTATTGTTGTAAGCATACGCATAAAACAAAATCTACAGCATGTCCCGTGTTCAGACAACACACTATCTCGATGCAGATATTTAGTATGTAGTGTGTTCACACTGGAAAAGTGACAAAATGATGTCAGCACCAACTTGACAGTGTGAATAACACACATTTTTTTTCTCCTGCTTTTGGTGCACAAGACTCCTACCGTTTTATCCTCCACCTGAAGCTCACAAAGGACGCTGGTGCCAATCCCAGTTGACATATAGGGCGAAAGCTGGGTGGAGCATAACCTGGACAGGTCGCCAGTCCATCACAGGGCCTAAATGGGAACATAATTTCCAAAATTTACATCATGTTCTATTGAAAAAGACATGGAACTATCAAATGAAAACATCAACTCCTCAGGAAAATGTTTACTGACATCATAAATCAAGTCAAAATTGGGCTTTACTTAGTTCGTTTCACACCCAGAAAACTACCCCCTTGTTAGCTAAGCTAAGTACTACTTCCATCCACTTTTTCACTTTTCAAACTGGAAAGTCCAGTTCTTGTTCAGAGTCTATGGTTGCAGCTAACAGGTCAAGTATCATGGAACAGCAGCATTACAGCACCACAACTCAGGAAACACTGTGACATGTTTTCTGTCCCTTGGGAAAACGGTGTTCCGATTTCCTGGCCCTGTTATTTTGGGATCAGGGGCTGAACTGTTTGGGAACCTTTGAATTCATTTATCAAATTTGGACCCTGTGAGTGAGTGATAATCATTACCTCCCACTGAGCCACTCCCATGGATCAAAATATATATGTAGTAGAAGAGGCAAATATTTTTTTTCCCTTGCATCCTTGCCGAGAAAATATTTCATATTTTTCTCAGCAGACGTAAATATGTGTGTGTGTTGTGTTCTTTTCTCCTTCCATACTGCAGTTAACCTCTAGTTCTCTGTTCCAACGCTGCTGGTGTGCATCTCACCTGCAGTCGCCGGCACTTTTTGTTTTTCCTTGAGTGAAAATTGCTGATATGAATCTTCTAGCATTACAGCACAGTACACATAAGCTGCTGCTTGTGCGAGAGTTTATTTCAGATTATATCTCTGTTACTTGACTGGGAACTCTGCTGCACTTGCACCTGCTGTCAGTGCAGCACCGATGCAAGCTGATGTATGTCGGCATCAGGCATCTGGGTACATACTAGAAAGCCTAGTGGGATTTCTTCATGTAAAATCTGAATTTTCCTCACTCTTCTACATTTCTCATGAGTGTTTCTCCAACCAAATGTGGCTTTTTGGCTTATTGAGAAATATTTTCTCATTTTGAACCGGCATTAAACTTAAATCGTCAAAGGAAAATTGGGCCTTGACATACTCGAGCAGACCATTACTGCTCAAATATAGTGATTAGCAATTCAAATCAATCTTTTGTGTCTCCCCTTGTTAAGAAACTATCCTGACACTTCTGAAGACTAAAATTATACTGCTCCTGAGTCCCTGCATGGCATACAGTGGTAAGTGTAATGCACAATGTATTTATGTAATAGGCAATTTCATTTAAGTACATACAGGATCCACATGAAACAGTGGTTGTCACTGAATTTATTCCTACCTTTTTATGTTTTTATATTATTTAACTCTCTGGGGAAAAATATTATGTACTTATTTAAAAATGTCTTAGTTTTAAGTCTATTTTTATCTCCGCCAATGTATATTATCTGGGTGTTTTCATATAAGTGCAGGCAGATTTCTACCACACCCTCACTCAAACTTTTTAATTTGACTGGATTTTATTCCATTTCTTTGTATCAGGGACAGTGTTGACAAAATATATAAATTAAGAGACATTAAAGACACTTTGTGCCAGATTTAGCAACTAGCTAATTGCCATCTGTAGTCCCCGGGCAGGTGAACAAACACAATAAAGTACAGAGCATACACACGTACACACACTCGATAGCATGCTGAATAAAAGCAAGACGCTCTAAGATATCAAAATCTAAATCTAAAAAATGTAAAAATATAAATGTGTTCATGTAGCCACAGACAAATCAATGCCAAAAAGACTAATTGAAATCCATTTTTTTCAAGTTATTTTTCTTGTATTTGTGGGCACGAAATCAAATAAATCCTTTGTTTGCCAGGCCTGGAGCTATCTTTCTACAGCGGAGTATATGGGACATGTATCGGAGCAACGGCACACTTTGGACAGGCAGCAAAAGGCTTGATTGGCATCTCTGGGATCGTGGTAGGCATTGGAGAAATCGTGGGTGCGTTAATATTTCTCTGTTATCAGAGTTTGTTTACAGTCACTGAACATCACTGGGCTCATGTCGACTTTGTTCTTCCTCATCAGGTGGAGGCTTGTTTGGGTTGCTGTTCAAGAACAACCGCTTCAGACGGACGTCTGTGGTTTTCCTGGCAATGGTTGTCCACTTTGTTGCCTTCTATTTGATTTTCCTCAGCATCCCGGGTGACGCTCCTGTCGTCTTTACAACCACCACCCAAGAGAGCCCATATCTCACTCCTAGGTAATTCATTTCTGTGATGATATCACCATAAAAATATACAAACAACTGAAATGCCAATGTCACATTTCTGTTTCGTCTTTAATAAAAAGTCAATATATTCCCCCTCAGCGTCTCCATTGCCCTGCTGTGCAGCTTCTTGCTTGGATTTGGCGACAGTTGTTTCAACACACAGCTCTACAGCATATTAGGCTGTGTTTATGCTGAACACAGCACATCTGCTTTTGCCATCTTCAAATTCATCCAGGTAATCCCATGTCTCCTGTTCGCAGACACTGTTAGCAGAGCCAAGCAAAGCTGGGTTAAAGTGTTGTCCCGTCAAGTGTGAAATAAATTCACCTGAAGCCTCATTAAAATAGGAAAAGACCGAGACCCACACACAAAGCTTAATCCCTCCCTTTTTTTCTTCCAGCAAAATTGGTGTCTAACCAAACATAAACCCTCGAAGTTGCAGTGTTTTTATAAATATTTAAAACGAACACTTGTTAAATAAAAAGCTTACTGCTACATGGGTCTAATAAACAGGATTTTCTTTTTCTTCTTCTTACGTATGCATTATGTTATTGTAAATGCATAAAACAATTAAAGTTAAATTATGAAAACGATTCAATCTTAGATTCAGTTTAACCGTAGTAAACTATGTTAATTAGCCGGAATTATCCCATTATTATGCTGTGGAGTGAGTTACTTATAGCTAGCTAGTCCGACATGCTGCAACATTTGCAGCGTAGACAGGATACAGTGCGATACGATAAAATATGTTACAATAAGATATGATACAAAACGGTTTCATAATTGTAAGATATGATTCATACGATGAGATGTGGTACAATGTGATATGTACGATAAAATGCGCTATAAGATACAATACACATGATAAGATAAGATGAGGGTATGAGATATGTTACAATACGATATGATGCAACCCAAACTATATAAGATGCGTAATGATACAGTACATACGATAAAATGTGATATACGGTAAAATACATGATACGAAAAGATGCGATACATAATGTGACAATACAATAAAACGTGATATGAATACAATATGTATGTTAAATGATGAGATGTGATACAATACGATACATGTGATATATGATATGATACAATACGATATGATACAACACATACGATAAAATGAGATTTAAGGTACAATACATACAAAACGATAAGATGCTATATGATACAATATGACATGTACTACAAAAATGCAATATGATAAGACGCGATACAAACGATACCATAAGATGTGTTATGATGAGATACGATACATACGATAAGATGTGATATTATAAGAGATCATACAGTGAGATAATATATGATAATGCTATAATATAATGATATGATACAGTTCGACAAGATAAAATAAGATATGATAAGACATGATAAGGGGGATAGCGCAATTGAAGCATCATTTAAGAAAAGCATCTACAAATAATTAAATATAAAGCCTAGGGACAGTATAAACATAAGGATTATAAGCAGATGAGCACAGTTTACGCTGTGAAGACTACTAAACTAACTCTTTAACATAGCGAGCGCTGCTTCCCTGAGAGCTGCCGTGTTTAGTTACGGTTGATAAGCTGTGACTGGGCAATTGCTGTTTGGGAGCAGGGATTATTGAACAGCCAGCCGACAGTAAATGCACCACAGGGATGTGTTAGTTTGACAAAAGAAGCGCGAGTGTTACTTCCTGCTGTCAGCCGGGGCGCCGTAACTCGTTCAGGCTATGCAAGAGTTACCCTGTCTATTAAATGACGGAGCTGAAACTAAGTTACTTTTCCCTCGACAGTCTGTTTTTGCAGCCGTGGCGTTTTTCTACAGCGGTTACGTCCTATTGATGTGGCAGCTCCTGCTGATGGTCATCCTGGGCTTCGCTGGGACGCTGTGCTTCTTCGTGGTGGAGAGGATGCAGAACGCCTCAGGGGATTTGCAGGAATATTAGAGACAAGACATTCTGTGGTTTTCTAGCTTTTTTTAGTTTTTGATAATTGTGGTTGTGTTAATGTGTACGGCATGGATTTTGCCAAAGGGGTGTATTTCTTTTTGGTACATTTTAATTTGTAAACCATTTTTTCTAAAATATGACCAGTCAGTGCCTTAGTGCTCCCAATGAAACCCGTTCAAACTGATTTAAACTTCCCATTAGAACATACTATCATGTATTTTTTGCCATTATGATTTCAATCTCAGGTCATGGCTTCAAAATACTATAATTTTATACAACATGCCTATACATGTTCCTCTATGTGCCATACAGTATAATGTATGTATAAATGAGCCATAACTGTGCACAAAATAAGGTAAATACAGTAAATGCCAAATTTGAGCCCATGTATAATAACTGCATAATACAAAAAATCTATATGGATATTTTATTAGAGGCAAGACATTTTATAGCTGCTTCTATTTTTTAATAATTGTGGTTGTGTATTTTTTTGGGTAAATTTTTAATTGTGAACCAGTTATTTTCTAAAATAATGACCACTCAGTTCCTCCCAATGAAACACATTTAAATAGATTTAAACTAAAGGACATACAATCATGTATTCTATGTAATTTTAATCAAAACATTGTTGTTGTTGTTTTTTATTCTATTAAAACACCATACCTGTGCATTTCCCTCTATATGACATATAAAGCACATGCAATATCAGGTATACCAAATATGAAGGAGTAATCGGAGTATAATAATCACATAATACAAAAAGCAATAAGGATATTTTACTCGGACCAGTTTGTTTATTTGACACTACACAAAGAAATAATGATGCCATAATGTTGTGGCCAATCTCGTTATCATAATATGATAACGAGATTGGCCACAACATTATGGCATCATAGTTTTTGTTGTTTTTGTCATATGAAAAATGGTTGTCTAATGTAAACAAGCTTTTACTTTAAAGAATGGAGATTCTGATGAAGGATAGATATGATGGTCTTTGTGATCAGGTGAATAAGAAATGAGTTAATATATGTAGTCGGGAATAATTGATTTGTTGACTGATAAGTTCTTTTATTCATGATGGGAACCTGTTTTTTTTTTTTTTTTTTTTTTTTTTTAACTTTAATTGACAGTAGGTTTCACACGTTTGGAAAATAACGACTTGAAAAGTTCAGATTGATGTCATGACTGGAACTAAGCTGCCTTAAGAAAAGCGTTGACTAGTATTGCACAGTCCTTGCACATTTCACTCTTTTAATTACACTAAACAATGTGACTGCTGACTTTTTTTTTTTCTTCTTTTGACTTGATTTACTTCCTGAAGGAATTGCATTATTTTTACTGCATCGCTTCTAGCTCAGGTTTGTTTGTCACGAAACGAAGTGTCGGCGATGAAGATATGTTCTGTTTATATTGTATCAGAATGATTGACAGGTGTGAAAAAAATGCACAACATTGTTCCCTGTCATCGTGTGTCAGAAATAATGGTCACTAATTAACGCTTGACAATCACTCTTTCTTAAGGTTTTCTGTAAATTTTGCATATTAATGTCAGTGTTTTTGCCTCCGTTTTGTGACTCTCTGTGGAATAAAGGTCCATGCATTTTGCATTTCTGGTCTCACTTGAACTGAAACTATAGTGAGGAAAATGTGATTTATTTTTCTTATTAATTTGTCTAATTAATTCAGACAGTATTAATATTGTTATACAAGGCTTGTTATATTTGGAGAAGGAGAAAGGAACCAAAAGAAGAGTAAAGTGTGAATTTTGGAGTGGTGAAAAACGCCTGTACATACACTCTTAGAAATAAGGGTTCCAAAAGGGTTCTTCTACAAGGGCTAAGTTTCTACCTGGAACCATTTGCTTCTGAAAAACCCTTTCCAGAAGAAGGGGTTTATCAAGGGTTCTTGGTAACACTAATGGTTCGAGTAAGAACCATTTTGATCCAGAGAACCCTTAAAAACCCCTTTAAGCCGAAGAACCTTATATTGTTCCACTTATCACTTTTATTTCTAAGAGTGTAGTTTTCAATTTTTTGGACATTGGGGAGGACAATCATACCGTTCAAATTTAACACACAAACCCACTGTTCATGTACAACTGTGTTTTTGTTTTGTTTTGTTAATTAAATAAAATGTTAAAAAATTGTAAATAACTGCCAGATATTGAGACTCACTTTTCTGTTCCTTTTATGGTTAAAATAAGCACAAAAAAGTCCAGGGGGACATTTTGAGGATTAGACATTAAAGGGTTAACTACTCATTTTACCAGATTTGACTGGGATTCTACTTCATTCACCCCTTACTCAACATTCCCAGTTTACACCCAGCCCTCACTGTGTCATATAACAAGACAAGACACACTAAATCTAATGGACTGGACCTTATTTGCCAAAATCCATGAGGTCATTAATCACAAAGACTAGAGGGAGACGAGGGCCTGGGTTGAAGAGAAAGGGTTACAGTGCCCCGGGCGTCCGCCATTACTTCACTGGTAATTAACTATTGATTACAGTATAATGAGCGTAAGCAGTTTTGTGTGATCAGTGTGATCTTAAGTCAATTGTGCCACTTACTTGACAGCAGCGATGCACTGATGTCTAAGTGGAGCGGACAGCGTTTACGCGGAATTAAAGACGGACTGTGTTCATATTGGTCGAGCGATAACCTTGTAAGGAAAGTAACCGGGTTTGGAGAAGTCTATTACCTGCACGCTGCCATGTTTAATACATAAGCTGCTGGTTTCATTTGCTCAACTGAGAATTAAATCTATTCACTGTTTTATATTTATTTTATAATCATTATCCAGCGATTCATTTTACAGAAGACACTTATATTTTTCGGGTTGCTACTAATTATTGTCAGTCAAACCAAAACATTTCATTTTCATAGTCGATTAATTGATTAGGGCGCACGGTTGGTGTAGCGGTTAGCACTCTTGCCTTTGCGGCAAGAAGACCTGGGTTCCTGGGTTCGAGCCGTATTTGGAACAACTTCGGAACAAGGGCCTTTCTGCAAGGAGTTTGCATGTTCTCCCCGTGTGTGTGTGGGTTTTCTCCACGTTCTCCGGCTTCCTCCCACAGTCCAAAAACATGCAGTATGGGGATTAGGTAAACTGGTGACTCTAAATTGACCGTAGGTGTGTGAGTGGGTGGTTGTTTGTCTCTATATGTGGCCCTGTGATGGACTGGTGAACTGTCCAGGGTGTACCCCGCTTATCGCCCAATGTTGGCTGGGATAGGCACAGCACCCCCAGTGACCCTCTGGTGGGGGATGAAGCGGTAGATGATGGATGGATGAAGTAATTGAGTATTGTTTGGTCCAGAAAATGTTGAACATTTTCCCCCAAAAATGATGACATTTTCAAATTTCCAAAAACCAAAAACGAAGCAGGAAACGTCTAATCAAACAATACATGGATTTTCACAATAGATTAATCAATTAGTTGTTGCAGCCTTAATTACTTCTCTGTATTTTGACAAACTAAAAAGTAATGTTTCCTTCTTCCTCAACTCTTGTTTCCATTTGTAAATGAACCAGGGCTGCAACAATTATTCAAGTATTAATCAAAATGAATTGTCAACTATTTTGATTGAGTCTTTTTCTAAGAAGTATCTAACAAGTATTTACTGGTTTCTTTGCTCCATATAATAAATACATCATTAAAAATGTATAATTTTGACAAGACAAGACATTTGAGAACATCATCATTTCCAGAGTTGGTAAATACCGATCAACATTTTTAAAAGGTATTCGATTAATCGAGAAAACAAGACAGATTAATCGATGAGGAAGATGATCCTAAAATGAACCTGGAAACATGAGATCATGTGGTTTCAAAGCGCAGCTGCTTCTCCGTTTCATCAGCCGAGCGAGTTAATCTCACTCTCTGCAATATTATTGTGGAATGCAACAAATCATATTTCTGAGGTTTTAAAACATCAGCATTGACTGATTTCCTCAAACACTGAGTGTAAAGGAGAAGTCAATAAAGACGACCGAAGCCAGATGGCACTCTCTGCATGATTTGATCATTTCCATTTCACAAAAGTTGACTTAAGACGGCTTCTCATTGTCACAAACCATTTGCCTGATGAAGGTTTATTGCGCTGAAATGTTGGGAAATATTATAATGTATCAGTGCAAGTTAAACTGTGTCTTTGTTTGTCGTTTAAAAGACTTAAAAAAAAAAAACACATTTTCAGAAGCACATTTTCATCAAGAATCCATAATTATGTCATTTTTTTCTCTAACTCCACACTTCACAGAATGTAATGGAAATCATTTGGGTAGTTTTTGATCCAGACAAACAAACAGTAAAATCATTCCTGCCTCTGTGAAGGTATGATGTCGCGTTTCATTCATTTCGCTTCTGCCGTTTTATTCAAAATTGTATTAAAATTCTTCCCACGTTGCTCTTTAGAGGGAGAAAGAGTTTCGCAGCCTCGATTTCCCCAAACGTAACTTTTATTTGATGAAAAGCAGATCAAATTTGAACATCACTGCTGAGCTGCCTGATTTTCTCCACATAGCCACATCGTGTACGTCTGTAATGTAATTAGCAGGCTTCATTGAAATGGGTGTAGAGCCAGGGTTCTCAACCAGGGGTCCAAGAGATTACATGAGAGGGCTTTCTCTGCTCTGAGGATGGGAGGTTATTAAAATGATAATTGTGCATATTGCATTTAGAAAATCCCAATCACACAGTCTATTTGGATAATCAGAACTCTTACAAGTACGAAAGAAACAAGTTTATTATAGCTGACGAAAAACTAACAAAAAAACTGATAACTAAGTGAAACTGAAGTGTGTGTTTATAAACTAAACTATAACTAAAATTGTAGAGAAAATGTGCTTAGTTTTCGTCTTTGTAAATTTATATCTAGCAAAGTCGCTCCTAAAGCAAATGAAATCTGTCATTAAAAATAATAATAAAAAAAAAAAAATCTTCAAAACTAAAACTAATGAAAAATCTGAAACTATTATAACCTTGGAAAGAAAAGCGCTACCCGGGTTTTGACTTGATGGAAGCACAGGACAGTTTTTATCCATATGAGAATAGGAACATAACGCTGTAAAACGTTTGTAATCATTCACTTTTCACACTTGTCCACTTGTGTAGACAGAGGCTTGAGCTGTGTGTGTGTGTGTGTGTGTGTGTGTGTGTGGGGGGGGGGGGGGCTTCAAGGAAAAAAGGTTGCAAACCACTGATCCATTTAGATGAAAAAATGAAAGTAAATAAGCAACATTTCCCTGTGTTTTCCTCTGCTGTGGATGCAAATCAGTGTAAAGTAAAGTGAGGCTAAATTCGCCTGAATATCAGGACAAATGCTGATCACACAAACCTTTGATCCATGAACAGTGAACACACACACACACACTCACACACACACACACTGCAGAATGATTAGTCTAATTATGCCGCTGATGACTGCAGCAACATCCATTGTGCAGAAAGCTAACAGCAGAGGAAAGAAAAACAAACACACACACACAAAAACAAACCCAAACCAAAACAAATGAGCGGTTAAAGTCGTTTGTGCTCGTTTCATCTCGCATATTATTTTCCGAGGGCTGTCGTCTAGTTTGATAGGATGTGCTTCTCTTTTCAAAACGGGCTCATTTAATTGCGTTCTCGACCTTTTTTTTATTTTATTTTACAAATACCTTCAAATGTGCGATTTCCATAATTCATGTGAACGAGGCAGGTCCTCGGGTTTCATAAGTGACTGCGCTACAGGTAGAGAAAAAAAACAAAAAACTGGTGGAAACTGGTTTAAGTGGCAGTCTGACAATCATGCAGGTCACAGATGCAAATGAATACATTATTAATCAATTTCCTGAGCACAGAGACTGGTGAAGTACCTGGTGGTACAACAGGAACAGAAAGTACAATCAGAAATGAAGGAATAGCGTATCATGCAATATTCATTGATTTTTGGACAAAGTGACCATGCTCCATGGTCTTTTTAACCTAATCCAGGTGCTTTTCATGCCAAAACCTTGTTCATAACTGGGAAATGTTTTCATTATTCCAGCACAAAGAGCGACAGCATGTTTATGTGGACAAACATATCCTGTTTAAGAGCACAGAGAGATCATCTGGATCTGTACTGTACAGAACTTTACCTGCTTATACTGTATACCTGTATAACCATCTCACATAAGCATGACAAAATTCATCGTGATATGCTCAGATGTCAGGAAGATTACATTCATTTGAACGTGTTAAAGGTCCCATATTATGCAAAATCAACTTTTTAATCATTTAAATCCTTATATTTGGGACTGGAGGCAAAGTGTGAAAAAAGATAACTCACTCATGTCTTTGTGGTCCTCCTCAGTCTACGTACAGCAGATGAAACATGCGATGTTGACTTCTGCACTCATTGGGACGTCACAATGTGCTGAATTCCTGGAATTGTTGTCTCGCGGAGCTCCGCTTTCTCCGTAAAACACACAAGAGTGCTGGAGAGGGCAACGGTAGTCTAGTCTTGGCTCCACAGTGCAGCACAGAGTCCTACACAAACTTCCAGCCTCAGAGGATTTATCTGTCCAGTGGATACATGTTATATATGACGGCAATGTGCCTGCTAGAGCCTGCAAATTATTACTTTTCCAAATACTAACTGATGTTAGCTCCCAGTAGCCTCTGTTGCTGATGACATTTCCTGTCCCTAAAGTTTTTTTTTTTTTTTAAGAGATACTACTAAACAGAGCGTTCTGAACAGAGCTGTTTTGGCAGGATGATTGAACTGCTGTGGTGCTTCATCCTTATGGTATTTTGACCAAAGCATCACAGACATGTTCATTAGGACACCAGGGAACTAGTTTAACTTGGAGAAATAGGGTATAATATGGGACCTTTAAATGGGACTGATGCTAATTTCAAAATGCTGCCAAAGCATGTAATCTGGATTAGATCCGGATGAAACTTAAGTCTAGTAGAGTGTCATAGAGGTGGAAAGAGTACTGAGATATTTTACTCTAGTAAAAGAACAACTATTTTGATAACTTAGGAACAAGTACTCAAGTTAAATTAAAAAAAGTAGTAAACTTTTTTAAACAAGTTTGGGGTTCTTTCTTGTGTCGTGCAAAAAGGACAAGGGAAGACAAATCTCACATTAATTGCTTTAAAGCTTACATAGAGTGGTCCTGTTACACATATATGTTAGTTTTGGAGGTCTACTTACATACATTAAGTTGTTTTTATGGTCAAAAACCTCCTAGTTGCTGTAAACGAGCCAATAGAAATCCTCTTTTGTGACGCTGTTTGCCAGCCGCGAGATTTGAGACTCAACTCTCTCACCCAGAAGTACCCAGTCCAGTACCCGGAAGCATACCCGCTCTCAGAAGCACAGCTCCCCCCTCTGGAACGGTGGATGCACTTCTACTCATTATCAAAACATTGTTATAACAATGTTTAAAAATAGCTTCTTCACGACTCCCCGCCGCAGTCCCTTTTATGACTTTGACCCAGAGTCAGACCCAGAGTCAGAAGACACTGTCGCTCGTGAAACACCTCCACAACGGACGTTATTCTTCTTCTGCGGTTCAAAGTATGCAACCGGATGTGCCCGGACTAATTCCCGGAGCAGGACGATCGGCTGTTCCAGAGAACCGCCTTTTACGTAACTATAACGGGATTTTCAGAGATCTCGCTGAGCCCGAGATTACAATAAAACACAGCGTTCTCAGCAGTGGCTGAACTGTTTGTTTAGAACCTTCAGGGCTTCTTAAACAAGGTAATGACGCAGATACACACTAAAAAAACAGCATTAATTGGAACTTCCGGTCTAGGTCCACTTTAATTAAAGGCAAACATTTACAAATTAAATTGCTAACAAAATAAAAAATTCTTACCAAAATGTTATGGGAACCTTGGGAACTTATGGTAAGTTGCTAACTTAGGAGGGGAAACTTGGAGATAATCCCACACCAATGAAAACATGTTTTTTAAACACAAGCTCACATGTTTAAAGCTGTTCTTTACTTTGCAGAAACACACAGAGGCAACAATCCAGCGACTGAGATAAGAAAACAAGCTCAACTTAAATTCTGATAGCAAAATATTTTTTTTTATTATTACAAATCCTGAATTCATGACCACCAGAAGCTGACGGAGAAGCTGAGCTCCAAGGATCGGACGTAATGCCAGTGCTGGACAGGGATGAACAGCACGTCTCCCGGGTGTAGGACACATTCAAGATACGGAGCTTTGGCAAACTCCGGGAAAAGCTCCGCGTCTGGATTCTCCACCTCCACCTGCACGGAGGGAGTCAGAACTGGAAAAGCGGCATATATTTGCAATCTCAACGTGTTCTATCTCTCCGGGGCTGTCAATCCTACCTGACTGGTATTGTGAAGCAGCTGTGACTGATGAGGGTACAGCTTGTCTGTGTCCTCTGGGGAATAAAGGCGAATGTATTTGCTTCCAACAACCTAGCACATCATATACAGAGGGGAAACGCCATGTCATAAACAAGCTGCGATCACGTAACTGATCTCTAACATTCACTGGATCTATTAAAGCTGTAGTGTGCTGCTTTTTAAATCTTAACCAATGTCTGTTACAGTCAAGCCAATGCCACATTTGTCCAATTAAGACCGTCAGGTCAACGCAACTCTTTGTCTCTCTCTGTTCTTCAGGATTGCAGTGAGCGTTTTCTTTTTTCTTGTGTAACCCCACGACAATCAGTGCTGTGCAGAGGAGTTCTTTTGTTTTACATCATGACTGACGAAGAGACGAAGGAGAGAGCAGCTACATCTCAATTGTAAAACAACAATCCTGCAAAAGGTTGGCGTATGGCTGAAAAACATCAAGCAGCTAACAAGAAAAGTTTCTAAAGTGCATTCTGTTAATAAAAAAAACCGATCACTGCTCATTTCCTGAATTGATTCAGTCACAATTTCATTAAATTCCAATTGTGCTTGTTTTTTTTCCATTTTTCTTGGTCAATTTGGATCTCTCTCTAACCTCTAATTCTTAATGTTATGTTAAAAATGGGTCCTAAAGTAGTTATGTAAACACTATTTTATTAATATGACAACATAATGAAAACTGATGATTCAAGCTCAAACTGTAAAAACCTGGCTGAATTCAGGAATCGATATCAGATCTTTCAAATCGATAGGAAACAGATTGTTTTTCTAACCCAGGCCTACTTTTTGGTATTTCGTATGAAGTTACGCAGTGGAGCTTTAAGTGGTGCTGTTCACCTGAGCCAAGAAGTTCTGCTGAGGGTCCTGGTGAAGAGGAGACACCGTACCTCCGGGTCCAAACCACGCGTTTATGGTGATATTGTCTTCGTCATCTTCACCGAGACAGCAATAATCAGGGAGGCGGATGTCTTCCTTCAGCTCTGGTATCTATGGCAACGTTGCAGAGAATGATTCAATTAGAAAAGATCCACTAATTCAAGATTATCAAGATTACCTTTCCTTGACAATGATGTTAAATCAAGTTCATACCAGGATTTTCTCTTGGTTTGGTCCTTCCACCAATCTTCAAGTATTTAATGATACGATTGATCACGATTGATGAAATAATCAATTTATATGTGGGATTTCCTCAAACCTTAAAATTATGAATATTTCAAAATATCTTTTTCGTCTACAAAACAAAATTAATTAGTTTTAATGATTTCTTTGTGACATGGAGCAAAAACATTCACATTTAAGAAGCTGAAAAATCAAAGAGCTTTTTTTAATTACAAATAATACATAAAAACCAACAAGTTGATTGTGAAACAGTTGGCGATTAATTTAGTAACTGATTAATCATTCATCATCACTGCCATAATGGCTGTTGTGAGCAGCTGTGGCTCAGAAGACTACTGCTGTCCATGTGCCCAAGTGTCGTTGGGCAAGAAAAAATAACATCTGGAAGAGTGTGAATGATAAGTCCGTACACAAGACAATGAGTTTAGGAGAGTCGATAAAAAAAAAAAAAGACAAAAATTCCACACAAAAAACGGCGTTTCAGCGTCCCTTAAACAGCATTTATTTAGAAAAAAAGGCCATCTCAAAACACAACCCTTGAGTTTTCATGTACACAACCACTAGCTACTTCAGGAATAAAAAAGGCTGGTGTTGGGCAAAGTAGTGTTGTCTGTGTGAACAATGTGCTTTATATAGACGCGCTGTATGAATAAGTGTGAACAGGTGTACGGCAAGAATACGGTGTATGAGAAAAGCATGATTTAAATGTTGACCCTTACATGTGTATTTAAAACATATCCATGCATATCATCTTGTTTTCCTAACAATAATAATAACAACAGGGCTGGGATTATTTTCATAATTACTCAACCAATCTACAAATCTTTAGACTGATTATTTGACTTTTAATCAATTTAAAATAAGAACATGATAAGACTATTGTAATAAATCCTAAAGACATTGTGAGGACAGACACTAAACTACATATAAGACGTTACTGCTGATTTCTGGTTGTGTGATGATTCCTCGTTTTCCCTCATTCTAAATGATCAGTGGTCCAAAAAGCAGCTTTTAGCTCCAGGGGGTGGCCATTTTGTAAAGTTCAACTCAGACAATGTTATTGACTTCTATGGTAAAATTAGCTCCGAGGAGTCAATACTGTTTCGAAGCAATGTGGTGCAACAAATTTCACAGTGCTGGAAACGTTAGCTGATTGAACAATTAGAGCACTGACAAACTCTTTCTTTCTCAAACACTTTCATCATTATGTCTAAATTAGTTTCAAAGTGAAATATCGAACTGTACCTGATCGAAAAGCTGGTGCTGAGCCAGATAACCCAAACCTTTCCCTCCATCCTGTGGAAATATAACATGAAAATACCCCCTGTTAGATTCAATTGTGCAGTGTATTACCTTTGCGTGCATGCTGTGGATGCACTTACTTTATTGCAAATATATCGATCGATGAAGTCATTGACCGTAAGCAGCGTCTGTGACCATTCCTCGTCTGTGTACCTCGATCCCACCTCAACGGGAACAGTTCGACAACCGGCCACGCACCTCAGATACTCGATGCTTTGCAGGAGGAGGGAAACAAAAGACTGTAAGACACATGTCAGAGTGAAGAAAACCATGTTTGCTTACATCAAGCTGTAGAGTGAGGAGTAAGGATTATAGTGGGAAAAACAACTGAGCTGTTTACACGGTTTGTCATTTTAAGGCAGAAACGTGCTCTGTATGTCAGTGCTTTTTGTCAAACTCATGTTAAATGTATGCTGCACGCTGGAGGTGAGCACTCGAGCAGGCTTTTCCCCTCTCAGCTGGATTCGAGCAAATCAGTCTAATTACATAGTGAGACTGAACACAAGTGGAGTGGATGACTACAGGTGTCCGCCTCACAACGCAAACAGACAGAATTGATATGATTATTTTCACTGTTGTTATTATTATCAATCCAGCATTAAACACAACATAAGATGGCAACACAATGGCAAATAAGAGACCTGTTGATTGATTGATATTTATGCATTTCCTTTCATTTAAAAAAAAACAACAACAGAACATCTGAAATGTCACATTCTGTCAGCATTAGCTTGGAAACATTTGCATTTACTTAAATATTCAATCATATTCTGCAAGTTTTAATAAATTTTTACACCGTTTTTGACACACCAGTGTTCTACATGTTTGAACATTTTCCAGAACAGGTAATTTCATACGATTTTCTCAGTTTCCAAATTTGAATGTAGTAACTGTCACTCATTTTATACAACCTCTGCATACTTTGTGTCTGTACATCACTTGTATTGTAAACTACTAAATCCTCATATTCCAGTAGGTTTCGTTTAATAAATAGAGTGCTTTTGCCCACAAATTAAATGGTAATGGTAATTAGCACAGAGAATAAAAACTTACAAATCATACAATACATTTTTGAAAAGCGTGTCATCAAACCTCCATGGGTGTGTGTTGAGCGCCGGCCAGTGATCAATGATTCCTTCTAAAACCACTGGTTTACGGAGCAGCAGATAGTTTGTGTTGAAACTCTCCAGTGATGGACATTTTATCCTGGGAACTGCCGACTCCTCTCTGATCACAGGAACATGTGGGCGCTGGATCTTTATTCTCTGTTAATGAGACGACAAAGGGTTTGTCAATTCTTATTCTTTTTGAGGGTCATGGTGGGAGCATACAGAGACGAACAAAACTAATGTGTTTGCAGTCAAGCTGCAGCTGCTATTAACTAGTGAGAAAATGAACAAACAATGTTGCGTGGATCGAAGTGATCATGTGCCGTCACTAGAAAGACATAATATAGTGTACCTGTAAAACATTCATTCTTAGCTATCACTTAGATGTGACATCGATATATAATACCATTTGATGAAATGTATTTGCATAGCGCCAATTGATAACATTACATTATCTAGCAACCCTTAATACCCTACAATTATTATAGCATATATACATAGCATTTGGCAAAAGTGGAGAGAAAAAGTTCCCTGGATCTCTCAGAAACAAAGTGTACTGCCATCTGCCTCGAGGTGTTGGGGTAGGAGAGAGGATGAAGAGAGGCGGGAGCAATGATAAGATCATCTTTGATTAATATCAACTTTAGATTGTCTTTTTAGCTCTCTGTAGCTATCTTGGAAAATGTGTATTTTCTACATGTGTGTTATTATTTAAAAGGGCCACTAACCTTCACCTCCACTTGTTCAGCTTCATCATCTTCCTTTAAGGATTTTCTGACCTCATTGTGGAGAATCCCAACAATAACCTGGAGTATATTGTTCATGATGGCCGCACCCATGAGTAAACCCATGTCACAAGTCCTGACGGCCTGCCGGACCTCGTCCTCCGATGGAGCGTCCCTGCACAGAGCGGCCACTTTGAAAAGGCAACCGTAAGAATAGACACGTCTCCACTCTTTGTCCACATGGCGCCAAGTTCCCGTGTTGAGCTTCTCCCATGAATAATCCAAAACGATCTTAGCGTTTAGCACACGGATGGCCCTGGAAGTGTTGCTGTACAGCTGCTGCCTGGAGCGTTTCAGCACATCCACCACACTTGACTCCACTGTGTCACTGAAGTGCAGGGGAAACTGGTCCTCATTAGGAGGCAGAACAGCAAAGATTTTCGACCACAGCTGAGCCATTGATGAGGAGGTCTTCATTTATGCTGTGGGGCACACAGTGGTGAGTCAGAAGAGCACTTGAGATGATGATGAAGCATTTCTCATTTTCAGCTACACTTCCATGTGCACTGTGTGACTTTTCAAAAGTAAAAATTTGACCCTGAAATACTCATTCTGTGCTCAGCTCTTTCAGAGTTCCCCTCTGTCACAGTTTGGTGAAACTGCCCACATCGTATTTCATCAATCCTACTTTATTTACAAGCATCTTTCATACAACGCAATGCAACTCAGTGATTCACAGGATAAGAACACAACAAGACCTATTAACCATCCCAGCAACACGTACGATGGGGGAAAACACTGTAGACTAAAATACTCATGAATTACCATAACTTACTCAGCAGGAATAAAAAAAAAAAATTATGAAAGTAAATCAATAATAACAAATAAAATAAAAAATACAGTAAAACGTTCCAAAAATTATATCGAGTTCTGTTAAAAGTCAGGTCTTCAATTTGCTTTTAAAAATACTGATATTCTCTGCTGACTTCAATGAGGCTGTTCCATAGACAGGGGCCATAATAATGAATGGAGGCTGCACTGTAGGTTACTCAACCCTCCCTTTCCCATGTGCATCAGGGAAAGATGTTGTCATTTGTGCAGTTAGCTTCCTAACTCTAACACTAACTCACACACTGATTGGTTGCATTCAGTGCACAAAAAAGGCACATTTTGATTTCAACTAACCCAGTTAAACCAAATTACTACTTATACACTTTTACAAGCACACTTATGGGTAGTTTATTAAATTTTTGCCAATAAACCATCCTAAATGTTACATACTGGACCTTTAAATGTTTTTCTTTAAAAAAGAAAAAGAAAATACCGTGGGAAAAAAAGCAATCTTGAAACATCCTGCCACCTCTGCTTGAAAGTCTCCATCTCCATATTGATGCCATCATAACAAAGTGAACTGACATTCGTCACACTCTATCTTCAGTGACACATGATGGAGTGCGGCAAGATAAAACTGCCCACCGCAGTTATACAAAAACACAAGGATACTTGTTTTTCCCCATCACTGACAGCCTCCTCGCTGCAGTGAAACAGATGTAAACACCTAATTTCCAAACTGGCATCTACAAACACAGGTGAGGGCATCCTGAGCCGAGCAGAGATGTGTGAATGTGACACATGCAGAACAATGACGCTGCCAACTGCTGGCTTCAGTTGAGACGCTGTCCACGTTTGGATCCTCTGTGAAGCTGCATGTTGGCAAAGCACAATTGATTTGGGTACATGAACACAGCCTTGTGAAGTCTGAGGCTGGTGCAATTATGGGTCCAAACTATAAGAATAAATGATATCTAAGTGGTGTGACTGCAAGATGATAACAAACACAGGTTTTCTGTGGGAAGTCCATTTCCCTTGCATATTAGGGAACTTCACATTGGATAAAATATGTTCTTATGTTCTTTTTTGTTTGCATGGTAAGCTTGCACTTGCACAACATGCAAAACATGCAATCTGGCTGATTTGTCATGATGGACTGAGGTAAAAAAATGGCAGCCTTCATAAAAACATTTTGATGATTGAAGTGATTACATGCAGTCTCACCATTAGACGTAACTATTTTTCTTCTCATCATTATAATAACAATTACATGATATTGGTAATATATTGAAATTCTGCTAATAAACCTTAGTAAATGTTAAACACTCTAAACTCATTTTTAGACACTTGAAATACCCTGAACAAAAGTATTCACATAATGGCTGAAGAGAATGAAACTGAAACTGCCAACTTTGATAATTTATTCATTATTTTGGAAATCTTTTTAAAAACAGGTAAAATTATGTGTATTTTGTTTCTCATTACAAAGAAGCCAAACAAATTATAATGGCATATTACAATATGATTTTAATATCAAAGGTTGGACACAACATTTTTATACCATTTTCAGTATAATCTAGTATAATATAGTCTGTAAATTGCAGCCCGACTGCACAGTCACAGCAGCAGGCCGTTCTGGAACACGACTACATTTTTGTGTTTTTTTAAACTGCAAAATACACGACCAAAAAGCAGAGTATTTGATGATGTGTGGATTAATTACAATTCCACAAACATGTGTTTGAAGGAAGAATTGACTCCATCAGTCCATCAGTAATCCACAGGAACGTGTCCACAAAACTAAGACCACACACTAAGTAAAGAGGAACAATTTAATTCCGGCATAAAACTAAAACCCACGTCATATAAAGCAAAGTAAGTGTTGATTTGTTTGCTGCTACTTACACAGACAGGGAGTCCAGGTAGCCGACACATGTTTAAAAGCAGGAAGTTGAAGACGAATTCAATCAATTAAATTACATATTAACCTTTTAATGTAACAATAACACCGTTTTTGTAATAACAATGTCGATAGAATGACAAGACACGCTGAGAATCAGTGGTGGCGAGAACGCTGCTGCCGACGGTGGCGCAACAAAAACAGACCGGGAGGAAACGAGGACACGTGAAGACTCTAGTTCCACGTTGCGTTCAGGATTTAAAACACGTCAAAAAGCTTTGTCACAACTGTTCTAAAATACACATAAATTCAACAGTAGTAGAGCGGAAGCGACAACAGCAGGGTTGTCAGTGATTTGTAGTGGAGTGTATTTGTGAAGAAGAAAGTTGGATTTGTATTCACTATCTGGTCCAGCAGAGGGTGGTAATCTGCTGTCAAGGTTTTTGGTCTCCATGAGGACTATTGGTCCTGGCAAGGTCAATGTTTATGTCAGAAAAGATCATTAAAAGGTAAAAAAAATGCAAGCACATGCACAGATTATGCATCCAATAACCCCTAACCTAAACCCCAATTCTAACCTTTATAGCAAAACTAGGACTTAACCCTTAACATTGTGAGGCCCAGACAAAATGTCTCCACAAGGTCAAAATGTTGTTTATTAAGGTGTTCATATAGATCTAACGTGAAAACTATGTGTGAAGTGTGAAGAATAGATTTACTGCCTCATTGCTTAATTTTACAATAAATATTTCAGTGACTAAATTACTTAGGGAATTGTATAAATGTTTGTGTCTCAGTGCGTATGAACACGATTACAATACCAAAATTACACTATACCTAAGATGAAATCAAATAGAGTAAAAAGTACCGTAGTATATAGAGCCATGTGCAAATGGAACACCATGCCAGGACAGATCATTCAACAAAATAGCAAAAGATCAATTCAAAATATTACTTAAAAACATCTCCTAGCTGAGCAGCTCTCTGCATTTGCAGATATATATAATCATTAAGGGTTTTGGTTTATGTTTATTTATGTGTGTTTTGGACTGATGCCTGTCTTGTTTATAAATATATATGTTTGCCTCTACATTCTGTGAATAATATAGCTCCTGTGTGTTGTGTTGTGTGTTTTTTGATTGTTATGGTGTTTTTGTTATTATTTTTGATATTAGGTCTGTTATCACTGTCTTGTTATTGTGATGGTTGTTTAATGTAATTATGCACTGCAAGAATAGCTGTGTCTATGGCCCCAGCTAATGGAGATCTCAATAAATCAAATCACATCCCCACAAAGATAAGTTTGTAAAATTTTTTGGACCTCCAAAAAAATATAATTGCGCAGCTATTCTTCTCCGGAAACTGCATCGACTTTGATTAATTTAGCCCGCATGAACAAAGCCTTATCCCAGACATTTACCACAACCAAATACTACCGAACCCCTAGAATTCAAAGTCATCCCTTAACTTAGACCAGCTCCACAGAAATGAGGTTCTGCCTCATTAGAACCAGGTTTTGGTCTCCATGGTCCTGACAAGGTCAGATATGCCAGAAGAAAATCCATAAAAAGTAGAAATACAAGTGCACACACACACACGCACACACACACAAACACAAACACTGTACAAACACCTGTTAATCATATGTTGCCAGTTTCCCACTGTGCACACTCCCTCCCACTCTCTGCTCCGAGACAGTCACATCTGTCCACAACCCCTCGATCCCCGAAGCTGCAAGAAAATCTGTTCTCTTTTCATCTGATTACTTTATTCTTCCTGTTATTCACATTATGGAGTAACTGCTGTACAGCTCAGTTAGCTTGGTTAAAAAAACCAAAAAAAACCAAAACAAAAACACTGCTCCTGTGACAGCACAGCCTGATTTACAAACACAGAAAGACACAATAAATTATTAAATCTGTCTGGACAGGCGAGCACAATCATTTTGTGGCAGTGATACGGTTCTTCCATCATAATAAATGATACAATTGTTATGCAAACATTCCTCTCCTCTGCTTTCCTGTCGTCCTTATATAAATAAAGATACCCCTACAAGAATGATTGATATGTGTCTACTCATGCAAAACTAAAACAATAATTGGGTTTATCTTTTTGATGTCACATAGTGATATTTGAGTTTTCCTGGGATTCAATTGCTTTTGCAGGGGGAAAGGGAGGGGGACGCACACTGAACAAACATGATAGGAATCCTATGACAGAGGAGTGTAGAATCTATAAACACATACCACCATTATCAAATGTCAAACACTCTATGAAATTCAAATAATCCTTGTGCGAACCACAGATCTGCTCCTGTATGTAAATGCAGATGGAAACAAGAGAGGGAGAGAGAGCGAGAACATGCCTTGTCAGAAATCACAGGGGATTTAAAAATGAAATGTTTGATATATTCTCACTGTGTAAACAGCAGAATTCTCATGGCTCAATCTATTCTTCACCGAGGGGAGAAATTAATGTACGGCCACAACTGCAGCATCTTGCTTTTTTTTCATCGCTCTCTTTCAAGCTTTAGAAACAATAGGGGCTTCAAGGCAACTGCAAGCTACACATTTGAATGTAAAAGAATAAAGAGAATTGTAATGCAGACAAATCAGGAAGTCAACGCCAGCTGGTCAAAACACAGTGCGTTCTTTATTGTACGGTATTGCTGTGGGAGAAATACTCACACCATGATGTGAATGCAGTTTGTGCTCCTCTGCTTGTGGGCCCAGCAGGAGAGGCCTATGTATTATTCAGATGCATCTCGTTGTGAGACAGTGTGGGGCTACACTGAAGGTCAAAGGCCCAGCAATGTTATTCCTCGCTGTGCTGTCACTACTGACTTCATGTGCAGGCCGTCCTCTCAAATCTACCTCGGCAGGGGTCAGTGACCTCTCCCGTGTTTACTGGGAGGAGGAGGTGATTGTACTTTCTGTTCCTGCATGGCCTCGTTAGCCAGTGTCACTCAAAGGAACATTGCATTTTTGTTTTAAGTATATAAGATTTTTCCAGTTTTTATACCCAGAATGTTCAACTATTTACATTTTTATCGTGACAACTAATTATTTTACTGTGCTATAGCCGAGACAAAATTATAATACGAATACAAAGAATGATAATATTCTTTATAAAGTCTCATAGAGATTTCTAATCTCTATAATCCAACCTTAACATAGGTTAACGAACTAGATTGAATAGATTTCATTGAATGGTTTCTGATATGTCAAATCACTTTAAAGGCCTAAAACACTTTAATTGTTATAAATATATAATATAATATAAAGTATAAAATAAGTGATTATGCATTTTATTGAGTGATTCTCATCTCTCAAGTTGCCTGTGAAAATCATGATTAAGTAATTCTGCCTTTTCTTTAGTTCTTTGTCTATATTATGAAATTATGTTTTTTAATTAAAAACAAGTGATTTGCAAGTTTGAAGTTTTTTCTACACCTTTCAAACACCTTTAGGATCTTAAGAGTGCCTGAGTTTGTTTAGTCAACAATTCTTTTGCGTTTTATCATCATAATTCCTTCTTCTTCCTCTTTTGTTTTAAAGTATTTTCCTTTTTTTTTGCTTTACCCTTCTTAACCAAGGCTGCATGTTGCTGCTCGGGGTTCACCAGTAGCCAAACAGGACAATGTGAACCATGACTGTCAGCATGTGTATTCTCAGGGGCCATGCGAGGGCTGAGACACCGGGACACCACAGGAGGGATGTAATCACCACCATTACGCTTCAGGTGCCGCAGAAATAATAGAAGGAAACAACCCTCCGGTGGTGTTGTCATGGATCAGAATCCAATTAAACAATGTTTAGAGCGACATAAACTGCCAGTCGTAGCCTGATGACTCATGAAATTAATGTATTGTCATGGCACAACGAAACTGTTGCAACAGAGTGTGTAGCGTGACCCAAGGCTGCGCCCGTTTAAGTGCTGCAACTTCATTTTTTTTGCATCTGCATCCCGGAAGGTCACCCGGTTTTTCTTAAGTGAGCGCAAACACACATCATGTCAACAGCCCACAAATGCAGTGTCACATTTATTCCCTAGATAAATTATGCATACATAAAAGCTGGTGGAGGTTAAAGGTTGTTACATTCCCCGGAAACATGGTAATGGATATTTGGAAATGCCCTGAAGAGGTAACAAATGATAGGTGTAAAGTTCAATGTCCTGTGAAATCATCAGGGGACCTGAAACAAGCTGCTTTTACAGCTTCGGGGAGGTTTTCACAGACTGTTATCTACAGGGCACACGCACGCTGCTCTAAGCTCAGTGTTACTGCAGGCCAGTGTCGCAGTGGCACTGTTCTCTCACAGATGTTGCTGGTAAGTCAGAGGCGGGGATGACTGTGGCGTCTGCTGGGTCAACTGTGAAAAAAGGCGTAGGCCCGCCAGCTTGGCGTGCCTCCACGGAGCAGTGTTAGTGGGACGCTCGTGTCTGCTCACTCTATGCAGGTGCTCAGTTCCAGTGGCTTAATGTGGGACGCCAGAGTGCAGGCAGTCCGTCAAAGCCACTTTAGATCAAATTAATGCAACCAGGTGTGCCCCTGCATTTGGGGGCTCAGGTGACACCTGCTACTTCTCTTTAATTAGAGCTCAAACAGCTGTTTCAGCACAGACAGAGAGGAAGAGGGTTTCCCCACGTTAGACAGCCGCCACCCCACTCACTGCTTGACACTGGTCACACACGATTATTGCTGCAAGCTTTGGGTAATGATGATACATGAATCAATATGTGGAGGTGGAGAAATTGTTTGGTTACATCCGTCAGAGAGATTTCATTAGCTGTATCGTGCAGCACGTACAAAAATACAGCAGAAGGATAGACTTTCAGAGCACAAAGTCTATCCAAGTTATATAGTTATAATGAGTTATTTCTATTTCTGTTCATTTATAGATCAAATCTGCATCATAAATATGTTCATTTTGTGAACTATTTATTGTTCCATAACAAAACAAACACTTTTATTTGGAAATTATGTGAAATAAATAATAATTATTTATAAAAATAGTTATTTACGATATCCTTTATCCAAAAAGTTAGAAATTTTTCCACTTGACTGGTCCGACTGACCAAACTAGACACTCAGTGGTCATTTGAGTTTGAGACCCCTGAAATAAAACGTGGTTCTGGATCTTGATTTAAATGAATACATTGACTATGAGCATGTGTATTAATATAAGGGGTGGTTCTACATTTGTAATTTAAAGGGACAATGTGTAGTATTTATGGGTTTATATAACCCAAAATCCCCTTTTTTATACATATTGTGTGCTCCTGCATTGTCTAGTCGCTGTATAATAGTTTTTGTTTCATTTTCGTAGTGTTTCAAAAAGTCATGTAAAATATCATGGTCGTGGGCCGCGGTTGCATAGCCACTGTTAGCAGTGAGACGCCATGTTTCTACGGGAGCCTGTAAGGACAAACGCGAGAGAACAAATCAAGCGTCTCTTTACTTGTAGCGGAAGTCCCGCCTCCTCTCTCTCCGCTTCGTCTGCTACGGCCGCAGTAGCTCGCCCTCTCCCTCGCCTCATGAAACCTCATCTGCTGACACGGAGAAAGACGACGAGGACGACATTTGACCGGCTGAGGATACCGTAGCGCTCAGGGAAGGGAGGGGGTGAGCAGAGGAGCAGTTCTTTGTTGTAAATTTCAGCCTCTCCTCTAGATGGCACTATAAACTACTTACTTCACCTTTAATTGTGTCAATTTGGAATATTTTTGAACCCTTGGAAGTGTGTCACCCTCTGACCAGTTCAAGTTGCACCCCCAAAAAGACCTTCAAATTCAACACCAGTTGGTGTTTTATTGTCTTTAAAGTAGTCATGTTTGATTACGGTGTATTTTACGTATTTTCAGTGCTCCTGCTCCACTCAAGAGTGCCTGGTGTTTATAATATAAATGCAAAAAAGGAATGATGACACGGAGTAATCCCCTGTTTGCAGTTCTCCCTCAGTGCATGCATGAGAGGAGTATATGGCACTTCTGGCCAGGAAGACTCACTTCTGACAAATATGACTCACTCCGTAAGGAAGGCAAAGATAAAAGTGGAGGCAGTCTATACACCTCGTTATTCCTGCACTGTGCCGAATCTTTAGAAGGGCTGCGAGCTCTTAGAGTAGTTTAGGTAGCTTTGATCTTTCTTGCATGCAACTAATAAGCATATGGTGCCGATGAAGAGAGAGGGCATCCATCTTGAAATGGGATTTCTCCTTGGTCGTTAAGGCTAAGTCGAGGTAGGTGGTCAGCTCCGGGTGCTCTACAGGAAGTTCTAAACTCCTTGACAAGGTTTGAATGTGAAAGTGAGTAATATTACTCCACATGTTTGAGATACACACACCCACACACACAGAGTCAAGATGGAGGATCTGCACTGTAATCCTGCTGGAAGAAAGAGAAGACTGAACAGTTCTCCCTCTGTATAGTCAGGTGATTGATCTTTCTTCACACAAACACACATGTAGAGTATTTGCATTTGTAATCGTTTGTGTGAGTCATCAGAGATTTCCTCCTGCTCTCTGTGGAGATGAGCTTTCTTTCAGCCTGTTTGTGAACCGAAGGCTCATTCTCTTCACAACTGTTGTCCTGAAAGTGTGCAAAGGTTAGTCAGACAGAACCAGCAGAGAGCAGTTTTGTGGCAGCAAAAGCCTCATTCTTCACAGCCTAACGATATATTAGGCATAAGAGGAAATGTGTGCATGGTGTTTTGTCATCAGGTCATGAATGGCATCCTATGGTTTTAAAAAGAGACGCTGTAGAATAGAATAGACACTCAAAATTTGTAGCCATGCCACACGTCATGCTAAATTTTAGCAGGACGACTTTTGTTTTGCTTATAAATGTAAAGGCTTGTCAGAGTTGGAATTAGAAAATGTCAACTTCAAACTCCTCACTGAAATGCACAATGAACTGGGCCAAATCCAAGCTGATTGACGCATGATGCAAGACACAATTTTCTTCCTCTTTGTTCTGCGTTTGTTGATTTTTACTTTGGTTAGATGGGAAAAAAAAAAGATTTTTTATTAAAAGGCGATAATATTTCTCTTTATTGACTTGGACCCCAACAGAATGAAAGTAATAATAAAAACCACACACACACACACACACAGAGAAAAACATCATCAACCATGAATAAATAAAAGCTGTGGGTGGGTGACCTTGCTGCATGTTATACTGGCATCAAAGTGGGTCAGCAGTCACCTCTACTCGTAAGAAAAAAAGAGTCTATTTTTCATTTGTGTGCGAGTTATAAACTAATGCCCTGGGTGGATGCATGCACTTGCATGTCAGTGTATGGGAGAATAAATGTTTGCTCTTGTTTGCAGTGAAAGGAAGAAGATGGTTCATTTCCACGGCACCTGTGACCTGCCGCTGTTTCTGTCGCAAACACAACTGCCTCGGTGAATAAGGATGGAGAAGACAAAGATGAATTGAGGCAGATTTAGAGGTGGAGGCCTGTTTTTTTTCCCTTTGTCCCGACGGTGTTGTGCAGATGTATGCAGAGTGATGTCAAAATGCCATTGCATGGTATTGATTGAAGAAACCTGAGGAGATAATTGATGATTTCCACTCTGCTCTCTTTCAGAACAATGAGCTCCACTTTCACTGGCTCTCTCTCTGTCTTTAGTGTTGCATGTGTAACCGAGACGCTCGATGTAAAGTCTCTATGTTGTCCTTCACTTTGAACTCTAATCATTTGAATTATGGCTAACGTAATCGCAATCAATCACATTATGTTCAACAGTTAATGCAGATTATGCAATCGCAATGTTTAAAGGTCACATAGAGTGGTCCTGTTGCACATATATGTTAGTTATGGAGGTCTACTTACATGCATTAAGTTGTTTTTATGGTCAAAAACCTCCTAGTTGCTGTAAACGAGCCGATAGAAATCCTCTTTTCTGATGCTGTTTCCCAGCCGCGAGATTTGAGACTCAAGTCTCTCAACCCGGAAGTGACATATCAGCACACCCGCTCTCAGAAGCTCCCCCCTCGGGAACGGTAGATGCACTGCTACTCATTATCAAAACATTGTTTTAACAGTGTTTAAAAATAGCTTTGTCACAACTCCCAGCCGCAGTCCCTTTTGTGACTTTGACCCAGAGTCAGACCCAGAGTCAGAAGACACTGTTGCTCGTGAAACACCTCCACAACGGACGTTATTCTTCTTCTGCGGTTCAATGTATGCAACCGGATGCGCCCGGACTAGTGCCCGGAGCAGGACGATCGGCTGTTCTGGAGAACCGATGTTTACGTAACCGGACCGGGATTTTTCAGAGATCTCACTGAGCCTGAGATTACAATAAAACACAGCGTTCTCAGCAGTGGCTGAACTGTTTGTTTAGAACCTTCAGGGCTTCTTAAACAAGGTAAGATACACACCAAAAAAACAGCGTGAATTGGAACTTCCGGTCTCGTTCCGCTTTAAGTCCTCTTGAATAATGTACAGCGAGTCTTGATTGGGAATCAAATGCATGCAAAGAAAGTTAATTAACTTGAGGCTGTGGGTTGGATTCCCGGCTCTGCTCGTCTACATGTTGATGTGTCCAAGTTTGGCATCACAGTAAAACTCCAAGTTGCTCCTGATGGCTGTGGCGGTAGAGTGTGAAACGGTATGAAAGATGTGTGATAGAAAAAATGTGCTGCAGACCATTTAATAAAGGATTATCTTATCTTTCTTATCTTACCTTATCTCAGAGGTCACTACTTCAGCATTCTGCTCTTTGCAGAACATCCAGCTTAGTTGCCTTGTCTGTTTCATACAGATACTGTATAGGTGTTGGACATTTATTATTTATTTATTTCACTTCCTGACGAGTGCCCTTTCACACTGTCAGTTGGGATTGGCTCAAGTCTCCCCCAACCCTCATGTGGAGAAAAAAACGGTCGAGAATGAATTAATGAATTAATGAAATTCCTTTTTTCCACAGTGGGGCTAAAAAAAACGAAACGAAACCCAACAAGTTATTGCAGATACTTAATTAATCACTATTTACGTATCAGCTCTACCAGCATACTTTTAATCTCCCTTAATACCCATTATTTATTTTGCAGCGAGTCTCTATCTTCATTCAGAGCATTTTTCCAGAGATTTTAAATGAAAGACAAAACGTAAACAAAGCATTCGGTTCAGCTTCAATCACCTGTGAACAAATACACACAGACACATCCGTGAACATGCCCAAAGGGCTCTTACGACATCCGGCTGTCAAACGGGTGCTGATCCATCATCCAAGTTTCTATGTTCACACTTTGACACGCTCACCTTTTTGAATAAATCATTCATCTCCTCAGAATGAGTTGCATATTCACAGCTCACGTGCTGACATTTACAGTAAAGAATTTTCATAGTAGGTGGAATTGTTTTGACATGTTCTAGTGTATTATGGCAGGTGGGATTCATAATATGGCATTACTGTGCTGCTGCTTCTTCTCTGTTGTTTTGTCTATTTTATTTCCTGCAAGGTTTGACTCTTCAGCTCATTCTCCAGAATCACACTGAATGTTTCCTTTCTGCGAAATATTCTTCTTGTCCTGCTCAGGTTTTTTCCGCTATAGCATCTTTTGTTATAAAAACAACACAAAACCTTGCAGGGTTAACATCCACCATGATCCTAGTGGAAAATTGTAACAATTTTAAAATGCTCAACTCCAAAGTGAGTCAAATAAAAGGAATTTATTCAACAACAACAACAACAACAAAAAAACACTCACATGGGGGATCAAAATCTAAACGTTTAAAGGTGAAGTAAGTAGTTTATAGTGCCATCTAGAGGAGAGGCTGAAAGTTACAACAAAGACCTGCTCCTCTGCTCACCCCCTCCCTTCCCTGAGCGCTACGGTATCCTCAGCAGGTCAAATGTCGTCCTCGTCGTCTTTCTCCGTGTCAGCAGATGAGGTTTGTGAGGCGAGGGAGAGGGCGAGCTACCGCGGCCGTAGCAGACGAAGCGGAGAGAGAGGAGGCTGGACTTCTGCTACAAGTAAAGAGACGCTTGATTTGTTCTCTCGCGTTTGTCCTTACAGGCTCCGGTAGAAACATGGCGTCGTGGCAATGCAGTAGCGGCCCACGACCATGTTATTTTACATGACTTTTTGAAACACTACGAAAATGAAACAAATAATATTATACAGCGACTAGACAATGCAGGAGCACATAATATGTATACAAAAGTGGATTTTGGGTTATATAAACCCATAAATACTACACAGTGTCCCTTCAACTTATACTTGATGACTTGGTTCTTGGACAGCAGGACTAAGCTGCAAGACAGACAAAAAACAACTGACACAAGACAAGCGAGATGAGGACTATTTAAACACGCGGTAGGGGAACAGGTGAAACCAATGAGGGACACAAAGGGAGGAAGTCAGGATCTGAAGACAGAGGGAAAAGACGAGAACAAAATAAAACAGGAACTGCAAGACAAGACTGGGCATGATTGACTTTAACTCAAGGACAAAGTAAACACAACGGTCAAACAAATTCACACATGACAAAACGTGAAACACTAAACATGATTAACGCTCAGGTAATATTTGACGAGACATAACAACAATCATCTTTGGCCCCAAATGAAAGCACAACATAAATTACAAATACAAAAACATCTATTTAAAAAGGAGAGTAAAAACTAAATTCAGTTTACCAATGTCATAATCTAATAATTTAATAGTACTTTTCTCTCAGCCTGGTTCAAAGTGTTTTCTGATACTTATTGGACTCCATTTTGTTGGAGGCCACCACCGTCTCCTCCTCTGTGTGAAATGTTTCGGCTCATATTCCTGAGAGCGATGCCACTTCAAAAAACAAAATGTAACATTGAGATATTTATTTCTGTGTGCACAATCTATAAATGCAACATCTACCGAAATTAAAAATAGCAGCATCTATTGTGGGAGGTAAATGCTGGAGTCCCTGTTTGACCTGGCGTGTTCTCGTGTAGGAGTTTGGATTTCCTCCAGGTACTCGTGCTTCCTCCTTCAGTACAAAGACATGCAAATTGGGTTTGATTTAATTGGAGACTTTAAATTGACCATGAACATGAGCATGAATGGTTGTTAGTGTGTTTGTTGGCTCTGGTGATCTGTACGGGTGAATCCCGGGCAGCGGGGAATGACTCCCCTACTCCTGTGAAGTTCCTCACAGGATAATTATATAGATAATGGATGGATGGAGAAAAAAAGAACACATCTTTTTTTTTTTTGTAAACTGTCCTGTTGGCTTGTTCACGTACAATTTAACAAGGAGTAGACAAAGTATAGCTTGTCATTTTCACCCATCACAGCGGTTTCACAGGTTTATTATGACAAATATCTCTTCTCCATTTTGTGATTGTGTAATATTATTTCCTAACAAAAATGCTGCTCACCTTGGAAACTGCAGCATTGATTGAAATGGCTGTCGTGCTGGAAAAGACAGAGCATAAACACCTAAAATCTTTATGACAAAGATCTTCCATGCTATGTATTCCTGCTATTGACTTATGTTTTTTGACATTAGGAAATGAAAAATATACCTAAAAAGAGAGTATCCATTTTTTTTTTCGAATGACATTTACCAACAGAAATCACAACCAACCTTTATTTGCGGCAGAGGAAAGAGGATTTGCTGTTTCTGAAGTAATCAATATTGTACTTTGTGGACTTAATCCACAGAAACAGTTGAAATGTGAGTGGGAAGACAAGACCCTTTGATTCTTTGTCTGGCCACAGAAAACATTTCCAGTTGCCACATTCTTTGCTGTTGAAATGCTGAGATGAATCCTTTCGTAGGATGTGAGAGATTTGGCAGGTCACTGACTTGGCAGGCCTCACTAGTTTGAGTCTACTGTATACTCGAGCTGAAACACAAAGTCAAGTCGCTCCCCGATGTGGCCCTCTGATCTTTATACGATAATGCTAAGTGAAACATAGAAATCCTGGGATTCAATGTAGGAACGTTGTAGCTGGAAGTGAAGTCATGACAACAATTCAAGCTGCTCACCCGTGATTCATCATCCAAAACAGAGAAGTAGAGAAAAGAGAACTTTTTTTTTATTGAATTGAAATATCTTTATAGGCTACAGTCTTCATTCAGTCCCCATTAGAATTCAGCATATTTACCATAGAAGAATAGCATGACCCTGGCTCTCTTCAAACCGGAGTGGAGCACTTGCTAATGTGACTGATAAAATCTTTGTTCTTCAATTTCATGTCGACAAATATAACAATTTGACAGACTCAGGCAAAAACAAAACTGGGTCTCTTTATACTTTTGGCACAGAAATTCACTGTGGCACCAAAACCTTAAATCTACAAACTACGATCAATAAGAGATAGACAATAACAGCAAAATATCCCATGACATTGGAAAAATCTTTAGTTTATATGGGACACAAAATTTTGAAATTTGTGACACAGAAAATTAAAAAACTTGCCTGCAGTACCTGTATGGCCCATAGGGAGCCAAGGGCCACACTTATATTATGCTACATCAATGAAGCTGAATGTGATTCTCACAATGTTTTTTATAATTTTGAACAACATCAAAGATTCATGCGATTTGTTTGAAATGAAGGTTACTGTACATTTAATATCTACTGTTTTATGATTTTTCTCCATTTATCTCCACTTCATCGTCTTCCCCATCCCTCTTACCCAAACTGTCTGTGATTCTCTCCACGCTCCATGCATGCCCTGGACATTCTGGCAGAGAGAAATGAACCTCCAGCACAGCACAGTGTACAAACCTCAGTCCACAGATCCGATCACAGGTATTTCAGCCTCTCCTTCAATTTATAAGCTTTGCATCGTTGCCACACATTTCATTTTTTTTCTTCTTCCCCGGCTACAGTACGCCGGGGCATGATTACCTCTCTACCTGTGTGATGGAGACATTCCTGCCGTGTCTTGGGGTTCCTGCATGCTTTCATTACGGCACAGCCTTACATCTTCCCTGCATCTTGATGGCGTTTGGGGAGCGCAGTAGCCATCTTGGGGAGTACACAGACATACAACACTGCATCATTTGTGGCAACCGCCAGCCTCACCTTTTTAATTCTAATTCCGCGGGAGAGTTGAGTTGTTGCGTGGCGGTGCTGACGATACAGTCGTCTTCTGCCGAACAAAAGAGGCCGTGGAGACCAACTGTCCTCCTCGAGATGCATGAATCATCACTGACAAGGCTCCTCCTCCCCTTGCCGCAGTGTTGCCGCCATGAATTATCTACCTCTGTGGAGGCCTTGATCAATTAGTCAATCTCTCAAATGCGGCCCTCAATTAACATGGTGATTCCCCCAATGCTGCTGGCTCCAAACATGATGTGCATCACTTGACACTGCCAATTAAAGCAGAGCTCTGCCACAGCACTCAGAGAGAGCTGATACAGGTAAGTATACTGAAGGATTTCTTCTATAACTCTGCCGGCGAAAGCTGAAAATGAGGGGGAGGCGAGGATCTCTCTCAGATTGATGTGCACAGGGATGCTGTTAGAGAATTGATTTTCTTATAAATTCAGAGAGAAGGTGCCAATCACCTGTGCTGGTAGCCAAAAACACCCAGTATGACCAGAATGCGAAAACAAGCGCATGGGTGAAAAAGGAGATGTCTGCGGGTCCGACCAGAATCCAGATTGGCAGTGGGATGTGTGAGCCCCCAGTGTTCCAGAGCAACATGCAACTACCCCAAGTCCACTCCAATAGACCGCAACATGTGTCAAGGGGACTGTGGAACGTGAGGCTTGCTGTAATTTTAGCAATCTCCTCCCTTGGCTTGAAGCTGCTGAGGCTGTTACATGTTTGAAGTAGTAATCCTGGCAAGATGTCCTCCACTTTCCTCCTCCAGTGTTTGCTCGAGAAGTATCAATCTCAGTTTTCTCTTCACCGCAGCCAAACACTCTTTGACACGTTCTGCCTTAATGTGTCATCCGGTTGGTTCATCCCAATAGCTGTGTTCAAAATGAGGAAGATAATGTCAAGAAAATGCATCACACATCAGATTGAGGACATTTTGGGAAACGTCCTTTAAAGTATTTATGGGTTTATCCATCCATCCATTATCTACCGCTTTTTCCTCCACCAGAGGGTCACGGGGGGTGCTGTGCCTATCTCAGCAGACATTGGGCGATAGGCGGGGTACACCCTGGACAGTTCGCCAGTCCATCGCAGGGCCACATATAGAGACAAACAACCATTCACTCACACACTCACACCTACGGTCAATTTAGAGTGACCAATTCACCTAATCCCCATATCGCATGTTTTTGGACTGTGGGAGGAAGCCGAAGAACCCGGAGAAAACCCACGCACACACGGGGAGAACATGCAAACTCCTTGCAGAAAGGCCCTTGTTCCGAAGTTGTTCCAAACGGGGCTCGAACCCAGGAACCCGGGTCTTCTTGCTGCAAAGGCAAGAGTGCTAACCACTACACCAACCGTGGGCCCTTTATGGGTTTATATAACCCAAAATCCACTTTTTTTTATACATATTATGTGCTCCTGCATTGTCTAGTCGCTGTATAATATTCTTTGTTTCATTTTCGTAGTGTTTCAAAAAGTCATGTAAAATAACATGGTCGCGGGCCGCTACTGCATTGCCACGACGCCATGTTTCTACCGGAGCCTGTAAGGACAAACGCGAGAGAACAAATCAAGCGTCGCTTTACTTGTAGCAGAAGTCCCGCCTCCACTCTCTCCGCTTCGTCTGCTACGGCTGCGTTAGCTCGCCCTCTCCCTCGCCTCACGAACCTCATCTGCTGACACGGAGAAAGACGACGAGGACGACATTTGACCGGCTGAGGATACCGTAGCGCTCAGGGAAGGGAGGGGGTGAGCAGAGGAGCAGTTCTTTGTTGTAAATTTCAGTAAATTTGTCACTATAAACTACTTCACCTTTAAGACCTTCATAGGATTGGTTGTTATAGCAACGCGATATGATCCAGTAGTGACATAACACAGTTTTAAGTCTTTTAAGTTTAAAGTATTCAGTACGACCTTCACCAACACCAGAACGACCCTGGCTCTCTTAAACCTGGAGTGGAACAATAATGAATGTTGTTGGTGAAGTTGAAGCATATCTGCTTTGAAAAAGGTCTATTACTCCAGATGTATACATACTTGGGCATCACATACTCATGTTGTATAAGTTACACTCAGGCAAGTAAGCAACTTTTGCAAACTCTATGTCCACCTGTCGCGGGGATGGATGGGGGTTCCAACTGAGATCTTTTTCTTCCATAAACAAACTTGCTGATAGACACTGAAGTAACAATGCTGCAATACTCAAAGACAGTCCTCCTATATCTCAATTTACACCTTGTCTTAATACTGACAGCACATTTCCATTTTATTCTGTTGCTGAAGATTGCACTGACCGCGCTGCCACACTGATACAGACCTTATACATCTCTCATTTACACCTCATTTAAATACTGCCTGTGTTTATTCTTCTTTTTTTCTTTTTAAAAAAAAACTCTTATTTAGAACTTCTTCAAACCCAATTGACTTGTTTTGTGTTTGTTAACAACTGCTCTATGTACCTTTGAACTTCCACCTAGGAGCAAATAACTTGCTTTTGTTTTAAGTACTTCTTTTTAAGCAAATCGGGGATATTTTATATCATATCATATTCAAGAAACAGTTTCACGCTCCTAAATCTTATTTTTTTTAAATGTAATTTGTTGCTGCACAATGAAAAAATGTCTTTATGTCAGCTGTTTCCATCATTGCAACACATCTGTCAAGTTAACTACATTTATTTCATCAAATGTTTTTTAATACTATAATTAAATCGAAAGTTTACACAGATAAACAGATTTATTTAATTCTGTCATTCATTCAATGTCTACTGCAGTGGTCTTAAACATTTTTTCTAATACTACTACTATTATATTAATTTACATTTATCACATTGTCTAGCGTTTTAATTACGATTGTCTACATGTTATTTTGATTGAATGTTTTGATTCTATTTTATTTCTGTCTTCTGAACTGTATACTCTTTTACTTTGAAATGGTGTGCAATACCACCCTGTATTATACACCATGATGGATTATGAAGATATAGTTTTAATTTCTAATGACTAAACAGTTCATTTTTCCCCAAACTTCTTTCACTTGACTGAATCCTGACCAGAATAGAAGTTCACTGGCCTCCAGGTCATATATTGAACTTGAGGCCCCCTGGTCTATGGCTTTAGCTGGAGCCAATCCCAGCTGCCACAGCGTGAAAGGTGGAGTACAACACACAGAGATAAACAACCGGAGTGTTTAATAAACCTCTGCATGTTTTCAACTGTGGGAGGAAACATACGCTCACATGGAGAGAACATGTAAACTCCACGCAGAAAGGCTTTCTTTCGCTTTTAATTATAAATGAGCATAATTTGCCTGATTGTATTGTACTGCTCTGAACCAGAAAATAGCCCCATATTTTCTGTCAAATCAACACGAGTGCTTTTTATCATGACTACAAATCAGTCTCCTATTCAATGACCATGAAAGAGCAGCATAATTTACCCCGAGAAATCTTTCTTACATGAATTAAATAACAAACGACGCATCAGCCGTGTCTGAGGCTTCTCTCCATCTGCATACTGTACTGTGCTATTTGTTTGATTCCACTTCACTCAGCACTCAGACGGGCCGTGATAATGTGGCAGAGGATATGGAGGGGAAAATGTCCAGTAGGTCTCAGGTGATCGCCGCAGAAGTGCCAGGCCATGTAATAGAACAACTGTGTTCTCTCTCTCGCGGGACTGGAGACGGCGCGGGCACATGAATGACCACGCAAATCCTCGCATTAATATTGAAGGTTGATGGACTCCCATCAAAGCTGCTGGGCCAGATGCATTACATTTCCTGCCTCATTGAAATCGACTTTCTCTCTCTTTGGTCTTTTTCAAATTAGACATGCTTTGTTGGAGGAGTGTCTTTCTCAGCAGAGAGATTGTTTTTTTTTTCTCTTTTTTTCTCTCCAAGTGGACTTGCAACACAATGCTGCATCTGCCTTCGCCTTCATTGCCTGTGAGATTCTTTGAAAAGGCGAGAATGTGATTTCAGGTTGTTGGCCAAATCCAGCTCTCCAGTTCTTTTCCGTCACATAAACAAGCAAGAATAATCTCATCTGGAGACATCCGTCGTGTCTGCCTCGTACCTGCAGCTGCAGTGATCCATAGGGTGCTCGTGCAAATCAATTTAATTTACTAATCGCATCAAAATGTTTGGCTCTTACACATTCAATTTACAGCGAGTTATCCTGCTGTTGCGGAGAGAAACTCTACCTCCTCCGATATTATCCTTAGGGCTCCTTGTGAATCCATCTCAGTCATTTCATACATTTGTCTCCACGAGGCCTGAATTGTTCTTGACAGCCTGCATAATTTCAGGACTCCTGTGGGCCTCGATAAAGGCAAGGAAAGGTTTTTCAATACCTGCAGTTTTGGGTAGGGAAAAAAATGAAAGAGAAAATTAGTGGTGTGATGAGAATAATTAAATATAATTAGCACATTGCTGCTTATAGTCTTACCCTTAGGTGCTCTCAGAAATAAATCAATGCACCAACGCAAAGCACTAATGTCCCATCATGTAAGTCCAGATTTAGATGCATTAATGGATGTCATCGCACATGTGGAAAAAAATAGGAATAGAGGTAATTTAATCAACATTATTCCAGAGACAGAAAAGAATACAGTACTGTATGTACAGTATATGCTATATTCTTCTCTGTCTCTCAGCATGTAAAAAAAAAAAAGAAGAGTCAAAAAAAGAATAAAGCCCACCAGGCGAAAAACAAGGACAAGAACACACTTAAGTTACAAAGAAATCACATCTCATCGACCACCTCAGTTGACAAATGGAAAGACGTCACATGACCTAATAGCGAAGCAGGTGAATCAATGTATATGGAGACAAAAACATAAAATAATCATCCGAAAATAACACATCCTGTGGGAGAAAGAGAAATGATACAGAGAAAAATGACTCAGAGGAAAATGACAAAATGTTGCAGAAAACACTGCAAACCCCCAAAGATAAGGAATGTATTTGAATCTCCTACGTTTCACAGTCAATAGGCTGATATTTATATATATAGATATAATAATAAGATGATATAGCAAATATTCTAAGAAAGGATGTAAAATAAGCTCCAGGGAAGTAATGGTATGACTGTTAAACACGCAATGCTTTATCCTTGTTTTTTTTTTTGTTTTGTGTTTGTCTTATACCTGCACTTCCTGCACTGAGCACAGTGTCCAAGTGTGTGTCAATATGAACATGTAATGACTTTTGCTTTGTTATTACAGATGCTGAAAACATATTTTAGGGTAGTGTTTACCAAAACTGTCTACAGTGGTATGCAAAAGTTTGGGCACCCATGTACATTTTCATGATTTTCCTTTATAAATCATTTGTTGTTTGGATAAGAAATGTCAGTTAAATATATCATATAGGAGACAAACACAGTGATATTTGAGTGAAATAAAGTTTATATGATTCACAGAAAGTGTGCAAGAATTATTTAAACACAATTGACCCTTGACTTCCATACACAGGTGAATCCAATCATGAGAAAGAGTATTTAAGGAGGGCAATTGTTAGTGTTTCTCCTCTTTGCATCTTCATGGGAGCCTCAAAACAACTCTCAAATGACCTGAAAACAATGATTGTTCAACATTGTGGTTTAGGGGAAGGATACAGAAAGCTATCTCAGAGATTTAAGCTCTCAGTTTGAACTGTGAGGAACATTGTGAGGAATTGGAAGACCACAGGCACAGTTCAAGTTAAGGCAGACTAAGAAAAATCTCAGATAAGCAGAGGCGAAGGATGGTGAGAACAGTCACAGTCAACCCACAGACCAGCTCATCTTGCTGCAGATGGTGTCACTGTGCATCGTTCAACTATTCAGCGCACTTTACACAAGGAGATGCTGTATGGAAGAGTAATGCAGAAAAAACCTTTTCTCTGCACCTGCCACAAACAGAGTCGCTTGAGGTATGCTAAAGCTCATTTGGACAAGCCAGCTTCATTTTGGAATAAGGTGCTGTGGACTGATTAAACTAAAATAGAGTTATTTGGGAAAAACAAGGGGCTTTATGCATGGCGGAAAAAGAACACAGCATTCAAAGAAAAACACTTGCTACCTACAGTAAAATTTGGTGGCGGTTCCATCATGCTGTGGAGCTGTGTGGCCAGTGCAGGGACTGGGAATCATGTTAAAGTTTGGGCTGCATGGATTTCACTCAATATCAGCAGGTTCTGGAGAACAATGTCCAGGAATCAGTGACAAAGTTGAAGTTGTGCCTGGGCTGGATATTTCAACAAGACAATGTCCCTAAACACTGCTCAAAATCTACTAAGGCATTCATGCAGAGGGACAAAAACAATGTTCTGGAATGGCCATCTCAGTCCCCAGACCTGAATATTACTGTTTTGAAGAATGGTCCAAAATACCTTCTGCCAGAATCCAGACCCTAATTGGAAGCTATAGGAAGCGTTTAGAGGCTGTTATTTCTGCAAAAGGAGGATGCATAAAAATTATTTTGCCTAAACTTATGCACATGCCTAATTTTGTTTAAATAATTCTTGCACACTTTCTGTAAATCATATAAACTTTATTTCACGGTGTTTGTCTCCTATATGATATATTTAACTGAAAATTCTTATTCAAACAACCAATGATTTATTAAGGAAAATCATGACAATTGGACAAACTTTTGCATACCACTGTATGGGGAACCCACTTTTTAAAGATGGCAAAGACATATACACATAAATAATAAAATGTCTGACTCAAGGTACACATTTATGCAATTAGATTGTGTCAATATTTGCAAACACTTTTTAAGAATCAAATAAAATATTGATTTAATCATTCCAAAATATTCATCAATATCAATAAATCAATAAATTACAATATTTTCGAATTTTCTTCTTAAAAAGTGTTGCTTGCTTTGTGAAAAGTGTTGTTTGAAAATATTGACATACAAATTCGACTGACTGCGTGAACATTTTGAAATCCTGAAGGCCAAACAAACATAATTGTGTTACAATATTGTGTCACGTTGTGTGTGTCATTCTCCCTAATAAGTTCAGCTTCACTTATCAGTGGGGAAACAGATACTGACAAAACACACATCACGACTGTCACTGACCTTGTATTGTACCCCCCCCCTTCCATTCTCTGGGTTTTATTTATTTTTTTATGGAGAGGAGTTCAGTCTGGGTCAGGATGTGTGATATTGGGGCTGTACAAACACACTTGACTTTACTTCACAAGGCTTCTCCTCAGGGTGCTCCAGTTTCTGTGTGCAGCACAAAGCATGCAGGTCAGCTTGACCGCAGCCTCGGTCTACCCCCCAGTGTGAAAGTGTGTTATTCTCTATAAGACCTGCATTTAGTGTTTGTCTGCCTCCTGACGCTCTGGACAGATGGATGGATGGATGGGTGGAATCGGGATACAGTGGTTACTATTCGCGTTCCAAAACCTGGAGAGATTGAAAATCAGCCACACAGCAGATGGCAAAGCGTAATGAATGAATGAATAATCTGTGGTCTGGAAAGTAAAACCGACTCATTTGTGTCACGATGAAAACGGCTGAACACCTTGGACTCTCGAGCTCACTGGTTTTGTTTCAGAACTGGGCCTTAACAGGCTTTGTGTTTTTTAAGCATATTTCTTTTTTTTGCCCTGTCCAAAAAAAGCAGTTTAAACAGGCGATTTGTTATAATTTAAATCATGAGTCAACACTTGTTGAGGGCTGGGTTACTTGATGGTGGGATCCATGGATGGTTTTACATTACCTGAACCTTTTAACACCTAAGCCTCAAAAACATCCATCTGGACTTTTCTGGTGGCTTATTTTAACCATAAAAGTGCCAGACATGTAAGGGAGGTGTTGCAATGCTTGGATCCAAATGCACAAGACAGGAATCAGGACGAATGAAAAATGATGAGGCTTTATTTGCTCCTCAAACACATGGAGAAACAAACAATGTTGGCGAAGATCTGGGTCTTATAGAAAAACAAAATAACAAAACAAAATCTAGCACTGAGCTTCAAAAATGACTTGGCTATTAGACTTGAAACAATGACTTCTTCAACTAGACGGCACACTGGCACCGACTGAGGGAAGTGGGGACATTATAAAGGGGAGAGGGAATCAAGGGCAGGTGTGTGTGATTACTGAGTAGCACCAGGTGAAGTGCATGAGGGAATTAGGAGGTGTGTCAAGGTGGATGCAGTGCCAGCGCGACAGGATGAGTGAGTGTTTACCAAGGGGAAGTGAACCTAACATAACACCAAAACGTGAGATGAACTTAACGTGACTTAAGACATAGACAGGGCCGTTTCTAGCTGTTTGGGGGCCCTATGCGAGATACTATTTGGGGGCCCCTATTTTTTTCAAACTCGAGGTAGAGATTCCCAACTTTTTCTGATTACCCCACAAACACTTACATGCTTTGCAAATATATGCATAATGCATCCAATACATGCAAATAAAGACAGGAACTTTTAATTATCAAAAATAGAATAAAACATGGGTCTGAACTTGCAGTTTGGGGGCCCCCTGGTGGCTGTGGGGCCCTATGCAGCTGCAGAGTCCGCATATAGCAAGAAACGGCTAACAAAACAAAAACATTAACATATCTGCCGCCTCGTGACAGTAAATAAGTGCTTTTGCCAATTTTTCCGGCAATATCTGGCAATTATTTACATAAAATAGTGTATTAAATGAAGAAAAGCACAAAAACAGGCCAACACAAGTGAAATTACCACATGTTGACTTTGACATGCAACTTCTCAGCACTGTTGGAATTTTTCCGATAGCACAAACTGTTGCATAATTACAGTAATGCAAATGTGTCGTCTGCGATATGCTCGGTGTTAAAGGGTTAAAACAGCATGTTTGGTTTACATGTCCTCCTGACTCTCAAGTCACGGCAAAAAGTCAAGAAGCGCATTATTTCTTGATAGAGATGCCAGATTATAATTTAATTTAATTAATAAGTTAATTATTTGGGTTCCTTAACAGAGAAATGGTTGAATGTTATGCTTGATTAATTTCTGACCAGTGAGTCAGCTCAAATTTATGTATAAAAAGGTGAATGCAGTTTGGTATTTGTCAAATAAATAACACACTTTTGAAAGATTTCTAAAATATTTAAAACCCTTTTTATGACAGGTGGTCTAATACATTTGTTAAGCACTGTATACATCTGAAATGATTTGTTTTTGTCCTTTAATGCATCACCGTTATAGCACATGGTATAATGGTGGCCATTTTTGTGGTGATGCTAGGTCTATGAGCTGAAGTCACTTCATCCAACCCACAGAAGTTTTTATTTTATTTTTTATTTTTCACAGCCTTTTACATAGGATTTAATACATTACACCTGTATACAATGAAGTTGTGAATGCTAAATCAGATGTATTCAGTGCTTACATTTTTTTTTGACCACCTGCATTAAAAAAGGGTTATAAATATTTTAGAAATCTTTCAAAAGTTTGTCATTTATTTGGCAAATAAAAAAACAAACTGCAATCACCTTTTTATATATAAATTTGAGCTAGCTCACTGGAGAGAAATTAATCAAGGATAACATTCAACCAGTTCTCTGTTCAGGAACCCAAATAAAGAACTATAATCTGGCATCTTAATCAAGAAATAATGTGCTTCGTGACTTTTTCCCGTGTTTTTTTCTCAAAACAGTAAATTTGAAAACTCATGAATAACAAAAATAATTATATTTCAGAATTAAAAATATCATTTTGGTTAAAGGACTTATACGTTGATTTAACCTTTACAGAAACATAAAAAAACATTTTGATAATGACCAATGCTGTTAATTTAGGGCATAAACCTTACTCTGGGTTGTAGTCTAATGCATTTGTTCAGCACTGCATCTCTTGGAACTGCCTGTTCTTTCTATTAAAAAAAGCTGGAGACAATCCCAGCTGACACCGGGTGAGGGGTCATCAGCCAGGCTGCTCACAGACATCTCCCTGAAATAGTATGTGAGAACACAAATGCCCACGGAAGTTGCTCCTGACATTCTGGAACTTCTGCCAACTTCTTGACACTCTGACAGACTCGAATGATAGAGTGAGGAAAAGCTTTGGATAATTCACAGCGAGAACGTGTCCTGCCCTCTGCATGCTTAAGGCAGGTAGCATGTGTTTTTCTGAATGTTCCACATATACTCTTACTGTTGTTGTGAATGTGTCTGACCTGACATGCTGCATTTGTCACATGTTAACAGCAAACTGTTAAACATTTTCCACAGTTTATTATTATGTCACAAAACTGCTGACGTTCATGTCTGCAATAAGGTAAGATAAGATAAGATGAGCTAGTCCTTGAATAAACGTGCATTACCAAGAAAGTACAAAATAGATATTAGAAGATATTAAAGTGGAACTAGACAGGAAGTTCCAATTAACGTTGTTTTTTTAGTGTGTATCTGCGTCATTACCTTGTTTATGAAGCCCTGAAGGTTCAAAACAAACAGTTCAGCCACGGCTGAGAACGCTGTTTTATTGTAATCTCGGGCTCAGCGAGATCTCTGAAAAAACCCGGTATGCTTACGTAAACAGCGGTTCTCCGGAACAGCAGATCCTCCTGCTCCTGGCACTAGAAGAATAACGTCCGTTGTGGAGGTGTTTCACGAGCGACAGTGTCTTCTGACTCCGGGTCAAAGTCATAACAGGGACTGCGGCGGGGAGTCGTGAAGAAGCTATTTTTAAACATTGTTAAAACAATGTTTTGATAATGATTAGCAGTGCATCCACTGTTCCAGAGGGGGGAGCTGTGCTTCTGAGAGCGGGTGTGCTGAGTATGTCACTTCCCGGTAATGGCCAATCACAAGACAGTTGGGAAGGCTCTACGGTGGCTGGCCAATCACAACACAGTCTGTCTTCTGGATGTGAGAGTTGAGTCTGAAATATCGTGGCTGGGGAACAGCGTCACAAAAGAGGATTTATATCGGCTCGTTTACAGCAACTAGGAGGTTTTTGACCATAAAAACAAGTTTATGTATGTAAGTAGACCTCCATAACTAACTAACTAAGATATACAGTAAGAACACAGAAAGACTAGGATTCAAACCAGGAACCTTCTTGCTGCTTCGAGGCACATCCCTGCTAATAGACGATGTGTGTGGTCATCGTCTTCTATTTGGAAAACAAACTCCCCGAGATTTGTGATGTGACATTGTGTCAGTTTCTTTGAAACACTTACAAATAAGCTCCTATTGGACGAAACTAGCTGTCAATCACAGCGACCCATATTATTCTGTCCCTTATCATCTACTTTCCTCTGGAACATAATTTACAAAAGCAAAAATAGATTCTGTTGATGAAGACTAGAGAAAAAGACCATTAACTCCTCAGGAAAAGGTTTACTGACATATTGTCTTGTCATATATAGCAGATGAGAAGTCGGAGCTCTTTTTGCCAGTAGCAGAGTCGCCCCCTGGTGGCTAAATACTACTTACTTCCCACTTTGTAGGCTTCACATTTCCAATCTACGTTGCCGCATCTTTTTATGCAAAAATGATTTCACTAATTTTGTTTTGGAACACATTGTTCCATAAGAAAACTTCTTTGAGATCACAATAACAACAGCAACAACAACATGTGACAAAATCCATTCCAAGTCCCTCTCGTTTGTCTGTTTTCTGTCCTGCTGTCATATTCATAGTTTGATGGGGACAGAATCAGACTGTGCCTTTTTCATTATCCCTGTTTTTATTCCGCTGACCAGTTCAAATTGGCCTGTCAGTGTAAACAAGCTGTCCTGCACTTTTCATGCTTCCTGCTTTTTGGAGCTTTGGTGAAGTTACATGAATCTCAGTGTTATTGTGTTTCTGTTAACATTTTCCTTCAACTATTAAATTGACAGATATGCATGGTCTCTTTTTTTTTTTTTCATGTTGCACCTCCATTCTCCGATGCAATTTAGCATATACATTTGAAATTCCCAACAGAACGATTAATAATATCTTCTCATGAAGTATCGTCATTGTCAGATGATCAATATTTCGCTTTGTCAAATGCTTTGGTTTGTGACCAAAACGTCTCAAAGCACCCGAGATGTCAGTCCCACAGCTCCACTGTGACGTCTGCAGATACTTATTCCGTCTTTTCTTCTCTGTTTTGAATCCATCCTCTGTCAGGAGTTAGACCAACCAGTCAGTTTCGCTGACACTCTCTTGACAACGTCTGCTTGATATTTACCCTTACAAAATATGAGGAAGAATTACATCACCAGAATTGTCAAAATGGGAGTGAGAGAAGATGCAGACTATATAAGACTGCACCATCATTCACCCGTTGGCACCAAATAATATTTTAATAAAATAAAATAAGATGAAAATAAGATGCTTTACATACATTTTCATTTGCCTCACCAGTATTAAATATGAAATTGTAAAATGAATCTATCAAATAATGTAGTGTTTCCTCTTTTAGAATTCTCCCAGAAGCCATAATAAAATAATTTTTACTTGTACAGACTTTTTGATTTTTATCTATAAGACCATTCTTGGATTATTACCTCCACTCTTAAGGTCCTACATTACTTCCAAAATGGTGGAAATTATGACCAGACTTCTTTTTATGAAATGTCCCAAAGGTCCGCACTAAAACTGGTTGGTGGTCTCACAGATCTTTGCATGAATCTGCAATATCTGTACATGTTTAAACTGAATTATTCTCTCCTGTTTTTATAACTGTATGTTGTAAATTGTATGGTTTGAATTGCATCTGTCTGTATTTTGTCTGTACTCTTCCAAAAATCCTATACAAATAGTAGTAGTAATATTTGTTATTTTGTTTGGAACACAATTTGGTAATTTCTGAGGGAACGGCAATGGGATTGCTGCCTTCAAATTGCAATTTGAAGGCAGCAATGTCCTATGTCCTATGCCTTATGTCAGCTGACATAGGGCACAAGGCGGGGGTACAACCTGGATAGTGTCAGTCCATCACAGCGCCACATTTGGAGACAAACAATCAATCAATCTCACGCTCACACCTACGGTCAATTTAGAGTATCCAATTTACCTAATCCCCATATTGCATGTTTTTGGACTGTTGGACGAAGCCGGAGAAAACCCATGCACACACACGGAGAACATGCAAACTCTAACTTTAACAACCGGGGCTCGAACTCGGGTCTTCTTGCTGCAATGGTAGGAGTGCTAACCCAATTTGAGGACCAATTTGAATGTCTGCATGTTGTAAATGTATTTCTATAGGGAAGAATGTGCAAAAAGCCTTGAATATTTCAGACATTATGATATATTCCAATAAGAAAAAATACAAGCAATAATGTCCTAATTGAACTGGATGGTTGGAAGTTTGAATGTGGAACTAATTCATGGCAGAATAAAAAGAAGTAGAAACATCTAGTGGGAGCAATCCCACTAAAAACTAATGTTTTTACTGTGTGAGTACATTGTTAGTCAATCCAACCAATACAATAATATAATTACATCTTTTGTATCTTTTCCTGTCCCTTTAACCTCCTTATTTATTGGCAATGTGATGTGTAACGTGATTCTATTTTTCAGTTTTTTTATACAGTGCAGTTGCAAGGAGTTTTACAGCACATCAGTCAAAACCGAAAAGAAGGAAAAGAAAGTTGATTATTTTTGCTTGCTTGTATAATTCTATAAACCAGGCTCCCCTGATTTACAGAGCGGGCGCCGTCATGCGTACATTTTGCTCATAAAAGCTGAGAATTTGTTTGAAACAATGCGAACATCCATTAAAAAAGTGGGTAAAACTTATGTTATCTGAAGATAAAGTAGAAAGGACTGGCCTTTTTCTGCAATATACAGCAATATAAAAGAGTGTAAAGGTGGATTTATCCCCTCCAATATTGTCCTGTACATAAATGTATCTTAAAGGATGAATCACTGAGCTGATAGCAGGGGGTGAGCTGAGCACAGGATCAGTCAGGATCAGGAGCACTCTCTCGGATTCCTGAGGTGTAAAGCTGCTCTAATAGTCACTGCGTCCTCACCTGCATACTAAAGAGACTCTGCTTTATTCATCCAAATGACTGTGAAGAGGAATCAAAAAATATAACTGAATGTGTCGCCCAAAACAAAACTGATTAATCAGTATTTCATTGAACTGAGCAGACAGGACCAAGTTGGCAGGTTGGCATCAACGTACCACGATAAGAAATAAGTCCTGAATTCTGACCTCATCATAATACATTTTTTTGGTGTATTTGAAATGTGCTGGCTTTTTAAAAACAGGCGGTTTTACAATCTGCTTAAAAGGTTTTTTTATATGAAGCAAATAAATCTGAAGACAGATGTCAAAACTTTACATGTACTTGTAACTTAAATTCTGTAATTTGGTTGCCTTATGCAGCCACAGCAGCCAATTACAATGAAATTAGATGTTATTTGTTGCTGCTCTTTTTTTTTTTTATTTGTGTCTGCTGTATTTCAGAGTGGTTTGCTTTGCAGTTTAACCATAAAAAATGCATTACTGTGTTTACGGAGGAATTTATTGAAGGTGTAAATGTATCTTAGTGTGAGCTTGCATAACAAAACGTGTGGAATTATGAGGCCACAAACATTCAATGAGACAATATATATATATATGTATATATATATATATATATATACATATATATATATATATATACATACACCCGTATCTCTTGTCAGTTTTTTGATATGTTATTGTTTCTGTTTTACTATTACCAGCTTACTTTATTATAATGTGGGCCTGATGGTTCATTTATGTATGTAACACTGTGCTGTTTTTTGCGCACTCTTGCTTTGTGATTTTGTGAATTTCTGACACCGTCCCAGCTCCAAAATAAACAATGCAAAATGATATATGCATGATAAAATAATTTGTGAAAACGACACTTCCACACAGAGGCTCCCGTATGTGGTCTCATGTCATGAAAACAACTCTGTTATTATTTACAGGTCATCAAGCCTGAACAACGAGCATGAATAATAACAACCAACACCATCTGGGGATCTTCAAAGTCCCACATAAGCCAGTAATGAACATTAGCGCCGTGCTGAGGGTCACTGAGCAAATCTCTGTCACACAGTGTGCGTTCGCTCAATCGAAAGCAGCAAAACGCTGCAGTGAACCGAGTGTCTGTGTCAGAGCCTGTGGGTGAAACCTGCGTCCATGTTGAACACAATGTGTCTGACAACAGGCAACACAACCGTATCAACAGATACTCAGTTGTTACTGACAATGGCGCTTTTCCACAATAAAGTTCCAGCTTGACTCAGCATGGCTGGACTTTACTCGGTTTGGTTTCGATTCCTGTGTCGGATGTCGCGCTCATGACTCTTCCAGTACAATGAGTAAAGGTAACTATTAAACCTTTACTTGAAAGGAGGGTTTATATTACTGTGCACAAGAGTGTAATTGGTTGAAATAAAAGTAGCCAATAAGCCTTTATGTGTATGTTGCAAAGGTGTTGCTTTACTGAGGCTGCTATCTTGTGCCACCATGTCTCTACAGAAGCTGGAATGGACAAACCTGCCAGCATTTGCTTTTCATGTTTTGAAGTGGAAGCTTACTATAAAAAACAAGGATGAATGACATATGGTTTGGTATGTGAAGACCACTGTAGTTTCCTGACATAGTAGGGAAAGGGCATGGGGCACAAGCATTTACTCATTCTTAATTCTTCAACACTGGTCCCTTCACATCGACACATTTGCACAAGCGCACTCTGCAATTACAGACTGTAATTACAAAACGGTTTGTGCTATTGGAAAAATTGCAACGGTTTCTGAAAGCTGAGAAGTTTCATGTCAAAGCCAACATCTGGTTATTACGTTGTACATGTACAACTGCAGTGTTTTTTCTGAATAAAACTAATTGTTAATACACTATTTTAATATGTAGTAAACTGTAAATAACTGCTAGATATTGAATGCTATTCTGGAAAACTGGGCAAAAGCACTTATTCACAGGACACTTTCTGGCCCTTTTATGTTTTGAATAAGCAAATTTTGAGGCTTAAGTGTGCAGTTTATTATCAGTATCAACTAGTATACTAGTGGGTCAAAATATCGACTTGGTGATATATCTTTTTCCTTTCTTTGTTCTCTGTGTTGTGAATAAAATGTATTCACAACACAGAGAATGTAAAAGTGCAGGAAATGTAAAAGTGCAGGATTTCTCTATTTAATAGAGAAATCCTGCACTTTTACATTTTCACGGACGTTTTGTTTCCTTCGCTATATGATTGTCTTGCAATATTGCTTATAACAGAATCACTGTATTGTGATATTATTGGTACTGGTGTCAATGTATCGCATATCGTATCGTGAGTCACCCTGTGATTCCCAACCCTAATATTAACACATTTCCTAAATCATTGCCACCTCTTTGAATTCCTGCTGCACGTTGCCCCGGATTTAAAATGAGTAAACTGAAACCCAATAAGTTGCAGGCTCTAACTATAAAACCAAAGTGTCATTTTTCTCTTAAATATACCTTCTGCAGACTGTCCCTGGCTGCCTGGTGTATGGCGTATTGGTTCAGATCAAGAATGTGCATCAAGATGAGGCATGGAAGAGAGGGATCTCTGTTTGGGAGCACTGACTCTCACATTTGGGCATAATTTATCCCGCTGTATCTCACAGAGGCTTCATCCTGGAGTCCACTGGTGTCATAACTCTGACAGAATAAGCCTCCTGTGCGGCAGCAGATGTGTGAGAATAGTCTCCATGTCGTGAGCAAGGCGAGCAAGAACAAGAACAAACTGGAATGTTTCTCACATGTCGCATTTGCTCTTCTCTAGTCTTGCTGAGTGCTCTGCAACAACTGAAAAACAGTGCATTATTTATGTGTGTAATTTTTTTTTTTTACCCCGTTCTCTCTCTCTTTCAATGAAGAAAGATGACTTTATGTGTAAAATGCTACAGGACTGTGCCATGTCTTCACACATGCAAATGTAATTGAAAATAATGGCTATGGCTTCGGAAATATCACCTCAAAATGCAACAGAACGATGTAGCTCAATTATACATGTGTGCATGAGGAGTTAAGAACACATAATGGAGGTTTTAGCACCTCGAGATTCACACTCTCTGGTTAATGATGATCCTCGCATCTTCTGTTGAAGTGTTCTCATGCCATAGACTACAGAACAAATGGACACAGTCTTCCAGTAGCGAAGCAAACTCCCATTTTTAATGTTTTTGAAGACACCTTCATTACATCTTTCATTATTGAAAAAAATCTTATTTTATTGAAGATGACCTGAAACTAGTGATTAAGGCCATTAACTCCTGCAGGGAAATGAGAAAAGGCTGAATATTTAGTACTACTACTTTAATACTTCATCCATCATCCTCCATTTTGTGACTACCACCTTAAGGACGCCGCATCCATCGGTAGGATTATTTTGCTCTTGAACCTGCATTTGTTGGCAGTGAGAAAAATCCAGGCCTTTGAGCAAACTTCAAGAGCTGGATTTGTTCGCAAAAAAAAGGACGACAGAAAGAAAACAAGACCTGCAGTCTTCTCTCGAGGGCTCTCAGGGGGAAGATTGAACATGATGACAAGAACAAGACAAAGCTGCATTCTGTGTCAGTGTGGTGGAGGATGAGGCCTCTACAGTGCACAGAGATGAGTCCAGCCAGGCAGGAGGAATCTGAACACATTTAGTTAAATTTGCTGAACCAGAAAACAACAAGTGACAACTGGTCCGAGTGGAGGCAGCCGTGCAGGAGTCACACAGCAATTACAAAGCAGGGAGGTGCATGGACAGAAGCAGGAGCAGGGGGGAACTTGTTCTCTGCACTGATAGGCCCTCTGTCACATCGTCTTTCCTTCCCTCAGCCTCTCTAAAGTCTTATGCTGGGTGACTATTATGGCTTCTGTCTGTGGAAAGAGAAGCACTGTAACACATCTTAAGCTCCATAAGTGCTGGGAGGAGAGAGACGTGGCTGGAGTGTCAGTCAGATGCTGAAGGCGAGACACTCCAACCAACATGGCTCCACCATCAAAGCGGGAGAGGAGTCGCAGCCGCGATGGGCCAAACCGAGCACTTTAAGACAGATGTGCCAAAATGTGTCAGTATTTTCAGCTGAAATTCACCTCACTGTGATAATGCATACAGCCCAAAACAAGGTTGCTGCTGCGGCTGTCGAAACTATCAGCCGAGGTACAGGTGCAGCAGTGAGCAGAGTTCGTCCCGGGAGACGCGGCCAGAGGAGAACCCAATGATGAGAAGATGACAGAGTATCAGGGCTTGACGGCACAGCTAGGAGTGATGTACACGGAACATGCACTCATCATGGAAGGTCAGGCAGATGTCTCTTCGTAAAAATGCTGCGGTCTGCTGGATTAAATGAGTGAGGACGCGGGGCACCTCTCCGTGGGGAGGTGCACCACCAGGAGGATGGCAGGTACACATGGGGGCAGGAGCTCAGGGATCTGGAGCTGCATCGTTTGTTCGAGTCTCACGGGGCTGTCACAGTCACACAGCAGATCCTATATGACATTGGCGATGAAGTAAAGTGATACATGTTGCTTTTAAAAGCCCGACCAATCCTTCCCTTTGCTTTCTGAGACAGTGATTTCAAAAAGAGCATATGCATACATATATATGTATAAACACACTAATCCTCGTAGCACATGCATTATGCATTTAACTGGATGAGATGATGAACTGTGTACTGAGAGGTAAATATTTTATACATCAACAACTGGGAGCTTTACTTATATATACACATCATACTGTATGTGTAAACCCTGCAGATCAAAAACAGCCCACTAACGTGTCTATATAGAGCGTATGATCCGGAATATATGTATGTATTGTAAGCAAAAATAAGCCTGGGGATTTTACTTCTTGTATGAAGTATAGTGTATAAATGTATGATAATTTTTGTCATTTGCATAGAAACACACAGATGCTTTGTTCCTTGGAATTTACATATACTGTATATGATATTGTTCTCAATTTTTTTTTCTGATGAATTATTCTCATGTATTTATAAAGCTTATAAATAAGTCCATAAATAAGTCCTATATAAATAAAATTTTATCTATTTAGTATCATAATGTTGAGTGAGTAAATTAGTACATTTTGTAAATCTTTACACATTTTGAATGATTTCAATGATATCCAAGATAATAATTATTATACAATAAAAATGATCCTGCTAAAACTGAATGCACATATAATTATGAGGGGCCGTGTAGGCCATAATTCCTTTTTTTTACCTCTCATGTACACAATTTTACCTCACACATTCACAATTTTACCTCTCAAATACAATTGTTTTACCTCTCACATACTCTCTTTTACCTTTCACATACAATTGTTTTACCTCTCACATGTAATGTGTAAAAACATTTAATGTGTGAGGTAAAAACATTTAATGTGAGCGGTAAAAAACATTTAATGTGTGAGGTAAAAACATTTAATGTGTGAAGTAAAAACATTCAATGTGTGAGGTAAAAACAATTGTATGTGTGAGGTAAAATTGTGTATGTAAGAGGTAAAATTTTGTATGTGAGAGGTAAAAAAAGGAATTATGGCCTACACGGCCCCTCATATATAATGACCTCAACAACAGAGGATTTTTCATTTACATTTACAATTACATTCATTTTTGGTCAAAAATGTAATTAAAACAATTACTGAATATGTTTTGTTTCATTTAGAAATTAAATCACACCTAAACGTATTTTCCTGGTCTGAACAAAGAAATATTCATATTATTTTTCCCATAACATACATAACTATACATTCAGGAGTGAATGTACTGTAAAGGAAGGTCGATCTTTTGAGCTTCACCATTTCATGCTGCAAGAGAAACCGGCACCTGGAGCTTTCACAATAAAACACAAGAATTCTCTCAAACGTACAGCACAGCTTAAAACTAAACAATAGTCTTCAGAGAGTGGCACAATGGAGACCACTAATAAATACATGTTAGTGTATTTTGTCTTGAGGGGAGGAACAATGGCCGTTACAGACACAGGCTCCTTTTATATCCTTGGTGGAAAAAAGAAAAACTGCAAGGATTCATGGAAACATGTGTGAAGTCATGCACACACTGCTCTGTAAGTATTCATGCTGTGTAAGTCCATGATTATTATTTTTTTTTCGGGCTCATTCTCATCGTACTCTGACGGCGAAATGATTGTGGTGTTAAAAGTTCACGTTGTCAGCTTTGAGCGCTGGAGGCGAATATATCAAATGAACGATGATGTTAAAGAGTCGCAGAATGCTTTGTTAGTCTGCTCTAAGAATTTGAACAGATTAAGAGTTGATCCTTGTGGTTATTATCTGTCGCCTCTCTCTTATCAGCTGCTGTTGCAAAATGCTGGGTAAACTAAGAAGAGGAAGAAAAAAGAGAATCCCTTGTCAGAATACAAGAACACAGTCGCACATTTGCAGATTAATATCTGTAGTTTTACCTCAGGAACAAATCTGCTTTTAAAGAAAACTCGGAGATCTGAATAGAAAACAAGCAGTAGCATGAGAGCAGAGTTTTTAATTATTATTTTATTATTATAATTGTTATTATATTATTTATATAAAAGTTACCAGTTTCTGGTCTTCTTCGACAGCATTTGATGGCAGTTTTATACATTTATTCTCATTTTGAGGAAAATAAACGACAACAAAAAAGCATGGCATTGGACACCATTATGATTGATATTGATAATGACCTTGGTGTCAGCTGACATCTGTGGATTTCTGGTTGCATGACACTGGCCAAATCTTGAATGTCAACGCTTCACAATGGGAGTTCAGATTCTTATGGGTGAGAGAAAGAGTTTTCTGTGTACACCTGTAAACAGCACACCCAGTGCACATGAATGGTCACATGATATGAATTAATGAATAAATACATTTATTGTATTTCAGTTTGTAGTACGACCCAGGATATCAGCAACAATACCACAACAGTACACAGTAACAGTAACAATAACACTTAATTAACATTTTCCTTAATTATTTAAAGCGGACCTAGACTGGAAGTTCCAATTAACGCTATTTTTTTGGTGTATTTGGGACATTACCTTTATGAAGCCCTGGAGGTTCGAAACAAGCAGTTCAGCCACTGCTGAGAACGCTGTGTTGTATTGTAATCTCGGGGTCAGCGAGATCCATGAAAAAATCCGGTCCGGTTACCCACATTGAACCGCAGAAGAAGAATAAAGTCCGTTGTGGAGGTGTTTCACGAGCGACAGTGTCTTCTGACTCTGGGTCTGACTCCGAGTCAAAGTCATAAAAGAGACTGTGGCGGGGAGTCGTGACAAAGTTATTTTTAAACATTGTTTTGATAATGAGTAGCAGTGCATCCATCTTTCCAGAGGAGGAGCTGCGCTTCTGAGAGCTGGCGTGCTAATTACGTCACTTCCGGGTATAGGCGAATCACAACACAGTCTGTCTTGTGGGGGTGAGATTTCGGTCTGAAACAGCGCTACTGACGAGAGCTTCAGTGAGGAGAGATTTATATATCGGCTCATTTACAGCAACTAGGATGTTTTTGACCATAAAAACAAGTTAATGTATGTAAGTAGACCTCCATAACTAACATATATGTGCAACAGGACCACTCTATGTGAGTTGTCTTGTACACTTACTGCATACTGTAATTTCATGGTAAGAACAGTAAATAAAAAGTACTTGCAGGTGTTTACAGTACATCAAGGGGTCCGTTTTAAGATGAAAGAAACATTTATTGTAATTAACTGTAAAGTTTTCTTGTAATTACTAAGCACCTATTTAGGGGAAAGGAGTAATAAATTAAATTCAATTTGAATAAATTCAAATGGAAACTTAACCTCAGTCACAAATCTGACGTCTTGTTCCAGCTCCTCCACTGTAGCTTTTAGCGCAACAGGAAGTGAGAGTGTCACATAATGGGCACCGGGCAAGTTGAAGGCTTGTTTGTGATGCTGATGGGCTCAAAGTGATAGATATGGTAGACAGTTCCATTTGGCTTCACCTGCATTAATATAAAAAGCATGACTGCACACACTCCGACTCAATCCATTACAGCAGGGGTTTTTCAAAAGTCCTGAGGTAGTTTTTCCACTTTCTAAATTTGGGAATGAGGGAATCTCTGATCTCTCTCAAAGCTGGCCTCCTCTTGAAACAGTTTGGAGGCTCCCCGGAGATTTAGAGCACGTCGAACTTAGGTCACCTCTACATTAGCAGTAAAGACAACATCTGAGGCGTAAAACACACCTGCAAACACGCACACACACACACATGTCCATCGGCTGTTTTTTCATCATAAATATTCATTTCTAACTAAGAGCTTTTGTCAAAGAGATGAAACGGAATTTTGTGGCTGTGTTGCTATAGTCGTCGGCATCTGCAGGTCTGGATGCAACTGCATTTAATTTATTTATTCTGCGAGATGCACTGACAGCACAAACCCAGAGTCATCCGAAAAAAAAATGGGGAAAAAAAACACTGTTACGGCCTCTGAATTAATAAAAGGCTGCGAGCTTTTACCAGAGCTGTGAGGGGAGAAGGTTGTGTTTATTTTAGCTGTCTTCTTAGCCGACTCACTGCTGCTCTGACAGGACAAGTAGAACCTGCACAGTCCCATGGTGGCTCCCCGTTGCATTTTACAGTACATATGTTCCCGTGCTGCCCTTGTTTGTTTTCGTTTGTTTGAGACATATGCATTTCAGACTTTTGTCGCTGTCAGAAAAAGACTTTTGAGTGGAGCAATGAATTATAGAGGTTTTGCGATATATACATGCCGTGATAAAACATGGATTTTTATTTTCATTTTTATTATGGTTTTAGCCCAAGAACATCAATATTCCCTATGAATAATATATGTTTATGTAGTTAAGATAACAACTTATTATCAACAAGACCAAGGATGTTATGTGTATGCAGGATCAGACACAACATTTCATGGATTATAGATTATGGATTTGGTGGCAATTTTATGTTCATCTAAACAGATCAGGATGAATGTTGGTATCTTATGTAAGATGGTCATAGCTCTACAACCTACAAATGTAAGAATTTCAGGTGCTGGTATGTAAAACGCAGGTGACAAATGGTGCTTTTCTTCTACGACCCAGCTCGACCCAACTCTACTGGGGTTTTATAGTACAATACCGGTCAAAAGTTTGGAGTCACCTATACAATTTCTTTGTGTTTTCCATTAAAAGTCACACATGTATTCATCAAAAGAGTTGCAAAATGAATAGAAAATATAGCCAAGACATTGACAAGATTAAAAAGAATGATTTTTATTCAAAATAATAATGTTGCCCTTCAAACTTTGCTTTGGTCAAAGAACCAGCAAAACTGTTTTCAGCTGTGCTAACATAATTGCACAAGGGTTTTCAAGGGTTTTCTAATGATCCAATAGCCTTCTAACGCGATTAGCAAACACAATGTACCATTGTACCCGTTCACTCACACTTTCATACATTTTCTATCACTCGTCTTTCATACCCACTCACACGCTGCCGGCACAGCCAGCCGTTAACTGTCTTGCCCAAGGACACATTGGCTTGTAGACTAGCGGAGCCGGGAGCCGAACCCACAACCTTGAAAGATGACTCGCTCTCCGACTGAGCCACCGTCGCCCGTCGATGAGTTAAAAAGACTTGAAAATCCTGAAAGTCTTCATACCCTCACAGGGTCGGCTCATGGTATCACTGCAGGTCAGATTCTGACATTCGGCCATGATGACGGGGGAAGCTGCAAAGAATTATTTAAGAGCTGGGCTAGAAAAATGCAAACTCAATTACCATGAGCTAATAACTTCAGGCAATCAAGCCAAACCCAGCTCAGTGTCTCCTTCTAATTATGAGGACGGCTAAAACCTTTTTTTCTCTTTCATTGAGGGCGACACTCACAAAGGTCCTGGTTCAGCAGCTCCAGCCGCGTTGAATGAGGATGATATGGGTACGGGGTGCCTTCGATGGCGGTGACATGTCGGCTTTATTTCCTAGTTTGTCTCCTCCGTCTGAACTCATTACATTGAAATTTGGGCAGAACAAAGATAAAGTGTGTACGGCTAATCCGATGGTTTCCAGCAGAGTGTGGAAATGACGGTTCTTTGACGACTGCTAAAACAAAATGTGGAGCGCAGAGAGCGCCGAGCGTTTGAATGGAGGCCGCTCACAGACATTTCCCTGCTCTTCCTGTTACTATGATGTTAACCTTGACCTGAATAATTGTGCGTGTGTGCTTGTGTTTGGAGCAATTATTTTAATCGAACAACTGGAGCACTTTCTTGTTTTTTCTGCAGAGATTTTTTTCTGTCGCTAATGAACACCATCAAAAACAGGATATTTATTGGTCTCTGTCGTTGATTTTGAGAATTACATCTCAAAGGCTGCAAATCAGTCCCTTGTTCTGGCTTTCACATAGACTAAAGGGAACAGAATTAAAGTAATTTCAACATCATTGTGAGCAAAAATCTCTCAAACAAGGTTCAGATAATTCACCTTTATTTTTTGCTTAAAAAAGGCAAACATGTTGGAAAATATGATGATTTAATTTTAATTTGGCCCAGATACAGGATACAAACCACATAACTCAGTGTATCTGGTATTAACTCATAAGTAATAATATATCTTGAAGCCTAAATACAAAGGGGAGTAGGCAGCTGAAGGGCTAAAACCCTGAAGACAAGGAAGGTGTGGTCAGTGAAGCGTACAAGATTGAACAAGAAAAAGAGTAAAAGTACTGATCTGACTATAGTTAGAGTACCATAAAAATATAAGCTGATGAATTGAATGAAAGTGCTGGCTATATATATACAGCAGGTGTTGTGTAGTGCAAGTGCAGTGTGCAGTGAGGCCAGTGGCAGCAGGACACAAGGAGAGCTCCAAAACTCACCGACTCAGTCGCAACTGAAGTTGTAGATTTCTTGAGGATGTTTCACCTCCTATCCAAGACAATAATCTTCAAAAGAGTCCACTTCATTCAATGACTTTTGGAGAACTATGATAATCTGCACAGATGAGGAGAACAGAGGAAGGACATGGGACATGTGCTGTCAATCACAATATAGCCACACCCTAAAGCATTTCTCATCTTGTGGACTATGAATTAGGGGTGTTACAGGGTGTCTAATGGTCCACGATACCAATAATATCGCGAAACAATAATTCTGTGATTGTCAATATATTGCAAGATTTCTCTATTTATTCACAACATAGCGAACATAGTGCATAAAGTCTATGTATTGAACATGGGTGAAGGGAGCATCTCTTAATAAAGCTTTCTCCACCATTATCCCACAGTAAAATACTTTTTGGCCAGGTTGCACCGGCGTATCAATTCTCATATTGTACGAGGAAGGACGACAACATATCACCAAAATAAGATCATTATTAACAAAAACAGGCCTCTTCTAGATTCTTCAGGAAAATGAATCTTGATTGATGTTACAAATCAGTAGAACATGAGTTAATGAGTCGAGTAATTTCCTTACTGCCCCCTAATGGCCATTCTATAATGTACAGGTTTCAGGCACCTGGCTTCCCTTTGCAGTATGTCTATTATTTACACCCATAAACACTTTATTACGCTGCTAAGTGGATATTTTCTCCTTGTTGGACCATTCTATGTAACGCCCTATAGACATGGCTGTGAAAATCCCAGGGGATTAAACATTTTTCAAATGTAGACCAGCTCGCTGACTCCACTAACAATAACAATGCCCTGTTCACTTAGGGTGCTTTCACACTTACAGGTTCATTTGCGTAGGTGTGAATGCAATCTTGGTCCTTTGGTGCGCACCAAATCAACCGCTCCACTTTGGTGCGGTTCCTCTGATGTGAAAGCAACCAAACCAAATGGGACGAAACGGTCTAGTTTAATGCATTATGGATATGAGATGAGATACGGGATTACCAGACCCGTCAGCGGCGGGGAACGTCAGCCGGTGGCGGTTAGTCCGGTTCCAGTGTGATGGTCTCATGGTTTATTTTGGTTCGTTTAGAACTATGCATATGTGAAAGCAAACCTTACCCATGTCTATTTGCTACATTGTAACATATTTCTGACTGGTGTGGACCAAAACAATTGAACTATAGCTATGAAAGCACCCTTAAATTACAACCCCTCTCCATTTTGATGCTTTAGTAGGTTGTCTTGACAATGTCTACTTGCCTTATTGAAAGGTATTTGCATTAACAAGCAGTTGAACTGGTGTACCTAATAAAATGTATATAGAACTTTTGGTTAAACTCTCCTTACTCCCTCAGTTAAAGTAAAATAAAATAGGTGAATGCAAATGAGCAGAGGGACACTCTTCTATTGTATTATATTATATCATATTCAACTTTGACATGGCAGCAGTGACATAAACTCAGTGTCACTGCTGCCCTGGTTAGAAGTCTCAAACAGGTCCGATGCAAGTCCAGTCATCCAATCATAACATTTCAGCTGGTCACACTGAATGTGTATGTGTATTCTCCTCGACGCTCGTCATGTTCTTCAAGCTGTCGTGGATGACATTCAGATGTAGTGATCAAAAGTATCTCATCTATCTATTACGCAAGCTTAATGATATCCTCGCATGTGTGAGACGGAGAGCATTGTGCTTGTTTAAATGGGACTTTCTCCTCCGCCGTCTTCCTAAAAAGCACTTTAGAGATTTGTCATTCACACCCATTAACTGACACACACATCTGACACCATTCATTTCAGCTCTACCCTTTAAATAGACCAGAGGACGAGTGTTTTTTTTTTGTCTCTTCAGTCAGTGTTATAGCCGACTGTAATTACATCTGCATTACTTATTGCACATTGATCAAATCCTCTATGCGAAGCTTATTGGCAGCTTGAATTCATATCAATTGTGTTTGTACAAATGCCATTATATAGATAGCATGCATGGACAGTGGGTCATAGTCTCTCACAAACACTATCATACTCTCTCACAAACACTATTATAGTCGCGCACACTTACTATTATACTCTCTCACAAACACTACTATACTCTCTCACAAACACTATCATATTCTCTCACAAACACTATCACACTCATACTTTCTCAAACACTATTATAGTCACATGCATTTATTATCATACTCTCTCACAAATACTATCATACTCTCTCACAAACACTATCATAGTCTCTCACAAACACTACTATAGTCGTGCACACTTACTATTATACTCTCTAACAAATACTACTATACTCTCTTACAAACACTATCATAGTCTCTCACAAACATTAATATAGTTGCGCACACTTACTATTACACTATCTCACAAACACTATCATAGTCTCTCACAAACACTAATATAGTTGCGCACACTTACTATTATACTCTATCACAAACACTATCATAGTCTCTTAGAAACACTATCATAGTCTCTCACAAACACTACTATAGTCACATACATTTACTATCATACTCTCTTTCACGCTATTATGGATGCAACAACATGATAGTGAATGTATGAGAGAATGATATGCAGTGTATGCGAGTATACTAGCATGTGTACACGCACGGAAGCACACACATGGAAGGGAAGGGTGTGGCATATTCAGCTGCAACATGCAACCTCACCAATTAAAGGTGAAATTTGTTTCCAGTTTTACAGCTCCAATTTCTCTGCTTTTTCACTATTTGTACTCACAATTATTAAGGCACACTGGTGCACAAACTATTAGAATGCCGTAAAAAAAAAAATCACCCTCAAAGATTGCATTTTTGTCGTGTATGTTTTTGGTGAAATAACAACTGGTCAACCATTTTCGAAAAAATACCTAAAAGTGTTGGCTCATGGCTCAGTAGTGCCCCCAAAGATGAAACCCGGTAGGACAAAGCCAAAATTAAGTTGAGCCAAATTGCACTTGATGGAAACATGTCACAGTCCAAGACAAACAAAAATGCCTATTTGTACATTTCGTGAAAACTCGTATAACAAATGCATCAATTTGTAACTCAACACATAGAATTGGCCACAGCAATCATCAACATTTTGGCACATTGTGTACCACGAAACAAGTGCCCTGTAATGTTGCCATACATTTGCCATACATTGACAGATCCGATTCTGAAAACATCTACTGACATAAACTTGCCCCAAAAGGAATTCAGCCATTTTGAATTTAGCCGCCATTTCGACACAGAACAGGACGTGGCCTGTAACGTTGCTGCACATGCACACTAATCTGCACCAACCGTCATACATGAGGTAAGAAACCAGCAGAAACATCAGCAAATGATTCAAGGGCATAGGGCCACCTGCTGGCAGCACGGTGGCTGTGAGGGCCCACACAATGAAGTCAAAACAGCTTTGACTGATGGGTGAGCAGTGAATGTGCACAGACCCAATAATAACGGTGGGAAGACGACAAAAAAAACACGGTCAGGATTTTAATCATATCCTTTTTTTTTTGCAGAGCGGTGCCGAGTGGTGGAGCAGTTACATGGATGGTTTCACAGAGGGAGAAAATCCGACAGAATTTAAGGGTGTGAAAGACGACTAACAGCCACAGTTAGCAGGAAAAGAAGCATGAAATATGATATGACTGTTCAGCCTGAGGTCACTTTGCCATATATCAGATATTAGATTCAGGATCACATATGAAAGTGTCTGATATCATTATTGAAAATGTGAGATTTATAGTTTTTTTTTTTTTTTTTTACCCCCTCCCCTCCCATTTTGTGTTGTCTCTGGAACATAAAAGACAAAAAAAACATGTAGGTCACTTTGAAACTTTATGCATCTGCATTTGGTTATTCAGGTTGTTAAACACTAATGTTTTGTCATAGAGGCTCTCTGAACTACGTGACAGATGACCTCAGGCCATCTCCATTTATTGACACATGTTTTATTGTGTCATTGTTTCACTCACTTTCAGACTCTTTCCCCCTTTTTAGGTTGTTTAAAGCACTCAGTTGTTATGAATACTGGAAAAGCATCAATAGGCACATGGTCTCCCTTGGAATTATCCTGTGATTGGTCAGTCTCTTGTTGTGGGCCAGATTTAACCAAGACTGGAACCACATCCCACAATAATGCTTTAAATTATATGCTCTAAGGTTTTCTTTGTTTTAACTGAACAGTAAAGTCCACATTGCCCAATGTAGTTATTGCAGATTATTTTCACTGACCACTTTATTAGGTATACCTGTTCAATTGTTATCAGCAAGATGACTTTCTGAATTTCTAAGGGTTGGGGTTAGGGTTAGGACTATTTCATAAAGTGATGATTTACTGGGACTTTCACACACAATCATCTTGAGGGTTTACAGAGAATCGTAAAAAAAAAAGAAAAGGGACAAAGAAAGAATATCCAGTGAGAAATAGTTTGGTGGGTATATGATCAGACTAGCTCCACTCAATAACACACAACACATAAAACCCTGAAGCAGTTGGGCTATTGTAGCAAAATAATACACTTGGGGCCTGATTTACTAAAGCTTTGCGCGCGCAAAAACGTGTGCAAACTGGATTGCACACGCAGATTAGCGTTGATGCTGATCTACTAACAGGGCGCAACGAGGAGCGCGTCCCTCAGACGGGCAAAATAGCACTCGCAACCCATTTAGCGTTCTTGCCTTAATGCATATGCAATATGGGGCGTTTACACGCTATTTTGCGTGTGATGGGAGGAGAAAATGTAAATATGTTCTTTTAGTACGCGCAAAGTGATTTATCAAACCTGAAACTGATTGCGGTGTTTATTTTTGCGTCTATATTTAGCACGTTTGAAAGGCAGGTCTTAACTGGCACAACGGTGCGCACACATGGCTGTGGTTATTTATAGTTATATTATATTTGTAAATCAGGAAATTACGCTTTTCGCTTTACCGCAAAATCCTCATTTAAACCACTTCTGCGCCTGTAGTCAATTGCGGCCGCAATCTTAGTAGTTCACCCGCAAAACGTAATCCAGTAACAGGCGTAAGTAACAGTCTTTCTGCTCGCGCAAGCAATTTAGCGCTCTCTATTTGGAATCTTAGTAAATCAGGCCCTTGGTGACACTCCTGCCACTTTATAATATGTTCTGTGTACCTAATAAAATGGCTGGTAAATGGTTGCCTTCCAGTAGTGGGCCCTGACTATACGTATACACGTATGTTCACACTTTGAATCCCTCCTACACATACAGTACACACGTGCAGCTGCCAAGACTCTCTCCCACACCAAGAACCTGCATGGCAGCACTCAAATCCGGTTTCACTGGCTTCCAGTCAAATGCTATATTCTTTTCCAAATCCTCGTCATCCTCACCTGTGAATCCCCCATGTCCTAACCTCTAGTAGCTGCCGGTATCTGCCTAACTTCTATTCCCCCTTCTGGAGCCTACAGTGCTTGGACACCCATATGGTCTAGAAGGGTCACATATAAATCTAGGTTGTTAATGTTATTATTATTATAAAAAGTTGGTTTGATTCCTGCTGCTCCTATTTTTAGGCGAGTGACGTCCTGCTCAAAGGTGCCGTGCCAATATTTTCTGATTCTGTGCCACTGCACAAATATTTTCTCCTCTTGTCTAAGTTTCTTGTACCTGTTACCCAAACCTCCATAACTAACACCTCGAGATTATGTGCCAGAACAGACAAATAAAAACAAAGGCATGATTCACAGTGGCAGTCTGGCAGCATAGAAAAGAAAAGAGTCTGGAGGATGGGCTGGTACAAAGACATTTTACAGAATGTACTGTAAAGCAATGGCTGCATTGACACAGATTCACAGAGCTGCCTTCTGCAGATTTAAATTGCTTGTTCGATAACATGTTTTCAAAACGTGTTGTTGTATTGACTCAACAAAACTGGATTCAAACAAATCCAACCGATTTCTAATTAAAGGGCCTCCTACACATCCTTTGTCACTTTCAAACATCTATTATACAATATGTGAAACGTACATAAAACACACCCGAAGAGAATTTACACCACGCACCTTACATTAACGCCACCGCGTCGATACCAATTTGGCATAACTAGATTTTTCAGACTGCTGCAAGCAACTGCTGTGATAGTAAATCTGCATCCTTATTCATGATCATCAGTTTGATTAATGGCATGCTACAAATTCAATTCTTGGTAATTTAAGGTTGCTCGTAATTATCCCCTAACACCATTTTACACACATTGCAAAAAAAAGGTGGGAGCAAATTAATCGATAATGAAATAAATCTTAAATTAACAGAATCCTATTAACAAGGTTCTTTTAATTTACAATTAAGCGAATCCCATTATCAATTCCCCTCTCATTCACTTTACTCTATGTCCAGGGCAGAAAACGATCTCACCTCTTTGATGGCAAAGCCCTTACACTCAGTGTTATTGCACTCGGGAGGACTTGCACAGCACGGGAAAAAAAATATATAGTGCAGCCATTAATTTGCCATCTCCAGAAAAGGGCATCAGTGGTCTGTGAAATCACTTTGTTCGTTTGAGATGGTTGCACTTTCTGTTCATTTACGTCTGATAATGACTTAGATTATGTGAATCTCCCCGTCTGCCTGTCTCTTTTTTGGCATCTGCAATATGTCAAAGTGGAACATTCCCATGCCCTCCCTGTCTGTCTAATCCTCCTCCTGACGAAAAGCTTAAACAGACTCAGCTTTAAAATGTAATCAAAAGACCATATTGGAGAATAGGAGCTGAGACACTGCCTCTGTTGAGTGAGCCACAGTTTTGTTTGCTGTGATCCATGAAATAATCTGTCAATGGGATAGGAAACATGAAGCACTCCCATCGATTCTAATTTTTATTGTCAGTGTTCAGTTCTGCTCATGTGGTTTTTATTGCACCATGGGAGGTCTCTGGCACTGCTCAACCATCTATTGTTCCTCAACTCCTGTTCTGTGTGGGAAGCTGTCTATTCCAGCACAGTAACTACCGTCTTACTGCAGGGATGTAGTTCACAGCGAGCACAGCCTTTCTGGTAAAGCACACCACACACTCCACACATGACACCAGGGTTTGAAATAAGTAAATCAGTAAAAAAGTAAACAATGATATATGATGGTGCGAGACAGCATTCCTGAACTTGGTAAACTTAAAATGGTACGTGGACCTCCCAAAACTTAAACTAATAATATTTTCTTTCCTACTTTTCCACAGTCGTTACCACCATGAATCAGTTACAACTCAAAACTCTCTGTCTTTCTGCATATTTTAAGCATGTGCAACTATTCTAGGCAGTGACTAACACAGCTGTGTTGCTAATGGTCACCCCAACATCACTTGATGATCCAAAACCAGGCAAGGGTTCCATTGTGCTGGTTATAGAGCTCTGGAGGTCACATGACTCTGTTAGTCACACTGGGATGTTGGCAGGAGAAAGCTGCTGCAGAAATGAACGGCTCTGGTGCTGCTTTCATGACATCAGAGTTCACGGCACTCTTTAAATCCATGGAAATCGAACAATATAACACAGAACTCAACAGACTGACACTTATACTTTTCTCGTAGTTCGGTACTTTTCACAACTATGGAAACAGCCAGGCTTTTTATAAATACAGTCAGTGAAGAGAGGAGCTGCCTGATATACTGTCTGGTATATATGTTGCCTGGTTAATGGATTTGAACAATGCAGCTTCCTGTAAAATATTGTTTCTGAATGCTGCATGAAGTGACGCTTGTGTGACAAAGCTATGTACATCTACCTATAAATGCAAGGAATGTCTGCCTGTCTGTAAATCAAATAACTCTCAATTGGGTTGCTTGACAGACAAAGTATTGAATGTATGTATTGAACGGATACTGCACTACTGGTAGAGAAAGGTAAGAAGAATTGTAGGTGCTGGGTAGAAGAGACAGAAACCAGAAAAACTGAAATGTCTGCTTTCACACCAGAGCTGTTTGGTCCAGTTTAAACGGACCAGAGTTTGTTTCCTCGAATAGTCCACTTTGTTTGTTTGGCCTGAAAACGTGGGTCTCAGTTCGCTTGCAAGTGAACCCCGATGTGGTTCGTTTACAGTGGGGAAATGCAAGTGGACTATCCAGTGAATCAAATCGAGGAAATGACCCAAAGAGGGGATGCGAGGATAGGTCACTGCCTCGCCTGCTGCTCATACTGGGTAGCTTTTGTGAAAAACTACAGTAACAGTTTAAACATCAAAGTAAAAACCCCAAGACTGTATACATTCGCTGTTGCTGCATTGTTTTCTTCCATTGGGTTTTCTTCTTCGCAATTCTTTTTTTTCTAATAGATCAGTGTTCATTTGGGGCTTTGCTGCACTTTCACTGAATTAGGCAGCGGCTCATCAGAAGCAGCTGTGCTGTCTGGTGCAGGGAGGTGGGAGTGAAGAGGCTTTCCTCACGGTGGGTGAGACATTTTCACACGGTTCACTGCAGAACATGGAGTTATACTGAAACGACGAGGTGTCCATTCACCAATATGCAAGCGCATATTAATTTTAGCAAGGCTACAATTAGCATTAGCGTAGGGCTAACATAATACAAACATTGTGCAACCTCATTAGGCACAACGCATTTTTTTTAAATGTTTGATTAGCAGTAGCGTAGCTTGCTGTGCCTAATGAAGTTGCACAGTGTTTGTATCATGTTAGCCTTTACGTTCCTTGCTATGCATTACCATAACTGAAAAGTCTTCTTCAGCTCCCACCATAGGAATACATACTTCCTACGGACACTGCATTAGCATGATTAAAATAAAGGATTACAAATCTGCTAGTTTCATACAGTACCAATAGTATTTTAAACCATATCCTAAAACTTTGTGAAAGTATTAACTTTATTTCAATGCCATACACCAAATTAAACCAATCCATGAACTCAATGAACTGGACAAAAACTTACTTTTTCGCAGTTTCTATCACACTTCTTGTCCTTTAACATTTTAAATATTTATGTACTTGAACCTTTTTTTTCTTTCGCTTTTTAAAGAAGTGTTGAACATCTGTTTTCATATCAGGCCTAGACCTGGATCCCCCTCCTCTTTGACGTCACAGCCTCCACACACTGTTTCCCATGAGAGCTTCCCCCACAGTCTTCTTTTGCCATTTATATTCTTATCGGCTCCTTTTTTTTTTGTTTTTTTTACTGTACTATTTGACTACAAAGTCCCCCCACTCCCACACTGATAGACATTTCAGTCAGAGTCACTATTTCCTCTAGCAAAGCCTAAAATAAAAATGTCATACTGCTTAGACCATTTATGTCAAATAACAGGATTATTCCATAAAAACGTTGTGCGCAGCAGAATAAACCACTGAAACTGCAGATTCTCGTCAAAAACAAAACCTTCAACCAAAACTGTGCTGTGCCACCTCGGTTTTATGTTTTTTTCTGAGACTCAACAAAACCTTAATGCACCTGCAGTCCTCATCGAAACAGGTATTTTTTTAAAATTAGTCATCTTATAAGGTATGGTTTCTGTCTCAAAGACTAAGTGCAGAAAATGTCCTGCCGGCTTCAGAGATAACAACAATGAGAATGAATATTAATCACACAAGACGGTGTAAGGTTTGGAAACTAAGCACTTTGAATGAATATTAACCAGTCAGGGTTGTGTAAGGTTCAAGCACTTTCAATATACTTTGCATTCTCACTCTTGTGGATAGAGAAGTGATTAGAAAGGTGGCCACAGTGTTATAACCTTATATGACCAGGCTTAACCCCCACAATTACCATATTCTGTAAATGATGAGGCATTGTTTATCACTCTTTAAATGCCATGGTTAAAGCTCTGCTTTTATTCAAGGCTTTTGTCACCGTAACACTCACATGAAGCACTTTACATGGGAAAAAGTTACATTTTACATGATCACGTTCATACAATTTGCTTTTATGCTTGGACAAAGTGATCTTCTGGTTGGTGGGTGTCCTGTTCTACCTCCAGTGAAGGATGTTTGCACTAGTACTGTGCACCACAAAGTCTATATTTAGCAATTACTGAGACATAAATATGCATTTTCCCAGGTAAGATAGTTTTTATAACCAATTTTATAATTTCAGATTTCATCACAATCAAATGATATAAGATATAAAACAACTTTCTATTACCATTATTAGTATACTTCTTATTCAAGCCTTTAGGCCTAGTTCTTATAGTGACCTTGAAATCTGACAAGATTTTTGTCTGAAATAAATGCTTCAGGATTACCTATTTGTTTAGTCATGCTCATTTACCCCTTTTTTGGAAGCCACGGGGTCGTTGGCTACATCGATGAATTGCAAGAACATAACCATAATGCTCTGTTCTTTATGAGGCACACATACAGAATGACTTTCAAAAATAGACCTGAACGCAGAGGATAAGTTCAGTGTTGTTAATACAAAAACTGGTTCAGTACAAGGGAGATCAATCTGAGAAAGGCAGAGGTTTAAAAAAAAACAAAAAAAAAAACATACAAGACAGAACTTGCAGGTCAAAAACAGAAGAGGATTAAAAACACACATGGGGAAATAACACCAAGAATAGCTGGATGATCTGGCACTAAAGGTTAGGATGGCACATCTATATATACACACAGAGAAGGGACAGGATCATGAGACACAGGTGCATGTAATCAGGGTGGGGAACGCAATCAAACAAACTTGACAGTTGGCGAGATTTCTGCTTGACTCATCCTCACGGAAAAACACATTAACAGGCTTCTTTTTTTAATGTCCTGCTTTTAATTTGGACTCAATACTGTATGCTACCAAATACTTAGGTTTAAGTCTATGCAGATGACACCGTGCTATTCATTTCTAAGTCCAGTTAAACGTTTTGGTTAATATAATGAAAACACAAGCAAACTGTTACCACACTGGCTTGTTATGGAGGGTGAAGCAACAAAAATAAGCAGATGTAGAAGGGTAGTTCAAGAACGAAATATTATTTTAATGGAGGTCGGTAAATCTGTATTTTACACAAACAGCAAAGAACAAGAGAAACTAAGGGAGGAGGATGCTAGTCAAATTAAAAGGGGATATGAGAAACCAAAATAAAATACAAAACAAACTAGGTCTGTCCTGGCGTGACAATGAATAACTAACAAGACACATCACAAGATGGCACACAGGCAATGTAACAAGGCTAACAAATCAGCACTAATACCCAATACTAAAGTCTTCATCTAAGGCAGTTAAAATACAGATAAAATATAGGGGCACACCACAACAACAACCATGAACAGAGTGACACAGGGGAAAACTTTTCACATGAAATCACAGTGCCCACTGATGGAGTCTCGACACAGGTATGGCTGATGAGGAGGTGATGGGCAGGTCAGGTGGAACTGAGGCACACCAATCACAGTGGTAGAAAGGCAGGTCAACCAAGTGACCAAATGGTGGAAGAGAGGTGGGAAGGCAGGACACAGGAGCACCAATAGAGAAGGAGGAATGGCACACAGCAATCTGCATACATGGAGTCTTCCACACAGGAACATGCAGGAAGAGGATCATAATGGCCAGAAACAAACAATTATTTGTGTTGTAGAAATTGTATTTCTATTTTGAATTTGGAATATATATAAATCAATGGTATAGAGCTTAAACTCCTGCCTTCAACCAGTCTTTGTTTCACAGTGAACACACAGAACATGTGCAGGAGCAGTGGACAGCACACATCTGTGTCTGGGGAGCAATAACCTTTAGTGAAGACAGGGGTTAACCTAGGATCAAATGGAGGACATTTACTGTGAGCACAGCATTCCTGTGCTGCTATATATATACTCTTAATTACAATTTCACTTCCCCCATCGGTTCAAATTCACTTCAAATTGAGGCTAAAAAATATATATTCTCCACAACTGAGCTGGTGAAGGATAAAACATAGTCAACGCATAAACCAAAATAGACAAAAAAAATACTGTTTTTTTTTTATTTAGAAAAAATGTTGTTCACGTTTTCATACTCAATCTGCAGCACAAAAGCTAACACCTGTACCACAATGTCTTTGTTCCTGAGACTGCAATTAAGGAAGATCTTATTTTCTTCCTCTCCTCCCCTGCATGCCTCAACAAGAAATATGGGAAGTTATGGAGGAAGCCATTAAGGGACAGTTTATTTGCCACTATTGATGAAGGTGCCCGACCATGACTGAACCAGTGGCTTATTCATTTTCCATCAGCAGGACAGTATGGCCTGATAATGAACAGAGGCTATGTCACAGTTTTATTCACACTTATTTTGATTCATTTTTGTTATTGTCTCCTTGCACTAATGAAGACATATTTTCTTTTTTTTCAATATAATTTATTCAAATTATAACAAATATGTAAAACAAAGTATTTAACTTTGAAGAAAATATTGTACTTCATTAAAATAAGATATCAAATAATTTTAAAAGCTGTGATGTAATAATTATTTAATCTTTAAACTGGTGTCAAAACTGGTGTTAAAATGGCGTAGTCTGATCATATTATTTTCCATCCCAGTCTGCATCTGAACTGTAATTTAACAAAACTAAATCATTTAATATACTCCCCACAATACGTTCTGAATTATGGAGTTAGATGCTCTGAGTGTCCCCGAATGCACTTTAACCTATTCTAACCTGGACATGTTAAATGCACATATTGTAAATAATTGAGCTGGGACTTCATGGACCTTAGGAAAATTTTACCTTATGTTTTTCTACTTTTGAATGAAACATGCATTATTTAAAATTTCAAATGGAAGCATAATTGGTTGAAAGAGTACCAGTGATTTTTAGAATAAGCATCCATTAGTTTTTGTTGTGAAATAAAAAATACATATATATATATATGTTTGTGTGTGTGTGTCGACTTGTAATGCATGTGGTTACTTCAAATACACCAATGTGTGGTAAACTAGTAGAGGGATTATGTTTTGTGGTGTGTCACAAAAACCAACGACATAAAAATGTCGACTGCAATTTGGTTCATATGTGTACCTCACAATAGCACAGTTCTTCCTGTTTTTTTTTTTGTTTTTTTTTCCCAATATACTATCGTTGGCTGAAGCCGAAATGAACCCAATTAACCCGAGTTATAGACAGAGCAACACTTCCAGCAGTAGCCTTCTTCAACACTCAGGAGATCACTCTCTACCATTACAGTGAATACACTCAGACACACCACGCTTTTCTAATTGAAACCGTTGGGACTGAGTTTTGAGTTTCAGGAAAAAAAAAAAAAAAAAGAATAGAAATATTAAGCGAGACAAAGAGCTCAGAGGATCAGAGCCCCCCCCCCACCCCCGGTAAATAAAACACAATATGTTTTGGGCGTGGGTGCGTTGGGGTGAAAGTGCGGCCTCATCTCTCAATAATAAACATTTTTCCATTTTTGATAGTTGAGTTCTTGGGAAATTACATTAGTCCGAGACTAACATTACAATCCTCACACAATTCTCTTCTGCTCCATCGTTATGACCCAATGTAATCATTTTAAACTAATCTCTGTCCATGCACACACACACATATAATCAAGAGGATAAAACAAGAGAATGTTTGTCAGTTTCAGTGAAACCTGTGCCATTGATTTTGTCTAACCAGACTAAATGGAAGAGATTTAATTAGAGAGGATTACTGGATAAATGAAAACAAGACAGAAACATTTCCTGGGGAGCTATTAATGATCCACGGGGCAGACGGATGAGAGCTCAAGCCCATGTCGTTTTGTCACCACAGCGTGACGTTCGGCAAACACCTTAGCTGTGGGAATGATGAACACTAACTCCGGGTTTGGAGTGCCACAGTGTGTAAATAATGCATTTCAGCGAGCATTGAGCAGTTTTTTTCCGTAACAATACATCTCATCAAACCAGAAACTATGTTTAAAGAATAGCAGATATCATGGTCATTTTGTAAAGAGAGCGGCAAGACTCCTTTCTTAACTATGTGCATTATTAGTCTGAACAATGCTCTAATTTTTATTCTAATTTAACAGCTTAGGAATCATTGTGATGGTTAAATGCTTGTTCCATCTGTTAGCGGAAAAGCAGCCTTGCAAGATCAGGGCCATCAACCCGGAGACCTCAGAATCAGGAGTTTCAGGTCTTACGAGAAACACAAATTGGCACTACACACACATACAACCTAGGTAACGACTACAAGATGATAGTTTGAGCTGTTGTTGAATTAAGTTTTTCATTGTGTGCTCTGGTCTACTTCTGCCTGCTCTGGGATACCAGAGATAATTAAATTGTTCCTCATACTCTGCGCCTGAAGATCGATAATTGAGTCTTTAATGTTTTTATTTTCAGCCGACAGACGCGTCATTCCTTCGGTAAAGGTCTTTAACAGATTCCCGGAGGAATCCGTTTTCCACGTCCAGCGTCTCGACTTGCGTCTGCCTGAACTCCAGGGACTCTTGCAAGGCCTGAAACTCTTTGTGGAGAATTTCCACCAGAGAGATCTGGGATCCGAGGCTGGACAACTTTTTATCTATCGATTCCAATATGCCTTCGATTTTTCCGCTGGGTGAGAGGGCTCCTGGAGAGTTCTCTGGTCGGCTCCCTTTGGAAGATGGAGTCGCGGTGTTCGTTTTTCCCATCACCAAGCGCGAGTAACACTCGAATGAAACTCTCTAAATCCTCCAGACTGCTTATTAGTGTGTTTATGTATATTTTCCCCAAAGCTGGTTTAAAGGTGAAGTAAGTAGTTTATAGTGACAACTATAAACTAGGAGGAGAGGCTGAAATTTACAACAAAGAACTGCTCCTCTGCTCACCCCCTCCCTTCCCTGAGCGATACGGTATCCTCAGCCGGTCAAATGTCGTCCTCGTCGTCTTTCTCCATGTCAGCAGATGAGGTTCTAGTATTTATTCAGACAACGAGAGGGAGGGGGAGAGGGCGAGGACGAGGGACAGCTCTTCGTGGCCGTGTAGAGCTGTCAGAAGCAGGTGAGGAAGAGGGCGAGCTACCGCGGCCGTAGCAGACGAAGCAGAGAGAGTGGAGGCGGGACTTCTGCTACAAGTAAAGCGACGCTTGATTTGTTCTCTCCCGTTTGTCCTTACAGGCTCCGGTAAAAACATGGCGTCTCGCTGCTAACAGTGGCTATGCAACAGCGGCCCGCGACCATGTTATTTTACATGACTTTTTGAAACACTACGAAAATGAAACAAAAACTATTATACAAACTAGACAATGCAGGAGCACATAATATGTATAAAAAAGTGGATTCTGGGTTATATAAACCCATAAATACTACACAGTGTCCCTTTAAAGCTGGTGTTATAAACACTATATGAGATGCTTTTTCGTAGAGTTTTCGCGCCGCCAAATTTTGAGCTGCACAGTCTCTTCCTGGTAACGCCACATCCGTTTCACATCACCTCACATCTGTGAGCTTTTATAACTCACAAGAAAATGCATATGACATGGCCATATGACAGTGAGCAGATTGATTGTATAAATGAACAAGAAGCAGTAACAGTGAAAAGTGAAAGACCAGATTTCAAAGACCGATGAAGAAATGGCATGGAGCTGGATTTTCATTTTCTTATGGTCGTCAATTTGCAACCGATTAGAACCAACAATGAAGAAATGAGTGGAGATATACCATCTGTCTCAAAGGTCTGTATTTCCTTTTTTTGGATTGGCTGTTTATCCACATGGAACCAACATTTTTGGGAGCATTGAAACGCTATTTTTGGAAAAACCTCTTGCAAATACACAGCTCCCACTTCTCTCTCTTACCCTTGCTGTTGCTATCTTCATGTCATGTAAATGTACTGATTGAGAGACTGAACCAAACACTCAGTCATTGACAAAACATTAAAAATGACTCTTATATAAATATATATAAATATCAATTCCAAAAGTAGGCAGCTGTCAAATAAAAGTACACAAGAATGAACAAAATAGAGAGAGTCTACTTCCTAAGTATATGAATGAAACGGCACTCAAGTGTGACAAGTTGAATTAAAGCATCAGCGTGATGTGATCTTGTCCTGGGAATAATTTAATGGTAGCAGAGAAACACAAGAACGAAAACCTGTAATTATGTTGTACAATGTGGCGCGCGGACAGTGTTAATGACATATAATTTCAGCTCACTAAGTTCACAGCTCCTCCTGCTGCCGCCACTGCTCTCTGGACTTAACACCATTAGAATTTATTCCCACGAAAGTCCTTGATACTCTTTAACCACAGCTAAATACAGACCTTTGTTTGTGTAAACTACTATGATAATTAAAACCCATGTGCAAATATTACATTTGAAGACTTGTTTTTAAATTAAAACAAATGAACTGAAACTTCTTTGTGGATGGGCCTCCTGGAATATTGGAGCCCCCGAAGTTTACTTTTTTATCCAGTCCAAACCCTTGTTTTCCCCCATGAGTCAAAGAAGCCATAATTCCTCCAGACAACCAGAGCCTTTGATTGGCCTTTGTTAGTGTTCACATCCAGTGCACAGATCAATGTTTATCACAGCAGAAGCTGTAAGGCAACATGCCATGTCAAAACAAGCACGAGAGAAAAAAAACAACACAGTAGTTTTAAATATAGCTGTCATATTTCAGATTTCTTACATTGCATTGCTTTGAAATATTAGTTGCTCTGGAAATGTTTCCGACTGTTTCTCTCCAAGGTAAAGTTGTTCAGTCAGTGCAGTAGCCTAAAACCTCTCATTATGTCATATTATTATTAAATATGACATAATGTTATGATGTTTTACTGAATAGTTGCTCCTCCTCAGATACCAATAGTTATACACTTATGATTTATCTTGAAAAAGACCAGTTGACCAAAGAGTGGTGCGGAACTTTGATCATCGACCCCCATTGTGTTCTTCCTGCTATTACTCCAGGACTTTTGTTTTGAAATTGATCCTAATGCTCGCAAATTAAAGCCACTTTGTTGATAAAGTTGTACTGTTATTTTTGGATAGTTACTCTGTTTTGTCACATAATAACTACACGTTTTTCTCCCTCCGACAAAGCCAAAGAACACGCCTGCATGGGCACATGATGCTGCATCTGTTCTGTTATGGTTACAAGAATCAACACAAAACCAAAATGAGACAGTTTGGTCTTTGGAGGAATTCCTGTTTGTGTTACTCGCTGGTCCCACCTTTACCATTACCTTTGCATCTAATGCAGATTACACGTTAGCAGCACAATTTTAGCTCCATTTAAACACAATTCCCATCACCTAAGGACCTAAGGACCTAAGGACATGTCCTTTTTATAGACTTTTCCACAAAGAACAACAAGGCCCCAATCCTATTTCTCCTTTTAACTGCCACCCCCTTCCACCTCCTTTCCCTCTTTTCTGGATCCTTCATTTCTCAAGAATGGATGAAAGCATTTGATGAAGACTTTCTAAACAGTTGAGGTGTCGGGACACAATTGGGACACATGCTTAATTCACAGTTGATCATACTGTACAACATGAACATACATAAAAGGTTGTGATTTAGATCATAATAGATTCTCTCTGATGGATAAGTTGTGAGGATCCATCTGTAACGCAGCCTCCTCTAATGTCGACTTTGTTTCTGTTTATATGAGGTCACCTGACTACCTCCTTCACTCCAGTCATAATTAGTATGGCTGTTAGAGGTCGCCTAAAAATAAAACCTAACTGGGTTGTAATAAGCTTCTTGCACAGGCGACCTTTGTGCTAGTTTTGTTACAGGACAGTCTCTACACTTGGGTTAATACTGGTTTATGAAATAATAAATGACTACATATAAATTAAAGAAAGAGGGGTGATTTGGTAATATAAGCTATAGCATTAGTCGGACTGTATTTTCTCTTCCAGCTGCAGTAGAGTCCTTGTTAATATTCCTCTCATTGTCTGAAATCTTGAAGTTATTAGCCCACTGTGGAATAGCTCCTGTCAATAGCCCTGTCAAATTTCCCATTGTCAGTGCACAGGAAATTACAGTGATAAGGGAAAAGGCGCAACGCAGAAGAGGAAGGAAAGAGGAAAGTGTTCCTACATTTCTGTAGGAATTAAGTGGCTGGGGACAGTGTAGAGATTAACTGTCTAACTTGGCACTCAGGAAGACAGTTGTCGGGTGTTCCCCCACTTTCAATTTGTCACCCAAAACGCAAGGCGCTGCTCTCACGCTGGTTGAATTTCCATAAATTTACCATTAATTTGTGTGTGCGGATTTTGACGGAAGCCGTGGGACAGCGGTACTTTAACTGGTCATTATTTATTTGTTCTCATTCGTGTGATTTAAAGGTCGGACCAGAGGGTAATTAGGCTGAGTCAGCTCCCAGTCACGCCTATAGTGAGGACGGCCTATTGATTTACAGAAGATAACCATCTTTAAGTAAGAAGCTAATGCAGCAGAGTGGTCTGTGTCCTCTAATCCTACACCTAATGTTATATTTGCCATGTGCGACATATCTTTATCTGTGTGCATTAACTGGCATGCATCTCAAAGTGTCATTTTATAAATTGACACTTTCATAAATAAAGCCTCTTTAAGGCCAGTATTATGTCAGAGACTCAAGTTGTATTGAAAAGAATGTTTCCATCGTGGACATTCCGAATAATGTTTCTTCCTCCTGATAATCGCTCAGGACGATTAGTAAAACAATGGCTTGTTTAATTAAATTTCACTGCTATACTAAACGCATTAGTGTGTGATCTATTCCGTGCATGACAATCAAATCTCTACAGCTGTAAAGTATTATTTCCTCTGCCGTAAAAAAAATAACTCTGAGGCCTCTTTCATATGTTGACCCTGCACAAATGTGTACATACTTCACATCATAGCCTCGGTTTGTGCTATAAAGCATGAAGCTGCTGCAGGTACTGTTAGGGAGCATGTGAGATTTACTTGTTGTCTGCAGCAGTAAACACAACACATGACCTCGTCAATAACTTTGATTCTCGGCTTAATAAGATATTCAGGATTGATGCACGGTAACGATAACTGTGATAAACGGCAGGGCAACGGGTAATAGTAGTCCCAGAAGACACACAAACGCGCAGACACAGCTATCCTTCTAAGGACATTGACTTCCATCAATTTGTACAGTGTAACCAAAACCTAATTGCTGACCTTAAATTGCATGTAAAGCATTGCATGACAAATAATTCTTCTGACTTCTGACAGGAAAATGTGTTACTCAGCATCAAACTTGATTCAACTTACGTTTACCTTCATAAAGCCATGTTTATGGACATGCCAAAAAATCCTGAACAGAACATAAAAACATTCCTCCAGGTCGTACCTTCATATCCAACATGATTATTTTCCCTCCGCTAAGAAACACCATATCCTTCTCCAAGCCTCACTGATGCTTCTTTTGGCTTCTTTTGGTGTGTTTGTGCCTTTATCTCCTCTTCTTTATCGGAGCGTTTGAGACCCATCCAAGAAACACTTATTCCCACTCACCGTCTCTTTGATTTGAAAGAGTTATTAGAAGACACAATGAGCGATGTGTTTCCAAAAAACACGCATGTGGGAATTAAACACTTCCTCTTGCTTTTATTTAGGCTTTACGTACCGACACAGATACATTGGGGATGAAAAAAAAAAAAAAACTTGACGTCACATTCACCCATTGTTTGTGAACTTTTTATCATGGGAGTAGAAGTGGTGGGAAGACAATCTTTTGGCAGTGGAACCTCGTGCGTCACTTGAGTAGAAGGCTCCCTCTGACGATCTGAGACGGTGAAGTTTGGACTCATCCTCTGTAGCTACTGAGAAGGATTTCCTTTTCCTGTGACCATAGATAGGTTTCCCTGTTAGCAGCACAGATAGAAGACAGATAACTGCAGTGGAGAAAGCTATGAAAAGTCAAATGTTCAGTATCCCAAGAGGGGTATGTCCATCCAGTGATTTATCGGTGCAGAGGCTCTCCAAGCTTTAACAAACAGGCCACTCGGACTTCGCACATCACCATTTGCAAGCAACTAAATTGAATCATTGCCCATGGGCCTCCAACGGTATGGTTTTTCAATAAATACTGCATATCAACAGTGTGTTGGATCCTGGTGAGAAACAATCATCAGGACTGGACTGTGCAACTCATGCAACTACTGCTCCCTAATTAGCTTCTGTTTGTTATTCTAATCCACTGGGCTTTAAAGAACACACTGGCCACTCATAAACAGCATAAGAGAGAGCTTGTTTTGCCAAATTGGGGACAAATAAATATTTAACCAACAATCCACTAGAGAAGGTTCTCAGTTACTTGCTTTATAAGAGTGCTGGACAATTTTAGGCGAAGGGAACAAGTGATGAAACAGAAGACTGCTTGTTCTCTGCCGTACAGACACGGACTCTGTGATTAGTGCTGATCAGATGCAGAATTCTATTGTGCGACTTGGTGACAACTGTCACTTAGTTGTAATTGAGGTTTGGCAGAGCGAACAGTGATGGCTGTGAATGCATCGCTTTGCTTTGATTGTCAGTGGGGAAAAAACAGTGTCATTGTAATGTTACTATGTGGATGATTATAAGGTTTGTTATTAAATTCTTATGAAACATTCAGCAATGTCTCTGGGGCTTCGACAACATTTTTTGGATCTGGCCATTTTCATTGCATACGTGAACTTTAAGGGACACTGTGTAGTATTTATGGGTTTACATGACCCAAAATCCACTTTTGTATACATATTATGTGCTCCTGCATTGTCTAGTCGCTGTATAATATTATTTGTTTCATTTTTCGTAGTGTTTCAAAAAGTCATATAAAATAACATGGTCGCGGGCCGCTACTGCATTGCCATGACGCCATGTTTCTACGGGAGCCTGTAAGGACAAATGCGAGAGAACAAATCAAGCGTCTCTTTACTTGTAGCGGAAGTCCCGCCTCCACTCTCTCCTCTTCGTCTGCTACGGCCGCGGTAGCTCGCCCTCTCCCTCGCCTCACGATCTGCTGACACGGAGAAAGACGAGGAGGACTGAAGGGAAGGGAGGGGGTGAGCAGAGGAGCAGTTCTTTGTTGTAAATTTCAGCCTCTCCTCTAGATGGCACTATAAACTACTTACTTCACCTTTAACATATAGTCTTCCAGTTTGCAGGGTGAGGCTGCAAAAATATCTTTTGGTAAATGTGCTTCTTGCTCAATTTAGAATGTCAGTAAATATTTCATAAAGAGCTTGTGGACTTAATTGCTAGTTTCAAGTGTTTCCCAATAGGATATGGAAAGTAGCTATGGAAATTTGACAACAAAGCACAAAGTGGATACCGCTGGTATTGTCCAGGTGACATCTGTGAATTCCTGGTGTGAAAAAGTTTTTTTAAAAATAATTTGTAAGTAGTTTGCTTTTCCTAACCCTATCCCACAATTTTATTGACAAGCAATACTACCACATTATTTTGACTTTTATGTCTATACTGGCTGTACAGTGCCTTTATTCTCCTTTAGTGTGATATCACTTTACAACTTAAAAGTAAACGTTCCATGCGGACTGGTCTTTTGTACCGACAAGGACAATTAGTTTTTAAAGAGTGTGCTCCTACACTGTTAGAAATAAAAAGTGCTCAGTAGAACCATATAAGGTTCTTCGGCTTGTCTCCATAGGAGAACCCTTTTTGGAGAACCTGGAGAACCAAGAACCCTTTTAAAACCCTTTATTCAGGGAAAGGGTTTTCAGAAGCAAATGGTTCCAGGTAGAACCTCAGCCCTGGTAAAAGGAGCCTTTTGGAACCCTTATTTCTAGTGTATTTCAATTTTTCATTATAAAGGATTGTCTATTTCTAAATACCAGTACATGCTCTTCAGCTGCCTCCCTTATGTTACTTGTGGTTAGTTAGTTACTTTAGTTGTGATAAATGATTTTTACTTGGATTCTTCATAATAGTCACCTCCATCTTACCAGGCCAGTAATGAATGACACAAACATCTCAGTTAACCTGGACACTCCTGGAATGTAAGATTTGTTAATATTTAATGAACTCTCAAGCATCAATGTTTTTATACTGTTACTGTTCTCTTTTTTGAGGAAACATTGGCACACATGGAGCAAAAACATTAAGACAATGGATTTTTTAATTAGAAACATGTCATTGTAATCGCTGTATGAAAAGCTAAGAGGCTTCTCTTCTTAAATTGTTTCCCTCTTTCCCACTTTGTGTCTCTGAAAGAGGACCACAGAAGTTTGTAATGAGAATAAAATGCCACCGTGTCCCATCATTATTTTGACACAGCAGAGGTAGCGCTGCCAGCATCCGACTGTGAGAGCGGCGCAGGGTGCCAAAACACAGCGATGACTGACGAGCTTACAATGGAAGCTTGATTTGTGTCCCCTGAAGAATGCAACATGCCAGGACACCAGCCTGCCGTAAACACTGGTACAGTGTCATCACACGGCACACAAACACATCCATCACGGTCTCTCATCAGTCCGGCAGATTAACAACAACTCTGTAGAAACACTTCTGCCAAATGGAGGCAGACATTTAAAAAAAAACAAAAAACACAGGTTTGAATCATCTTTCCCACTCGTTTCAGATAATAGCAACTCAAAGAGCATGTTTTTGCTCAGTTATTTTTGTCTTATTTTGTTAAGATGTCAGTAGTGGGAGTATTTTTTTGAATCTTATATCTAACTATATTTGAAGGATTTCACTCAAAAGATTTTCTGTTTTTTGTTTATTTTTCACATAATGTTGATTAATACATAAATTATGACGGCCTTTTGAAGTGCATCAATGTAACTTGCACACTATAAATTGCCAGAGAACATCATGTTAAATCTAACTGTGGTGATGCCTTGGGTTTTTATTTATTTATGACATTGTTGGCCTTTGATATAATCTCAGAGACATGTGGTGTACATGTGCAGAATTTAGATCTCAAAAGCTTTTCATGATAAACTGTTTACAATTTGGATAGCTCATTAGATGTAGCGCGTGTCAGGGAGTGATTAATTATGCCAGACTGTTAAAACTTCTGTTTGTGTCAAGTTGATGTATATTCAGGTTTTTTTTTTTTTTTTGTCCTAATGAACAGAAGAATTGCAAGCGCTGCACTCGCATCAACAACTGTGATTATGCCTCATCTCAAGGCTGGCAGCGTTTCTGTAGAGTGCACATCATTTTCCTGAAGTCTGTTTGCCCTCACACAGGGGAGACATCCTTAATTTGTAGTTGCAAAGGAAACATTATGAGAGAAAGGGACATCTGTAAGAGCTACGCTCATCAGAAAACTGCAGCTCCATATTCAAATGCATGAGTAACCCTGACTTATAACTTAAAGCTGGCGTACAGGATCGAAACATGAATAGTTTACTATTGATTTTCATCTCATTCAATACTGACTTTTTGGGATGGCGGCTCTCTGAACTAAGCCCCTCCCACCAAATCAGCATGGATAGATGCACACACTTCAATTTTGACCACATGGACAAGCTTTATTGTGTCTTATTGGAGAATACATTAACAGCTTTGCAGTATGGTCAGCTCAAATCAAATCAAATCAAAAACCTTTATTGTTCCCACAGGACAACGGGCAATAACGCTACAGCAGCTGCAAACCATATACATGACAGAGACAACAAACAGCCTATAAAGGACAATTCATTCACATTATTACAGTTTTTTCTCAATTGTTTACACACAAATACTGTTACTTGAGACACAATGACCACAACAGGTCATTGTGTTGAACCAACTCTGCTAAACTACAAGCACAATTCCTGCTTTACACTCAAATTGCAGTTCTAAAACACACTTTTTTCAAAACACTACACACAATTCTCTGCATTTGGCACAATTTTCATGAAGAAAATCTCTTGTTTTCACGAGGAACAAACTGTCATTCAAAATTCTAAAGTTAATTTCCCTACTATGCTAATACTAAATGTCTGTTCATATGATGGTTTGTGTGTCATTTGAAAACAAAATACCATTTTGAGAAGAAATAACTTGTTTTGAATGTAAAGTTTCATTTTGCCCATTGTGTGTGTGTTTTTGGTTTTGTGTGTAGAGTTCTGAGAACATGAGCATGCTTTCAGAAAATGTGTGTAAATAATCGAGAAAAACTGTAAGATCACTCAATGTATAATGTGGGCAAATATTATTAGATTATCTTAGTCTTACTGATGTGTATGTGTGAATAAGCAATTTAGCAGAGAAATGTGTTTTAGTAATAGTTTAGTTTGCTGAAAAAAATCCTTTGAACTCATTCTGTAACCGTTTGTGTGCACAGATGGCAAAATAAAGTTTTGAATTTTCGAATATGTTGCGCGGATCTGTTCATGGTAAATTGCCGTGGGAATAATACACAAGCTTATATGGACATCCTGGGGGTGTGTGTGTTTATCGATCACATATTCAGGCTTTAAAAAATGTGTTCTTAGGTGTTGTCATGTTATAAAGCAGCAATAATTGTGCAGAAGTCACAACATTGACTGTTTTTCATTTCTTGTTGTTCATAAAAACGAGCCAAGTGAACTTTGAACTGTGACGTTTTACCCAATTTAAAAAATTATATCCAATTTTAAACATTTTGAGTACTTTTTGCTCAGTTGTGTTTATATAGTTGGTGAAATAGTTGTTTTTTCAGATTTCCTATAGGTTGTATATACTGATATGTATGTATGTGAAGCAGTAAAGCAGCCATAATGCTCTGTGTTCTATGGGTTAATCTCAATGCATTATGTCAGAAGTGTCTTTGCTTTAGATGTCAGTCCTGCTGGCTTCTGTTAAATGCTACACCAAACATTCTACAGGTTAATTCTGAGCAGCCTCATGTTTTTTTGAGCAGGAAAAAGCAACTATTGTGTCTGCTTACAGACCACACAAACAAACAAACAAGCATATATTGTTTTAATAAAGAACTCTGTTAATAATAAATGCGATGATGATATGATTTCATGTCCTGCGCTGAACACACCAGCGTTTCATTGTGAATTTGAGGGCTCGGTTTCCTGAAACTCACTGCTGTTGCACTTGCTCGTTGTACGACTACCTGCATAAATAATAAATGATCCGCTGACCAAAATAATACTAACAAAAAAAATACAATGATGTTATTTTTCTTATAATAAAAAATTCTAGTTCAACAGACATACGGAATTAATTAAGGTCCTGCAAAAGCCACAGTGTGTTTCACACATAAAATAGTCGCAGTAATACATTGTATTTACATTAGCACAGCACAAGCTCTGGAATGGTGAACACTGAGGCTGACCAATGAGATAATAATGCACTGGAATATATTATTACTTCCGCCACGAAGGTTATGTTTTCACCGGAGTTTGTTTGTTTGTCTGTTAGTTAGCAACATAACTCGAAAAGTCACGGACGGATTGGATGAAATGTCCACAATGGGACCAGGAACATGTGATTAAATTTTGGGCGTGATCCATAGACGCTATCACTGGTTACAACTCTCGCTGGGTGTATTTTTGTAGGCACTGAGGTGCCTTGGCGGTGGTCTAAACACAAAACATGTATAATGTGTTTTATAAAGTGTTTTGATTGGCTGATGCTTCTACTGCTACTTGGTTGAACTTCTGACACAGCCAACACAAACAAGAGGACAACGCGGACAAAGAGGAAAGTGGCAGAAATGGCGGGGCTAGGAAGAAAGAGAAGAGACGAGATCTGGTTTCAGTTTCAGGTACGATGTTATGGAAGACAAAACCCTTTGTAAAACATGCAGAGGAAAACCCAAAGGAACAAACACAACATGGTAAAGCGCACACACTAACGCTGCTTATGAGTTCAGCTGTTGTGTTGTCGCTAATTTTAAAACGTAGTTCACAAAATATGACTAAAATTGTATTTTATTTTAGTCACAAGACCACATTTGCTGTCAAAATGAACACTGGACCAGATGCTCATTGATTGAGGGACTGGTATCAATTCAATTATCATTAGTGAGGAGCAGTGGAATGCACGTTAGTGATTACACTGTGTGATGTTCAATTAAAATACACTGCTTTTCATCAGTGTCCACCTCTCTAACAGATTACATCATGGGCAAAGTGGACATGTGCCCAAGGGCCTAAAGCTAAAAGGAAGGTCCTTGGCCTCAAGATTAATTATTGGTTAATTTCCCTACATACTAATTACATTAAGGCTGACACTTCCTGTCACTAACTGTGAGGGAGAGTGCTCCTTCTCGTAAATGGCCTTGATTAAAAATGAGCTCAGGACCTCGATGATGCAGCGGTGACTTTCACTCATGGTCATTGAATCAGTGTATCATCCAAAAGTTGGACTTTGGTGACTCCATCAATTACGTTCAAGTAATTTAGTGTTGTGTGTGTGTATTAGTGTTACATTTGATTAGGTCTTTATTAAATATAGCATATACTTTGCTGTACATGAAGGATGGCACGATAACAATTTTCCATGTCGAATACAGATAATACAAACGCATACTTTTCTTGTACCGATATCAGTCTGATACTGTTATTTTAGATTTTTAACATATTTTTTTGCTAGAGCCACTTTAAAGTGATAGTTTGGAATTTTGGACATAAGACCTATTTTCCAAGTCAGCCGGTGTGATGGAGACGTCTGGAGACGTTTTCAATAAATTTAATTCAGTTCTTCTAGTTGCCGAGCTCGCTGATGCTATGGCTAGCGCAAGTCAATGATACAAGTTAACATGGCATTAAAAACACTCATACCGACTCCACAGTGCACATGAGGCAAATCAATTGTAACGGCAGACTATCGATGTACATATCTGTGTTGATAGAATGTTTGAAATAAAACCAACCTTGCAATTTGAAGGATTTATGTCTCAGCAGCAGCAGCAACACGTCATACTTCCGGCAGCGGCGGACTGATTCCGCTGCCGGAAGTATAGTGCTGAGAAAGTAGTCCCTCAAAAATCCATGCGATGTGACGTTAGTTTTGTTTCAAATATTATTCTATCAACACAGATATGTACATCGATAGTCTGCCGTTACAATCGATTTGCCTCGGGTGCACTGTGGAGTCGGTATGAGTGTTTTTAATGCAATGCTTACATGTATCATTGACTTGCGCTAGCCATAGCATCAGCGAACTCGGCAACTAGAAGAACTGAATGAAATTTCTTGAAAACGTCTCCAGACGTCTCCATCACACCGGCTGAGTTGGAAAATAGGTCTTATGTTCAAAATTCCGAACTATCCCTTTAAGGTAGCCTCTCAGGACTTCTGCGGAACGACCGTCCAATCACAGAAGAGATTCATCAGTGTGGAACATGTTCGTGATGTCAGCTTCTCAGTACCGTAAATTCTTAAACGGTTGAACAACTGCCAGATATCGAAAGATATTGAAAGAAAGGGAAGAAACACTCACTCATTTAATATTTTTTGACAATGCTACAGCCATAAAATCTAAATAAATCCTGGCGGCCTGAATATCATGATGGTCATAAGAGGGTTAACCATATGGACTTAAGGCATGGACTACTTGATCTTGTTTCTATAGGAACCTGAATGGACAAACAATCCACAGTTTGCTTAGCAAAGACAAACGTTACAATCTGTACTGAGATATCTCTAAATTATTATTTCTAAATGATTATTTCTACGTGTGTTGTTATTTCAGACATTAAACAGATGCCATTATGAAGATGGATCACGGTGATAATGACAAAACAGGTGAACCAACAAGGAGGCATTTACGAGAGCGTGCACCATACATCGGCTGTGAGTTAAGGACTGAAATGCCGTAACTTAAATAGATTATGGAATTCTGATTGTCGGGTGGTTTAAATGTGCCGATATGAGTGATGTGCAACACTGCACTGACTTTGAGCAGTCATTAATGATAGGTTGTGCTCATTAAAAATTAAATTGGTTGCCATTGTGTTTTGTAGTCAGCGAGCAGCCTCTGCCAGGAAGCCAAGTTATTGATGAGGGAGTGCCAGGAGGCTCCCTGCGGACAGACAGGTAGAGCGGTACCCACTGATATTATGAAAACAATGTATGAAGGAAAAACAGAAGAGTCTAATTTTAAATGTTCTCCTTCTGCAGTACAGCCAGATATTTAATACAGTAAATAAAAGGGAATCAGAATAATAATGAGTTTAAAATGTCACAGAAAATACCAAAAAGTGACAGTTACAGAAGAGTAAGAAATAAAAAAAGTATATTAACAGATCAATGATATACAAACTGATTTTCTAACCGAAACGAGTCACGTAATTGACCATTTTGTTGCAAATGGATTTGGCAGAAAATAATCTGCTCATAAAGCAACCAAAGGAAGAGTCTGAGCCGGGATGAGGCTTGTGCTGATTAATATTTAATGACAGGATGCGGATTAGACACACAAATCCTGCATCCACTGTGAATGCCACTGATGCAGCAGGCAGTCTAAAATTCGCTTTAAAATTTAATATAGTTTTTCTTTTCCCATTTTAAATGAAAAACAAACACCGTACTTGCTTCCTGCTTCGTGGTGATATTAAATGTATACTGCAACCACATCCATGGGGAACCATGTTAGAGAAACAAACATGTTGCAACTTCCACTTCACTGTGAGGAAAACCAGAATATGCTGATTATTTTACAACATGGAAAATATATGAAAAGGAACCACCACCATGAACTTAGACTCATTAGCTTGAGTTTTGTCCCTATTTTATTTTGCTGCGGACTTTTGACATTTCAAATTTCTCTTGTGTTTTTAATGGAGACTGCATTTGAATTATTTCCCTTTGGTGCTCTGTCCTGTTTCTGTAACTGTGATCGTCTGCCCCACCCTGATCTATTTCACTTATGTTCCATCATCCATGCCTCTCTCATATTTATCTCACTTTGACCCAGTATTTATTTTAGATTCAGCTTTCTGTGTTCTTATTTGATTTTTTAGATAAGATGAAAGAAAGATTTAGATAATTAAAGTCCTCACTGCACCATGACACATTCAGACCAAACAACCCTCACCATTACTTACATGACTCTGCATTATTTTTTATGTTTCTAACACAAGTAACTTGAGAAAACACCAAATCATTCCTTTTGCAAAGTCAGTTTCACAATATTCTACATAAATTATCTGCTTAAGATTTTGTCAATGTGTAAGCTGTTCAAAGTTTATTTTAATCACATTAAAAACATGTACATGTTCCTCCTGTGTTATATAAATGTAAAGGAATATAGTTTTTCTCCCCATCCATAGATCCATCCACCCATAGATCAATCCATAGATCCATCCACCCATAGATCAATCCATAGATCCATCCATCCATTGATCCATCCATCCACATTATCCTTTGAGAGGCCAAGTACATCCTGGAGGTTCAGGTTTTCTCTCATGCAGAGCACCATACAGTATAAATCATATTATATAGACGTAAAAATCAATATCGGATCATAAACACAGTTACAAAGGCAGATAATAATCTTTGTAATGCCTAATCATATACATAAACTAGCAATCTTTTAACATAACTGCAGCGATATAAACACACGGCAGACATAATTATTTCGACCACAAACTCATCCTGAAACAGAGTGAAGCAGAGTGCAAGAGGCAATAAAGTGTCTTTCTTTTGACCACAATAAGAGTAAAATGACTCAGTAACAACCCAACAGTGAAATTAAAGCGTGTGACAGTCTGTGTTTGCCAGGCAGATTATTTGAAACCCTCTGTGTCATGATGGCAAAGGCCGATAATAGTTTTCGACCTTGACCTTGGACCAGGATAGTGCTTTCCCTGTGGCGCAGACGCCGATGCAAGGTCAGTGATGTTGGCCAAGACTAAACACAACAGGGAATCAGAGGTCGGAGAAGTACTTTTCAAAAAAAAGAAACAGTTTTTTCCTCCCTAGCAAAAGGAAGTATGGATTTACACATATTTTTAACCGTCACCCACAAAACTATACAGTAAAGGCAGTGTGATTGAAAAAAAGTATATAGATATTTCCGTTCGAATGAAGCAGAAGCTGAAACCATCCTGCAGTAGGGCCATTCCAGTATATTATGGACATTAAAATGATAGCAGCTTTGATGCTTTAATCATGAACCAAACTCGCTCCATTTCTCAGAGACATCCAGTGGTGTCTGTATCCGGATGAAAGGGATTGTCTTCAATTTGTTTTATATGGTCTTTAAAGAGGTACATTATTTTGAAGTCGCTAGATTTTATGGCTAGACGCTGATGTGTGTTTGGGAATTAATTGGCCAAAGGTGGATCCCTGGAGGGAACACTGGTGAATAATTTGAGCTCGGGAAGATACTGAACAGTTTAAATTAGGGAAAACTGTTGGAAGGAGAAGCAGTTTCCCCTACACAGCCTTGTATTCTGAAAGTGTATATCTAACATTGAACAAAGTCAGGGAGGTAGAAGAGTCATTAAAACTTATGTCCAAAAGCCTTTGAAGTTAGTGCTGTCAAGCAGGGAGTAACTAGTAAAACTGTTGAAAAGTGGAACACTTGGATTCTGGTGCCATGGCCTAGTGAGCCTTTAAAAGTTGCACACACAATAGCCATTTAGAATCGAATGACTGTATTCTCCCCATTGATACTGCAGCCATATTACCAATATGGTAATATGGTAATTGTATGATCATAATTATCATAGGAAGGCATTATTATAGTAATACCAAGTTATTTTCAACATAAAATAATTAGGTAATAGTAATGAGAATTACTACATGCACCAATATATATTTTCCAAATGTATCAAACTGTAACTTTGTAACTATAGAAACAAGATGGTATTTGCATAATATTACTTCCCTGTTGCAATATTATTGGCACACTGTTGCCTTATTGTTACTGTAAGACAATGCAGGGGTTTTCAGCCAGAATTAGCAACCTGAGATTAATAAACAATGCTCTCTCCCTGTTTATTTTTTAAGTAGAACAGGGATTACTTTATTCCATATTCTGCATGTCCGTCTCCCTTATCAATCGCAGGCAATAATTTTGTTGTTTTCTGTATTTTTGTACAGATGTATTAGCAATGAAACAGAAATGATGGGACAAAACTACAACTGAGTGGCTAAGACGCCCTCATTGCACCTCTCTGATCTGCGCGGTGGAAAAGTCTCTTCCTCTTTTAAAATACTGAGAAATGAATTGGTTTATTATTCATCACACTGTGTGGTGGTGACTGCACACGACAATTTATACAGTTGGTATTAAGAAGACGTTGTACCATGTACTTTAAGTACAGTGTTGTCATCCAGGAATTTGTATAGGTCATTGAATTAACTGGGTTTGAACATTTTCAAATGAAATGGCATTGGGATTTAATAAGGTTGAATATGAATAGGTGAAACTCACAATAGAATGGCTGATGGTTTTATAAAGAGTCAGAATAATAGATAGACTGGTGTAGAAAACAACATTTGCATTGTTTTCCTATTTGTTGAAAGCCTTATTGCAATTTGCAATCAGGTCCATTTAGACGTGCATCACCAAGAATCATATTGACAAGAAGAGAAATGAGGGTGTGACTGTGGACGAGGAGCATCATTTAAGAGAGCCTTGGGCACAATTCTCCCTCCTCTTCCAGTAAGATGCGTCTCCTGCAACTCCTGACTGCTTGCTGTTTCATTATGATGAGGCTATGGGCTAAACGTAGCCAAGCATATCAAATATCCTGGAAGCACATACTAAATAAATCATTTTATTCATTCCATTAGTGGTGGATGTGCTTCCCTTGTAAACCATCGTGTGACCATACTGGCAAAACAAAAAGCTGTTGTGCTTCTGCCTGCCTTCTCTGCAGCAGAGATCAAGAAAAGAAATAAAGGACACTCTCTGCAAATAGCAATTTTTTCTCGCATCATGGTTTCATGGCTTTCTTGTCGTGTCATGCCTGTGGTCACTACTATGTTCCCTGTGTGTCTATCTAAATTGTCACCACTCTGATATGATCAATGCACCAAACACAGCAGGGGTAGAGTCACAGTGTACAAACAAGGCTGTGCATATCTGTGTTCTTCTTGTTTTCCCTAACTAAAAAAAAATCATCTGGATGTTGTTCCGTGTGAAAACTATAGTGCAAAAAATGTTCCTGACTGTCAAAGGGACACAAGTTTCTCACTATAGACCTCTGGTAGCTGACGTCACACAACCAAGGTAACGCCCCCCCTGGCAGGAGACAACACTGTTCACTTCTGTAGACGTATATATATACACTAGACAACACATAAATCAGGCAATATGTCAGACAACTCTCCTCGCCGGCTGTTTTCATTATGAAAGTGAAGATAGTAGATAGCTATTGTGTCCCAGGATGTCAAAACAGTTGGAGAGGGAGAACATTTTACTGGATCCCCACAGATCCAGAGAGACGGTGGATCAAGCAGAGGACTTTGTGGTTAAGTCTCAGTAACCGGAGCTCTATACTGATCAACCATCCATCTGACCTCGTAATTTCATTGTGCAATTCAAATAATGGACTCAGTCTACATGCCAATTATTTACATTACACTGCCCGTTGCTAATGCTATTGTAATGCTAACCCGACACTCACCCTTCCATTGACAACAATGCTTTCTCTAAACTGTCGGGGACTCTCTGGAGTAAGATAAAGGGAAGTTAATCGGAAAGTTGAAGATGTCAGGATACTGCATATCCGGAAATAAAGTCCTCTCCAGCTGGTTCCAACCTCGCCAAAGCACGCCAGTACATTATATAGATCAGATATGATCAGTCTGTCAAGTTTTGTTATATGCAAGTCAATTTCTGCGCCGTGATATTTAAATTAAGGTGCATTATTTCTGTTCATAAAGACTAAACAGCTTAACAAAGGCAGAATAGTGACATTGATAAAAAAGTTACCAATTGTTAAGCAGTGTAGCTTTTGAAGTGGTCGTAGCAGCTTTTATGGGTCAAATGCCAAGATGAGGCCCTAAATCCTGGAGCAGGCTGAGGTGACTCCACCTGCTCACCACTGAGTTACCAGTCACCGCAAGTTGAGGAAGGTTCTTGCAGTGAGGTCTAATGGAGGGGAAGGACATGGCAAAGCAGAGGTGACAATTTTTTTTTGCTGAAAGGTCGTCTATAAAGAGATTCCAGCAGCAGATGTTACAGGTGACACGCCAAGTCTGGCAGCGGATGATAAGCTCTGCTGTGGTTGCTCCAAAATTCAGACACAAAAGGTGACGGCCGCCTTCTTCTGCAGTACAGACACTCAAGAGGAGGGAGCTGGTTAGGTACGGTTATCTGTGTCCATTCATTTTCAAACAATGGTGAACAAATTCAGTTTGATGTGATCAAAAAGTGGGATTATAAAAGTTAACTTACCACACTCACCACAAGCTATGAGATTGTAAAAAAGATGTTATGGTCCTGGAGAAGCCATAAGTCTGTAATTTATCAGCTGTGTTTTAAGAAAAACATCTTTTATATGTGCAACAGGAATTGTTTATAACTGCAGAAGTCATATTTTCAGTAGATTTTTGAGTACTTTTACTACATGGTTATTTTTATAACATGATGTAAATGCTCGGTAGAAGGCACAATACACTAAAACACTATTGCAACCCAGTCTCATCATAAAAAGACTAACAACTATGTTGGTCCACTGAGCAAATCTTGGTATTGCCCAGAATTTTTGGAAATATTAACTTTGTAAATCTGCGATATGGACACAGGCCATTTTAAAACATTAACATTTTGAAATTTGTGAGCCCTTGTTGTAAAATGACTGTGTTTTCTCCAGCGTACCATTGTGCACATTGTGATGAGCACGGGTTGCATATTATCAACAAGGTGAAATTTGAGAAGAAGCACTGGAAGTTGTTGGAAAGGGATAATTCGCAATGATTTATGACATGCATAGTACTTTCAATCTCAGAATAACTTTACCTTTTCTATTTTCCAATTGTTTTTGTTCCAAATCTCGTTTGCTGGTTGGCCTGGCTTCTGGGCTCAAAACTCTGTTTTATGGGGATTTTTTTTGAAATGTCAGAAGAAAAAATGAATGATGGGAAAATTACTTTCTGGACCAGAGTAATTCTAAAAGTGGACAGACGCCACAGAACATCACTTATGATTCCGCTGAGAAAAAGAAATTTCATTACTCCTGTTGCTGAGCACATCTCTGTCAAATGTGCCTTCAAAGCCTCCACAGTACAGTAGTGTCTCCAGCAAGCAGAACCCAGGCTTCTGTGGGCCATGTGGCCAATGCCACAGGAAGAACAAAGACCCTCTGATTCTCTGCTGACGACAGACATGTTATCTCGAAAAATCACTGCCACGGGTAATTCTAGTGATTGACACAGCTTCTGCTAAAATAAAATGTTCACTGTCATCCTGGAAAATCTCATTAACTTGATTAAAATGCCACCCTTTCCATAAAACTGAACTTTTTGTTTCTTAGCATCATTCAAAAATGACCTTTAATCTACGTTAAATTCCAGCACTCTTTAAATTCATAGAAATCCATACTTATGTTGATGACAACCTGGTCCAGCTGACTCCCAGGTATGTTCCTGTAGTGAAGGCTTCCTGTTGCAGCACTGCACGGGCTGCAACAGGAAGTACCTCCGAGGCTGACATGGCTCTGCAGGACTGCTTAGAGTCTACACATTGGGATGCGCTCTGCATGCCACATGGGGAGGACATTGACTCCATGACAGACTGCATCACAGAATATATCAGGTTCTGTGAACACATGGTTCTCCCTGCCCAGACTGTCCATTGCTACCCAAACATCCAACCTTGGATTACCAGTGATCTGAAGACCCTCCATGCCTTCAGACATGGGGACCGGGAGGAAATGAGGAAGGTACAGCGTGACTTGAAGGAGATGCTGAGGCAGAGCAAAGACACCTAGAGGAGTCCTACATGATACTACTCTGGATGCTTATGAAAGTGAACTGTTACAGTATTATCAACACAACTTGTCCAGATTTTTACCGGCTGCTTCCTACAGGTCCACAAACTACCCTCTGTGAAGGGCGAGCAGAACAAGTACGGCGGACAACGTGAGTGTCTTTAAGAGGTTTTATTCTACACACAACTTAACAGGTTGTAAACTGACAAAGCATACAGCTTCTGATGAAAAACAGGAACATATACATGCTCCATACCTGCTGGAAAGTTACACACTAAACTAGCAAAACAACCAGTAGATTAGCTTCTAAGCTACGGTAGTTTGACTTAAACTTAAAGCTGTTGCTCTCAAACATTGTTGTTTTTAAACATTGTTATGCATAGTAATAATTACTTCATTCATGTTAGCTTGTTACCTGATGCCAAAAATGTACGTAACGTTAACTGATATGGAGTGAGCACGGCAAACTCTTGCTTCTTTTATCATTTGCTCTTTCCAGTCGCTCCTCCTGATGTCTTGCAACCAAAGACGTCTCCAGTTTGCCTTGAAAGGGGTGCAACTCAGTATCCGGTAAAACTTCAGGCTTTTGTCTTATTTGTTAAAATGATCAGTGCAACCGACAGCACAATAAGAGATGTTGTTGTGTTGCTCACAATAGCGCTTTCTGCAACCGACATGCGCAGTAGAGAGAAGGTGATGTGCGCGTGACGTAGGCTGCCAAGGGGTCTATAGGTTCAGCTCACAGACTTCAACACAGCCCCCTGCTGCCTCCTCCACACATCAGAGCTGGTGAAGAGGTGAAGAGCTGCTTGCACCTCTTCGCCTCTTCCTGAGCCTCCAACAGGGGATGGTCACAGCGCTGTGGAAGACATCATGCCTGGTTCCTGTCCCTGAGACAAAGTCATCATCACCATCATGTGAACCCAAGGACTACCGCCCAGTGGCCCTGGCGTCCCATGTGATGAAGGTGCTGGAGCGGCTGGTCTTGGCCCACCTCAGACCGCAGGTAAAGTCCACACTGGACGCATTTCAATTTGCTTCTGGGGGTGTATGACACCATCATCTATCTGCTGCATCGAGCCCAGTCTCACATGGATGGTGCTGGAGGCACTGTGAGAATCACTTTCTTTGATTTCTCCAGTCATTTCAACACCATTCAGCCACTGTTACTGGGGGTGAAGTTGCGGGTGAAGGGGGTGGACATGCCCACCATCTCCTGGATCACTGATTACCTGACAGGCAGACCACAGTTTGTCCGACTGGGTCGTGGTTTGACTGATGTGGTGATAAGTGATGTAGGAGCCCCACAGGGAACTCTGTAGTCCCCCTTCCTGTTCACCATATACACCTCGGACTTTCAATATGACTCCGTCATGCCACCTGCAGAAGTTCTCCGATGACTCTGTGGTGGTGGGGTGTATAAGGGATGGACAGGAGCAGGAGTACAGGACAGTGGTAGCTGACTTTATGAAGTCCCAGTGAGAACCACCTGCTTCTGAATGTGACCAAGGAGATGGTGGTGGACTTCAGGAGGAAGAGGACAGCTGCACAACGGCTGAGAGTGCTGGGGGAGGACATAGAGATGGTCAAGGATTGCAAATTTCTTGGTGTGATGTTGAACAACTGGTCCAGTTATTTTACCAGTCTGTTGTGGTCAACTCACTGTTCTTTGCTGTGGTGTGCTGGGGGAGCAGCATTGGAGCTGGTGAAACAAGCAAACTCAATAAACTGATTAAGAAGGCCGGCTCCATCATTGGCTGCAAGCAGGACACCGTGGAAACGATGGTGGAGAGAAGGATGCTTAACAAACTGCTTTCCATCATGGATAACTCTGATCATCCTCTCCACCACATCCTCCAGGCTCAGGAGAGCACATTCTCCAGGAGATTCAGACAGCTCGGCTGTTACCAGGACAGATTCAGGAAGTCATTCCTGCCATTGGCCATCAGGATTTACAACAACTCCCTGTAAAAACTGACTCTGCTTCATTGCACAATTTGCAGTGTCTCTTCATGAGATTAATATTAGTCAGACTATTAGTCTCTCCCTTATGCCATTGCACCTGATCCTATGGGTCATTCATTCTTTCATTTATTGCATATTTTCTTTAATTACACTTGTACACTTATTTCATGTTCATTTCTTTTTTTTGTATCGTATTTCGTATTTTGCTGCTGTGTCAAAACAATTTCCCCTCGTGGATGAATAACGTATTTCTATTGTAATATAATAAAAATACTTTATTCATCCACGAGGGGAAATTGTTCTGTGAGATATAATAATAATATTATATTATATTATTCGAGTAGAAGGTTCATTGTGAGAACTGCTTTTGTTGTGGTTCATGGTAAAATCAATGCAGGGATAAACATTTTTTTTTACAAGGACAGTGACAATTTTTAGTTCTTTGTGCTGAATTATAAAACATGAGTATAACTATTTGATATATTTTTCGTACATATGAAATACAGAATGGAGTTTATGTTTAAATTAAATTGTGACCTTCCCATGATTTTGCTACAAAGGTGACTCAGAGCTTGAGCAGACACTTTAATGAGACGTATACGTCCTTGCTGCATGTGAATGAACGGACCGCTTTATCCCAGATCTGTTTCTTCATCAGTTACGAATCTGCTTTCATTTTATTTTCAGTGGTTCTCTTATCATTATGATGTTCAGGTTAAAGGTGGGCTGTTTTTGTCTCTGTATGCAAACTTTGAAAAAAAGAAGAAAAAAATCGCCCACATGCAGCAATTTATTAATTCTATGCTTTTGTTGGATTCTTTTACGTGACAGAGTGCAATACATTGACAAACTCCACATAACTATAGGACATTGAGGTGCAAGGACGGGCCACGACAAGACAGAACTTCTACACAGGAGACCAATGCTTCTTTTCCACATGGAAGAGATTTTATTGTCTGGACTGAATATAAAGAACCTTTTACTTCAAATGTGTATCATGTTATAATAGCATGCGTAAAATGAAACTTCAATTTACCAAACATCTAAAAAATTATTCATATTACGAATCCAAAATTATATTAGGTATGAATTAGTTGGTATACATTATGCACAGATTCGCTCTTGTCACGACTGATATTGAGTCACAATTATTTGGCCATCTCAAAAAGTAAGTCCCCCATATGGAATGTTTGGGAAACACAGGTGCAGTGAATCAGAAGATGATTCTGATGCTATAAGTTTCACGTAAGACAAAGTCTCCGTTTGAGCTTTAATTAGATTTTGTGAACAGCACAGTTCGGCAGCAATTATTTATCACAAATGTAATTACACAGTCCATCACATTATCCACACATTGTGAATAATGGACATCAACCCAAGGCAGGAATCAAATGGCAACTTCTTTTCTTTGATATTACAATGAGTTTCAGGTTCACTGATCATAGTGCCACAATATGAAAGATAAATGGGACTTCTTTCTGCTTTGTAAGGCAACCAATTTACTACTTTATTGGCACAATTTGGTTTTAATCTGTAGAGGGGTTTAATCTGGGACTGTGGACATCCCTTGAAAATAAATATTTTAATTAAGCTAAAAACTTGTTACACTGCAAGCTTCCTGTTTCCAATTTCTCCACTACATCTTCTTTTGTTAACTAAATTTTGTTGCACTGTGGTTTGTGTGCTCTTGAACATAATGATGAAGAGCTTTGGTTATTACTGTGTAAAATCCATGGAGTGTATATATGAACAGGTAATATTTGAGACAAAATGCAAACTCATAGGGAGGTGAGTCTGCATTTCTTGTTCACTTTGTCTTGCAAGTTAAATGTGCTTGTATAAAGAAGCTAAAATGGATACTAGAGTAAAACTACCTTGAGTACCTTACCAGACAATGACTTTGGCAGAAGTTGAAGTCACCTTTTATAATGTTACTTGAGAAAATGTCTTTATATGACATTATGAAAAGTCATTTTCTGATATAAAATGTACTCAAGTTTCAGAAGTAAAAGTAGTAAAGTGAAGAATTTGAATTTTACTCAAATATAGAACTTTATTGTGGCTTTCTTGCAGTAGAACCATAATATCCAGACTCAAGAGGAAGAGGCTTCAGCTTGTTTAACAATTAAGAAAAAAAAAATCAACCAAAATTAAATTTAAACAAGCTCCCTCTCATAGTGCTGGTGCCAACCTCCCTGTGAGTTATATGGACTGAAGACAAGTCTGGCGATGCTGAAGAGCCTGCAGAACACGGCAAGTATCTGTCCACTTTTTTGGCACCGTCTCGGGCTTGAGATGACTGCAGGGCAGAGAAGAAGTCCTCCATGATAGAATCATGACTATCTCAACAACTTTTATTTTGTAGTAACGAGTAATTTAGATAGTTAATGTATTGGAGTATTTATTTAGGAAATGTAGTGGAGTTAAAGTAAAACTTGCTAGATAAATAAATAACAAAGTTAAGTATGTGAATTTTGTATTCTTTAACACAGAACGTATCACAGATGACATGTTTGACTAATTGATGACTTTTGTCGTAATAACGCGACAGATTGTGCTATCAGATAAATTTTCAAGCTGAGAAGTTGCTCTTCAAAGCCAGTAATTTCACTCGCACTGTTGCAGGAAGCTGGAGAATCAGCATCTTTGTCACCAGAGAGGAGACCTTTGGAAAAATGCCTTTCATAGTTTTGATTTCTGGGCCTATTTTTGAACACTGAGACAAAACTCAAATAAATCTTAGTTTTATACTGTTCAAATTTACAATTTAGCACAAAATATCTGGTGGTCAACTAAGACTACTACAATAACTGCAGTGTTTTTTTGTAAATACGTAAAGTAAAAAAATCGAAAAAATCAATCAACATTATTATTATGAGGCATTTATGCCTCGGTAAAAGAATATACATTGCGTCTGATAAGTGATTGCATGGGATTAAGAAAAAAAAATGCACAGCTGGCATCACAAAAATAAATGTTATCTCAAGACAGCTGATTGGAGGCAACATATTGTCCCCACTATGTAATTAGTTTAAACGAAAGATTAAAGAGACAGGAAATAGGCCTGTTTGTCTGTGGTGGTGTGTGATGTGGAGAAACTGTAGAAAAAACAACAGTCCACCAAAACTTCTCTTCCCTTGTCTTTATTTATTCATTTACCTATTATTTTCGTCCTCATACTGTGCAGTATTTCATGCAGGTGTTGACTAGGCCGGGGCTTGTGCAGGTATTTGTCTACTCTCTGGCAGGGCCAAGGGATTAGAAAGGCAAGCACTGTGTTGCCATGGTTTCCAGTTCAGCTCGTCTGCCTCCAACACTGAGGATAGTTGCTCTTTGTTGGCCTTCAGAATCACACTAATCATAAGTGGGGGAGAGCTGCGGATAAACAAAAAAAGAATTCTGTCACAACAGAGAAACACGTTGTGAGTCAGTATATAGTGTACGAACGGACATTATGGGTGTTGGTACAGTGATTTCTGTTATTCAATAAAAACAAACAAATGTGTGACCAGAACATTCGGGCAATTTATTGGCTTTTCTAAGACGCCATCTGTCCTGTTCACTGAGATATAATGTAAGGATAATGCAACAAATGCTTCTTGAAGATCCCATATTTTACACCACCAAGTGTGTGGTTTAAAGGTCTGATGCCCATAATAATATATTGTATATTTGTGGCACCAAAAAACAAACATTTAATGTTTACACCTCCTCGGTCACACTTTTCTCTAAAGCTCGAGAAAGAACAGGTCAACTAGAAGAGTTTTCTGAGTGAAGCTCAACCAGGCTGCTATGTTAGTGAAACACTTCTACTACGACTGATATAATAATAATATTAATAATAATGATAATAATAATAACAATACACTAGGGCTGAACAATTTAAATAAATGTAATCAAATTCACAATGTGTCCTACTGCAATTATCAAATCACAGGAGGCACAATATTTCTTAAAGCCAAAAATGTTATTCAAATTAACATTTTAGATTTGTCTGGATCTATACACATCAGACCATAATCATTTTAAAATGAGAATAATTATGTAAAAATTACCATTCTTGCTCATTTCACAATCCCAATAAGTAAATTTAAATATGTATTCAAAATCGTTCAGCTCTATGATAGACATACTATATATAACACTTTTCAAAACACAGTTAAAACATAAACACATTCACACAGAACTAATTGTATTGTATAATTGATACACTGAGTCCTGCAAAAGTGCACTTGTACAAATGTTCGGATAATAAGATCACAAAATTGATTTCCTATTGTAGGTCATTTTTTAACAGAGAAGGTCCCTTCAACCTTGGACCTCAGTTGAGTTTGAGGAATGACAAGTTAGTCTTTTGCTGAGAACCTCAGGTTAACAGCCACATAAGAAGGTCAAGAATGCACAACGCTGTACGTCCAGAACAGGTCTTAAAATCCAACAATTAGTTACCCATAGTCAGTGGAGTAAAGCTAAAATAGCAGAGATAATATCTCTGCTATTATGCTTGTTTTCAGTAAGAACTGATCATGATCAGTCAGGACTGAAATGACTGGATGATCCGGCGGTGACCACTTGCAACATTACAGATGATGGTCGATTGTGCTGCCCTGCTTACAGCTCACTGTGTCTGTTACAGACCCACTTTGACAGACTCGTTATAGCACCGAGGCCAGACTTGGAAATGTGTGCAGCTACAGAACCACTCTGAGACCATTGGGGACATAAAATAGGAGAATTATTAGACAAAAGAAGGAGAGAAGGCAGTGAAAATTCCTTCTCTACCAGACCGTGGTGAATTTGAATCAGACGGGTTAGAACTGCAGACTAGAAACTGGCAGCATTGCATATGAGGGGAAATTATACTGGAGATATTATCCTATTCAGCAGCTATGGAGACAAAACCGTGAAGCAGCTGAACCGACTCTGGGCAGTTGAGTTCATCTTTTAAGTGTGAGTAAGCAAATTTGCAGTCCAGTCCACACATAGTCATAATCACAGCTGGTTTTTACTGTTGAACAACAGCAGCAGAGCAGTGTTAAAAGCTTAAATGATGGATTGCACATTTCATGGACCTTCAATATCATTTTTAGGGTTTCACCCAGAAAACCTGCTAAGCCCGGTGGTAGGGCCTCTCGGTCAGCCCACCAGCAGCCCACTGTGTTTTTGTAAAAAAGAAAAAAGACAAACTTTTCTCTTACTCTTCCCTTTTCACTACAACAAGCCCTCATGGTTGGTATGGTTGTAGCGAAAAGTTATTCTGAGAGAATGGAAATCAGTTTCTTCTCCTTGTTTTAGAAAATGGCTTTCATTGAGTACATTCAAAGTGATAGACTTCACCCCCCGGTTTAGTTACAATCAAGCCTCTCCTTGACCTCTCTTGTTCCTGGCTCTCTGGACTTTTATTATTTTTTACTTTATAATTTGCTTCTGTACATTAGATTCAGTATGTAGACTGACATGTTCAATGTAATTTTCTTTTGATCATTCTTTTGTGGGCTGGCAGTTTTTTTTTTTTTTTATATATATATATATATATATATATATATTGTATATATATATATAATTGTTTTCACTTAAGTTAAATCCTAATTAAGTAATTGGCCCTTTTATTTCTGCACACTGCCGCTGCGCTGTGCTGTTCTACCTCTCCTGCGCTGTGCTCTTCTCCAAGCGGGCTCTCCGTATCCAAAGCAGACCGGATAATTTCTCTACACCCTGCTTTATCCCGACATCCAAATAATGATCTTTATGACGAGGATTGAGTACAGTCACAATGAAGTGCATGGGATCCGAGTAGATCTTCGTAAAACCTGTTGACAGACTCTAAAGAGCAGAGCGCACTTTTCAAGTAAAGCCTGGCGGCCCACCAGGCTCTGGGGGAAACCCTGATTTGCCACTTTTCTTTTTCCTTTTTTGGAGCCATGAAAAAAGCTCAGGTCAAATTAAGCAAACAACACACTTTATGACTCAACACCTCTGCCTTTTATGCCCTTTTCCTATCACTGACGCCTGAATATTGTTATTCTCTTGTCTACATTTGATTACCCTCGTGTGCACAGCTTAGCTCCACAGGTAGTGCAAACTGTAGACATAATAACCCGTTACTTCACAATGGGCTAAATTCCTGGAATTGTTGTCTCGTGGAGCTCCGCTTTGTCCCTAAAAAACGTGAGAGTGCAGATGAGAGCAATAGTATCCGGAAGTGTTCTATTCTTGGCTGCACAGTGCAGCACAGAGTTCTACACAAACTTCCAGCCTCAGAGGATTTACATGTCCAGTGGATTAATTTTATATATGACGGCAATGTGCTGGCTAGTCGGCAAATGATCGCTTTTCCAAATGCTAACTGTTGTCAGCTGCCGATACCTCAGTGACGTTGATGTAGTTTCCTGTGTCTCATATGCATTTAAAGAGACAGGCACTCAAAACCGAATGGGCTGTTTTGGCAGGGTGACTGCCAAACTGCTATGGTGCTTCATCTTTAAGGTATTTTGACCAAAGCGTGTTACAGAAATATTCATTAGGACAGGGAACTAGGTTAACTTGGAGAAATAAGGTATAATATGAGTTATTTAACAATGAGAAAATATCTCAAAGAAGCAGTTGAACAGTTTAATCACAAGTAAATGGAAATACATGTTTTAAGTCTCTGGATTTCTGTTTGCTGTTGAATTTGGAAAATTAGCCACAGATCACAATTGTGTAATGAGATAACATCCAAAATGTGGAGAAACACATGGAAACCGTCATTGTGAATTTCACTGGAGCGTGGCATGAAGTCAAAAGTCTTTTTGTTTTTGTTTTTTCAGTGGGTTACGGGATCAGAATAGGAAAACGTGGACGTGTTGATTGTTCTCTGTAAAAAAAAACAACACTTTTTTTATTGCTTCTTTTAAAAGGTCAATGTTTCTTCTAACATGAAACTCAGACACTTGTCCAGGAGGTGGAGCGTCACAGGAACCGAACATGCTGCCAAGAGCAGATGGCGATCCTTTTTAAAAGTTGATTTTGCAAAAAAATAAAAAGTCTGTCACCATGGTTTTCTATTCACAATAAAGAACACCATGCATCTTTGTGCTAATGGTTGTTGATTCACAAAGTACCAAATACACTGTCAGAACTAATTATTCCTTCATCTCCTCTCTACATGTTCTGGTTTTTGCTGTAACCCAGACACAAGCCTGAAGGTTCTCACATCCTTCATCCCACACACGAAGTCTGTCACCTCTGTGAAAAAGTTATGGCTAAGAAATTAAATCACAAAGGTCCAGTGTTTAACATGTAGGTGTGTTTATTTGCAGAATTTGATACTTTACATAGGTATGCTTGTGTAAATGTATACTTTTAATTTAATTTCAAATACTGTTTGTAAGCATTTATGTATGATGCATTACATCGGTTGCCATCTTCTGCTGCCGTGTTCCTAAAGCAGAGCAAATGCATTTTGTGTTTAGACTTGGAAGGTTGCTACACAAAATGAAGTATCAGCTTACCGCTTAATGAAGTAAACACATAAACCGATCAATGAATAATAATGAGAAAATGGCAGAGAGAGAGAGAGAGAGGGAGAGCATGAAAGGGTGAAGAGAGTTGAGCCTTTACATTCTTTCTGGTATGAGGACGCCATCGTATGTACCTGATGTGCTTGGGTGAGCAGAGGCATCCTCCATTTGTTGCACTCTTCAGTCTCACCATTAGAGGTCGCTAATTCTTAAACACTTCTCAACTCAGCTCAACACAATGACACAACCTCAATTTAGGAAGTTGAATACCTAATTCCAGTGTTTTATCAACCTGAACACCCACAGGTAGACACATGCTCTAGCATTCAGAATTGAATTATTAAATCAAAATAAAATAATAATAAATAAATCTTAACCAAATCCAGGTCACCTGGCTGTTTAACCCTGCATGAGCTATGTTCAACTATTTCACTTCCCAGTCTTCTAACTGCAGTGAGGCTAGCTCCACTCATTACACACCTAGACAAATGGAGGAGACAGCGGCACGGACTGAGGTGAAACTGAAACTGAGCTGCTGTCGAGTTTTAAATCTGCTGTGTGGCACAAGTTTGGATTTTCTGACAGACGAAGAAAAAAGCAGCAAGACAACTGACAAGAAAATTGCAGGGATTGCAAGACAGCTCTGCACTGAGGGAAACACCAGCTACACTCCTTAGAATACAGTAAGAAAAAATGTAGTTTCTAGTTACTGTAGTCTGTAATGATGCATTTCAGTCATAAATACACTGAGGTCTTTTTGGAAGTGAGAAAAACTATACTCAACAAATATTGTGCTTATTATGGGCTGTAAAGTAGCTGTGTCTTTAAGAGTCTTATACGATTAGCTAACAAGTTGCTAATGGTATTGTATTTAGCATGCAGCCATGAGTCTCGTAACATTAAATGTGTCATATAAACCCATAAATACTACACAGTGTCCCTTTAAGAAGAAGACGCTGTAAGTACAGATTCTGAGAAAAAGGCAGTTTCTCAATATCCATACTTGCACCCGTACTTGTGAAAATGTCATCAGCCTCAGTCAAAGTTCTGTTCCAATTCTCAAGTACGCAAGCAACAAGTACGGTTCTCATACCCGGAAGTGTTCTCGCTCTGCCCATTTTACGTAAGTATGAATTGGGTGGTGACTTGAGCGTACTTGGGAAAGCCATGTATCCCAGAATGCATTTCGGCGGAACACAGAAGCAGAGAAAAAGTATATAAACCTGAAATCAATATTTTCTGTGTCCCGGAACGGAATTTTAAAATAATTTGTGTGGAGAAATTAGTCATTTAGAATCCCAACATGTGGTTTGTGTAATAAGATCCAACGCCTTATAATATGACAGCAGCGCTGGAGGTGATCAGGTGATGATCTTGGTTTGATCGATAGATTTGCTGTTTCGCTGTTATTTTGTTTTTAATGCAAATGTTTTGAAACCTGACAGTTTGAAAGTCTGTATATTATTAATATTTTATTTATTTTAACTGAATTTTAGATTTATATTGAAGTCATTCTGACATTTTACATGTATTTAAATATAATATGGACATGTATATGTATGTATGTGTATATATATGTCTCAGTCTAATATATGTATTCCTCTACACTGCTGTAATATATCTATTTTACACACGGTACTGTATATTTTTATAAAAAATAATTTATAATTAACGTTAAATATTTAAAATGTGAAAATAATACGTTATATGTATGCATTTATTAAAAGTATGTTTATGTAAATGTATCAACACTGTAGGTGGCAATATGAGGCTTTAGCACTTTCCCCCACCCGCCATTCAAACAGTAAAACAAGGAAGTATGCTGCTGTTCCAATTGAAGAGATCGTACTAGTGGATTCCTGTACTATGGCGAGTATTGAGTATTGAGAAAGGGCCAAAGAATTGCCTCCTGGTGCCTAAATGCTATGTCCATCCATCACTTTTCAGAATGCATGTATTTATTTTTATATACATGACCTACCAGAAAATCTGATTTAAAAATAATAATAATAATAATAATTATGTGGAGGCTTCCTTCTACCGAAGTCCCAAGAAAACATTTTTAAAGATTTATTATAAACAAAACAAGCAAAATGTCTGCTGGTAGTCTGGTTGTTAGTAGTCCAAGAGAAGTCTACTGCAGCTATAAAGATCAGGCCTCTTGTACTGGCACCTCCTGCTCAGGACCAATCAGCTTCCAGGATAGACACTCACACACCTGCCATGTAATCAAGCATGCACACATGAAACTCACACTCACATGCATGCAAGGAAATGAAAAGCATAACCCTGGGGTCGTAACAATATTAGGTTGAGTTCTAGGGCTAGGGTTAGTCAAACCATATGAATTCTGTGAGATTTTGTAAACTCCAAAGTCCAAAATTTGGTCAAGTGGAAACACTAAATTGACAAATTGTAGTTGTGGGAGTAAGAGTGAAATGATTGTCTCTCTATGTTGGCCCCATGATAGACCAGGGTGCAATCTCAGCTAATCTATCAAAGTAAATGCCTCCGGTTCAAAATGATGTCATTCTGCATTCGCATTGCGTGAAATCCACAGCCAATGGAGACACGGCAGAACATCAAAATTAGTAAATTGTAATGTGGAGTGCCCAGGTGGCTATGTTCATCTCAGTTGTAGAAATCTGCTGTTGTTGTTAAAACTGACACTAATACAAAACAAAAGATCATTGACTGATGTGATGACATATCAGTTGCAGCAGAGGCTCTTATTGGTGGACACTTTGTATCAGTTTGGTAAAGGTATCTCAGTTAGTTTCCTGAGGAACAATATTAGTTTATTGAAAAATCTTTAAAATAAAGTAAGTAGGTTCCAACACAAGAGGCGTCTCAGGTCTGAATATATAATTTGCACAGTTAAGTTTTGAAGTTATAGCCTAAAAGTATGATCACTTTACCCGCTGTCATTTGCCCTGACTGCACTGAAAGCTAAAGGATCAGATCTGCGTTTTATGGAACGAAGAAAAAAAAAGACAGCACTTGAGGAAAATCATTTTATAGTGATCTTCTCCCTCTCTCTCAAAATAAAATTCTTCTCAATCCCTGAATTGATTTAAACTCATCAGAAGACAAAATCAAACTGTGAGCGAGTGGGAAGTTACAATGTGCGGTCAATGGAGCCACCGCTGCAGTGGCCATGTAGTTACAAAAGCACAGATCAATCAAAGGAAGAGTTCATTATATTAAAATCCATTTTTGCAAAATCTGTTTTGCATAACTCAGCCCGCACAGCTGTCACATGCACCACGAGTGTCTCTGGATTCACGTGGCATGGCGGGAGTTCAGAGCACTTGTGCTGCTGCCATAGAAATAAAGTTAATTCCATGTGAGCGTGACGTGATATAAAAAAAGTCCCAAGTATTCTGTCAAAGACTATTTCTAATTTACATTTGGCAGCAGAAGGGGAACCAGGAGGTGCAGGAGTTACTGACAAATGTTGTGCCAAGTAAAAAATAATGATGATATAAACCTGCAGGGAAATATGTAACATTCTTGTACACAAGCTAAACCCGTGCATAAGTGTCAACGGATCTTATGATATACTTGTGCTTTGTTTCACCCCAGACGCTGAACCTCTATCAGAAGTTTCACCTCCTCACTTTTTCCCTCCAACATTCAACAGATGATAGGTAATATAAGAACAACCTGCTTCTCTCAGGATTCTCCCCAGTGTCTAATGTCCTGATGAGTTCATTCTTCACGGAATCATTAGGGTTCAAATGTTAATGTCCACATTAAGATGCTTTCACAAAACCCAAGCACTGGGCCTCAAATTATGTGTCACTGGAGCTGTAATTTCCCAGCAGACCTGGGGAAACGTATATTTGAAATAGGTTTTTAACAAGTTTGCAGCTTGATTTATCTTCATTAGACACTTTTAAAAAGATGCTTAAAGAGAGAAACGGTGTGAAAAAATAAAGCAGAGCAATATATCTGCGGGATTTGTAGGTCACTCAGGTCACAGGAGTTGTAGTAGAACTATTTAGTGCAGGGATTTAAAACGAGCAAAGTTCATGGCAGTAAAATTGTCTTGAGACTTAAAACCTGGCTCCAAATTTAAACTAGTGAGGCGAGAGGAACCCAGCAAGCTTCTAATGTCCTCATCGTGCCTTATATTGTTGCTTTTTTTCATACAGGATTATTCACAGATTAACGTCGTATTCACACCAGCCCTTCTAGTTTAACTCCTGGATCGTTTTCTCGGAAAGTCCGGTTCGTTTGGGTAGGTGTGAATGCACACCCAAACTCTGATCTGCACCAAAGAAGCCAACTCTGGTCCACCTAAAACTTAGGTCTCGGTTGGCTTCAAGAGAACCAAATGCAGGAAGTGGACTGCAAGGCAGAGTATTGTGGGTAAACACAACCAAAACATACTGGCATGTAGAATGATAGCCGGGTGAAATGTCTGAGCGTAGATGTGTCGTATGTTCACATAAAACAAAATAAACAACCCAAGACTGATAGGATTTGATGCAGCGCCATGTTTTGCTCTGATGTAGAGGAAACAAAAGTTGTCCTGCATTAACCAACAGATGAGTTTCTTTTTTTTGTCTCGTCTTCTCCTTCAGTATTTCATGATGCAGCGCCACCTCAGGCGAGGAGGGGAATACGTTAGGTTTGGTTTGTTTCACGAAATTCCCAAGTCCCCAATCTTACCGAGTCTAGCTGACTATAGGTGTGAATACGATTTAAGTCAATACAGGCAAATGTAATTTAAATGAACTGTAGTATTACTATATTGTTAAAGTCACATACAAGTGATTAAAACCAGTCCTGGAAATTGGATCATTTAATCAATAATTAATCAACAAACAACTGTTTTTTTTTTTTTATATTTTTGTTTGTTTCTTTGTCAATCTGTTAAGGGACAATGTATGTACCTACACAGTGGCATGTTATGCATATTTGTATCCTGACATTCAGTAATGTGCAATGTCCCTAGTCAAATAAGTAAAGTTGTATGAAAAAGGTGGAAACGGCTACTATCATTTACACAGAATCATTTCATTCAGACCACATGGAAAGATTGATAATCTAGTAATCGAGTGAAGCAACTTCAACTACAATCATCTCGGCAGCTCCCAGGTTTTAGTTGAATAATTGGTTTTATTTAGTTGAATAAAACCATATTTACATACGATATACATTTATATTTCATCCACTATTTTGTATGTTTGATCGTTGACTGATATAGGTTGAGGGATATAAAGTAAAAGTTCACGACAAGTTCCTTCAGTGAAATATATTGTAGTGCTGCAGTTTGGAGAAGTCTCTCCTCCCTGAGGCTGCACAAAACATGAATGACAGACTGAGCTCACGGCAAATACAGTACATTGTGCAGGCAGGCAGTCTCAATCACACAAATGGTTTCCCCTCTGTTTTCCATTGTGTGTGTGTGACAGTGTGTAGGGCAAATAACGACTCTTGCTTGCCGGCAATGTGTATGCACCAGAGGCACCAACGTGCACCTTAAGGTAAAAAGTTTGTTGATACGATGCAAATAAAATGTGCTTCATTCAATTTGGATTTGTTGTCAAGTTCTTACAAGAAAAACCAAGTAGAGTGCAAATCTCCACCAAGGCAGAACATTTCCCTTAGATTCAATCAAGGTTTATAGCTTTGCCAACACCACGATGTAGATAATGAAATAACAATCTCCACTCCAGAAGATTGAAAGGCTTGGTGAGAAATTGAAAAAAAAAAAAAAAAAAAAGTGCTTGTCTTGCCATGTTAAAGAAAGAATAAAAATAATCCTTGATCTACCACCACATTAATCCGAATACCCACCAACATTTAATACAGGGCTGCCCAAAGTGGGGTCTGCGGGCCAAATTTGGCCTATAAATGGTTTTGTATTTATACAGCGCTTTTCCAGTCTTGATGACCACTCAAAGTTGCTTTACACTACAGTTCCCATTCACCCATTCACAACCATTCAGTCACACTTTCATACATTTTACTATTACTCATCTTTCGTACCCAATGACACATCAGCTTGTAGACTAGCGTTGCCAGGAATCGAACCCAGTTGAGGAAGACTCGCTCTCCCACTGAGCCACCGTTAAATGACTGCTGTCCGCTGCTACAAGCGATAAACAGCTAACACGTATGAAAGCGTGAACTCCGTGGCACTGGTCAAACTACGTGTTAGTGCTGGGACTGGTAAAAACCAGCACAATCCTCCTTGTATTTTTAAAACAGTGAGCTTTTAAGCGCCACAAGCAGAGAGGATCGAAGATATCCCCTACTCTCTTTGCTCCGTTTACGCAAGTGGGCTAGTACAAGTCCCGAAATCCTCATTGAAAATACATTGGAGTAATTTTCCGGAACAAAAAGTTTTAATATGAGAGTCAATGGCGATTCTCCACGTCCCCAAATGCCCAGAGAGGTGGGACCATTTAAACATGACTTGAATCTGACAATGACAGATAATATGTCGAGAACACTGATAAAAAACTACTTTTGCTGGACAGAGACGGCTGAAAGGAATATTAGTACTAAGGCTCTTTGGAATCAATTGGGGTCAAAAAATATCTTTCTTGTAGTCCTGGTAGTACATCGCCCAAACTGCCCCAATACACCGTCCACCCATGCTGATGCATGATCTGGTCATTTAGTGAAAGGCAGTGAATAAGCAATACATTCTCATGTGTAGCTACTTCAGGTTCTGATTCTGTTTAAAACTGAGCTACCGACATTTAAATACTGAAATTTAATGAAACAGGGGCAATTCACAAAAATAATGCAGTTGCTACAGCATTTAACTGTTTTATTGCTAAAGGAATGTCCATTAAGAAACCTGGGATCCCAGTTTCTGTTTGTATCTTTAAATTATACAGTAGGGCAATAATGTTTGCTTTCTGCTCAAACACACCTGATTCAACTGTTCAGCTGATCAACAAGCAACACATAAGCCTGATAATGAACTATATATTTGAATAAGGTGTGTTTGAGCAAGGAAAGTTATAAAACATGGAGGACAGTGGGTCCCTTGGACCAGGATTGAGAAACATCCGCAAGAAGTTTCAGTTTTGTGGAAAAAGTTTGAGCAATCTTGCTTTAACAGGTTCTTCCTTGGCCCATACCCTCCTCCATCTGCGCACTTTTTTGAAGCCTTTTTTTTCCCCTGTAGTCTTGCTACAAATCAGCAAATCAACAGATGAACATGTAGAAACATACCGTCCTTGGCAAAGGTAACGAGTTTCACCAGGTACGTGAAGATATATTGCTGCTTATGTGAACAGATGCACACAATGTCTCTTTCATTTTTCTGTTGCAAAGACGTGCAGATAATCAATAAGACTGCTCCTGTAATACATAAACCGTGTATTCCATAAACACTCAGCAAGTATTCTGTTACAGGAAAAAAACTGAACGCTTTCATTTCTTGCCGTCTCTCGACATATTGCATTCATTAAACTTGACAGCTTTGATGCTCTGAAGACAGATTCCCACCATCCTGCTCTACACCGCGCTGCAGATAAGAGTCAGTGACATTATTATGCATATTAGTCATAATACTTTGACGTGCTCCGATGGCTCTCGTTTTTGTTGAGTCTCATTTTAGGTTGCATCACTACATCAGTGACAGCTGCCTCCACCAACACTCCATAAACTGTGTGTTTTGTTTTTCCCAGAAGAAACAGACAGCTCTCTAATGCTCTGTCCGTCTTACGAGATATTCTGTTGACAGCCTCTCTGTGTTTTTGGCTATAGTTTGTTTTGCTCTGTTGGAGAAACAAAACTCCTCCGTGGTTCATGATGAAGGCCTTTCCCTTATGTATGATAACAGACAGACTTTAACCTTGACAGAGTAAAACCAGAGTTTGTTTTTTTAGCTATAACAAAAATATTCCCTTCACATCATCAAATACAAATGATATTTGTCGACACATAATGATAATTATAATACCACAGTTGGCGAGAATGGCGAGATACCCTGCCTTTCACTCTATGTCAGCTGAGATTGGCTCTAGCTTTACCTCACGACCTCAAGTGGAGGATATAAAGGGGTAGAAGGTAAGTGAGAGTGAGTGGTTGAATTTTACGTCATTCAAAAACAACAGCTATCTCATAAGAGATTGAACTGCCATTAATGGGATACAATTAACAAGCAACTTTGATTTGCTATAACCTGGAACTATCTGTTCTACAAACCTGTTTTGTAGCTTAGAGTTCAGTAAAGTAGCTTCACAGTGCATCAAGATGATTAGCAACTTCCCTACTTCAACCTCAGACATGAACGTGAACTCGACCTTGCAACCACATAGTTTATGAATAATGAAAGGATAAGCTTTGCCGGTAAGGGCTCCGGGGAAATGGTTGAGCAGTTGCCTTTAGTACTTTCTGCTACAGTATAGTCCCTGAATCTGTTTACCTTTGATACAGCTGTAGCTAATTCCTTTGTGATTCAGTGTTTGCATGTTATACATTTGTATTGGTTAGGGTGACTGTCAAAGGGAGGGATATTCATTTACATTAATGCATTTTGTAGGGAAATAACAGCCAGATTTGAATCAGAGTAATTAAAATATATGATTTTAAAAACGCAGCATTTAACTAATTGAAGAGTTGTTTTTCTTCTGCCTCAGTATTTCTTTCTAAGCATGTAGCACCAGTGGTGTTAGTGTTTTCTAACAAGCAATGAGCATGAATGACAATGAAGCTGCTTTTCTTTTGCTAATGGTTTTCAAATTTCTTTTTATTCAAAATAAAATTGTTATTTATGCTTCTTGGGTAAGCATGAATGATAAATCAACACATTTTCTCCACAGTCTAGTTTCTCAATTGGCCTGAAGGCAACATGGGTAAACAGCAGCAATCAATCACTGTGTCTGAGAGAAACACCTTTGTTGTGATGTTTCATTTTCTTATGCCACAGGGTCCATCTTTTTTTATTATAATTTTATGTTATCTTATTAATCACTTACTTAACTATTTTGTTTTATTCAGCAAAACAAAACGTTACTACATTTTCTAGTAGATTATACAAGATTAAGTATAATAAAGAGGTACTTTAAGTGACATTTTGGTTGGATGGGCATTTGGTGAATACAAAAACAGCAATTAGGAGATGAGAGATGTTGGTCTGAGGGCAACTTCTCTGTGTTACTCGTAAAAATGTGAAAAGAAAATAACACTGAGTGATGTGGGCGACCAGAACCAAGAAGCCCCATGATCTGTGACATAAAATATTTCTTTGTAAATCAAATCAAATTAAAAATAGGTAAAGGCGCCCTCTGTAACAATGTGGCCAAAAACGGTTACTACACTCAAAATCAAAACACTGCGGCGAGTCGTATCCGTTCCCCACTCCACCCCTCCCTTCCAGATTCGAGCTTGCCAGAGCGGTTAGCATATTCTTCGTCAGCAACGAGCGAGGAGCGAGCGTTTTAACATAAATGAGTGGCACTAAGACACACAATTCTGTTCTCTCAGTAAAGATGATGTATAATAATTTATGGTAACATTAGCTGTTGACCAGGGATGGATATATCAGATGGAATAACTTTATGCATGATACTTGACAGAACTGTCCTTCATTTTTACCTCCCCTTTTACAATGTTATATAGCAGGGCTGCCAACTTCTGAGAAAACCTTAGAGTGAGTGAGACATCGTGGCATGCGGGGAAAATTACCACCACACACCCACTATATTTATTTATGGTAATATATTATTCATCACAAGCTAATTAAAGCTTTATACCAGGGGTTCTCAAAGTTTTGATACCTGAGGGCCAATTTAGGAACCCAACATTGGACTGAGGGCCGCCAAAGGAAAAAAAACAGAAAGAAATCCCATTTGTAATCATTTTAATGACCAGATTGCAGTTCTACAGTTTACACTTATTGGTCTGAATCCAGTAATGTCCAATACACATTTAACAAGCTTAGTAGCTCCTGGATTAAAACTATCAACTGTAATTCATTGCGGGCCGCCAGAAATGTTTCTGCGAGCCGCCATTGGCCCCCGGGCCGCACTTTGAGAACCAATGCTTTATACAATAATATGGTAAATAATGTTGACACTCTCCGGAATCAATCCTACAACCTTCCCGACACAAGTCCACCTATTTAATAACTCGGCTACTGCTGTTATTCTCTCTGTCAGCTGCTGACAGAACAGAACCGCCACAGCCAGTCCACCACGGGGCGGTGATGGTGGTTCTGCCCAGAGCCACAACCCCCGCCGCACCGAAGCGGGTATGGCAGCCACCCCCGGTGCTTCAGTGCTACAGGACGGAAAGGAAAATGTTTTTTTAATGCAAATATTGTGACTGTATACTGTTTTTGGTGCTGAGTCTGAGTATGTTACATGAATATTATTCCTGAGTCTCTGTGACATATTAGGAGGATTTTATGGCCAGTTGCTTTAGATTTATTACATAATGCACCTTTAATTGTAATTTTCTTTGACAAGGCGTGCTGCAAAAGCCTACATAGGTTGTATAAAATACAGAATATAACATAATTAAAAAACTAAAATAACATTACATGTGCCTTAATACACATAATATCTGTTGAGAAAATTTACTGAGATATATAACTGACTATACCTGTTTCCTTGTTGATTTCTTTGAGACGAGAGTTTGAGATGGTTTGTTTTACTTTCCTTGCTCTGCCTGGAGGTAACATTTTCAAATTCAGTGTGACAGGAACATTTAGAATTAGATTTTCCAGTTTGATTACAAAACCTTTTGTTTGCAAAGATAGTTCAAAGTGACCCATTTCTGAGGCATCACTTCTATTATTGTCCTCACCATATTCTTGATTTTAACTGTCTGTACTGTTATGGAGCTGTGCAGCTTAAAGCAATAGACGTTGGTGCAGGGAACTGACAAACCTCATTTTTAAGTTGTCTATCAAAGAAGTACTGTAAAGTGGTGGACATATTATTATTTTATATATATAATGATATGTATGAGTTAGATTGAGGTGAGTTGAGCTGCAACTCTGCACATAGAGTGCATCTGTTGTTAATGTACTGTATCTCACAACCATACCTAACACTTGAACCATCCCTTTAATAATGTTGAGTCAAAATTACTAAATTACTCTTTCTTGGAACATCCTCTCATTCTTTAAACGAAAAAAGGGCAGACAGATTCAGGGCTCTCACTTCTAGCTGGTGGCAGAATTTATATGTTAGCTACTAATTAAACTCATGATTGCTTCATTAAATGGTTGAAAATATTGCCCTCAGCAGAATTTTTTTTAAAATGTTTCAAGCTTTAAAACAAGAGCATTGTCAAGGGATTCTTAAGGTCCAATATGCAACAGTCACTTTTACAAGAGATTACCCAATGCGAGTATATGTAGTAGAGTATTGATGTCTTGAGCGGAGAGTGACATCACTCTGCTCTTGGCCAGTTGAATACAGCAGTAGATGCAACAAGTAAGCAATTGTATACTGGCTAAGAGTCGTTCTTAGGCTCAATCCCATTTCACTCCTTGCCCCAAAACACTTAGCCCTCAGTTTTCCATGTTTCCATGATTGTTGTCGATGTAGAGGGGTGGAGTGAATGCAAATAAACTAATGGCGCTATTCCATTACACAGTTTTAGCACGACTCAGCTCGACGACTCTATTAGTGATAGTACCTGGTACCTGGTGCTTTTTTTTAGAACCTTCTCTGGTGAGGTTCCAAACGAGCTGAGCCGATACTAAAATGTGACGTTAATAGACTGCTGGCCACTGATTGGTCAGAGAATGTCGTCATGAGCATGCTGTAGATCAGTTGAAAAGACATAACAATCCTGAAAACATGTGTTAATCTCAAATGTTTAGCAAGGAAATGTTTAAAATCTCAATATTTAAAGCTCCCATACACCGGATGGGATGTTTTTTGTGTGTGTATCTGCACCATTACCTCTTTTTTTAAGCCCTAAAGTTTCAAAACAAACAGTTCAGCCACTGCTGAGAACACTGGGGTTGTATTGTATTTCCAGACTCTACAAGGGAGCAGGTACTATGAAGTAATGGGAAACGACATGACTGATACCAAATAAGTAGAGTAGAACCGATTAGTGCTAGTGTTTTTTGTTTTATGACAGTCTTTGACTCTCAGGCAAAAACAAGTTGCATCTGATTATCTGCGTCACACTCTTGGAAGAATCTACCATGTTGTGGGGCTAGTTTTTATGCACTAGGCCTTTTTACTCACCTCGAAGGAGCAAAAGTTAGGAGTAAAACTGAGAAATGGGATTGAGGCAAAGTGTCCAGCTGAAGGTGATCCTCTGGCTTTACTTTAAAGTAAAGCCTTTCTCCTCCGGACTCTTACTGTAATTCATGGTCTTTTGCACAAACCCTTGCACAGCTTCACATTTCTGTTTGTTGTGGTCTTTCATCCTGAGGTTCCTCACAGGTTTGCACCTGTAATTATGCTCTTACTAGCAGCTATAAAAACATGTCCAAAAAGTAGATCTTAGCTGTGAAGTACTTACTAGTAAGGTGTGAACGCTGTAGCCAGGAGTCGTGAGATTCCTGCACATCAACCTGAAGGTTGCACCTGTATGATTAATTTAATACATTTATTCTTCATGGCTCTCTCTCCTGCTGAGCTACTCTCTCCCTCTTCATTCTCGCTCGCTTCACAGAGTGACCCTGCTTTTCCTGAGACACTTCCTTCGTCACACACGCACACCTGCCCGCCTCCTCCTGTGTGCGTATGCGTTTCATCTATCACCGCTTCCTCTCTCACAGATGATGCCACCGCATTACTCCTTTGCGTCGCCCTGTAGGTCTGAGCGCCCTTCACCCCTTGTCGCACTTATGCCACAATAAACTGTATACGTTGCTGTGCTGACGTCGCACATTTACTGCTTTCTCACATGTTTCATGCAAGTAAACAAATTAATCACTGCTGGCAAACCCTCCCTCCCGCTGCTGATATCTGTGTCCTCAGTTACACTCGGTGCATAACAAACTCCCCTTAATGAGTGATAAAATCCAGGCTGAATCAGGTTAATGGCAGCAAATGAACAGCAAGTAAATTGAAACAACACCGTGACTTGTTTATAAATTGGAGGATTTGCAAACCACTGACATCATCCACAGGTTTCTTTGACCAAACAGTTGAACATGTATGTTTGCTACAAGGCAACACATCGGGTCGAATTTGTTAGTTAAAGGTGAAGTAAGTAGTTTATAGTGCCATCTAGAGGAGAGGCTGAAATTTACAACAAAGAACTGCTCCTCTGCTCACCCCCTCCCTTCCCTGAGCGCTACGGTATCCGCAGCGGGTCGAATGTCGTCGTTGTCGTCTTTCTCCGTGTCAGCAGATGAGGTTCGTGAGGCGAGGGAGAGGGCGAGCTACCGGGGCCATAGCAGACGAAGCGGAGAGAGAGGAGGCGGGACTTCTGCTACAAGTAAAGAGACGCTTGATTTGTTCTCTCGCGTTTGTCCTTACAGGCTCCGGTAGAAACATGGCGTCTCGCTGCTAACAGTGGCAATGCAACAGCGGCCCGTGACCATGTTATTTTACATGACTTTTTGAAACACTACGAAAATGAAACAAAACTATTATACAGGGACTAGACAATGCAGGAGCACATAATATGTATAAAAAGTGGATTTTGGGTTATATAAACCCATAAATACTACATATTGTCCCTTTAAGTGCTGCACAGTTCAATGACTGAATTGAATCGAGCTTCAATGTGGATTACATCCTGATTTTGGATCAACCAAACATACTGAATAGGATTAGGGCCACATGTAAAGATATTTTATGAAAGAAGGTAAACAAAATAAAACAGCATGAATTCTAAGATAAATCAGAAATATCAGATTAAAGTCAGAATTCAGACATTTTCTCACAATTCATGCTGTTTTATTTATTTTCTTCTTTCTTTTTTTTTTTTTACACATGTGGCCCTAATACTAGGTCCAAACATGACCCTATTGTTTTTAATCAAAAATAACTACGACATTACCCTGTACGTAATACAATAATACAATTGAATTAATCATTTATAATGCATGAATCCTCATTAGTATGTAGTTTATAAACACAGTTATACATGTTTTACTCATCGCATCAGCTGAAGAACAGTGTCAGCTGCTTTAATCCCTCAGCTTGGTCCAGCAGGAGGATCCTCCATACTCAAGCAGCCAATCAGTATCCTCCTCCAACAAACAAGATCTTTGATCAACTTACAAGGGACTGCTGTCTCATCTCTCTCTGTGTGTCCAGCAGTCGCTCAGTACATGCCAACACTTCAGCACACCGCATATGTAGAGGCTTGCTTATAAATGATGAGTACAATATTTCTAACTGTGTTTATAAATCCCGTACTAATATTGATTCATGCATTATAATGCTTGCTAGTGTGTACCTATTATAAAGTGTTACCCAGATGTACTGTAGATAAAGAACAGGGGGAAATTATTTAAATTTAATCTTAAAGTGAAAGTCCATTTTCAAAGGAATAAAGATTCTTTGGCCAAAATGCAAATCAAACATTTGAATTCAGGCTCAACATTGTTGACCCTGATATGAATGCATTGGTTGCATAATACTGAGATATGTTGTATCTATATTTCATGGTGAGTCCGAATTTTCCTACTTTGGCATGGAATTTTTTTCAAATTGTATTCTTTTATGTTTCATATTCTTCCAAATAAAGTAAAAAATAATAGCTAAAAAAGAAATATACTGTTTTCTGGACTCACTCCAGATCAGACGATGATAGAAACATATGTCTGGCCAGTTTGGCTGTTTGCGGTCGACCATCTGCTCCATTCTTGTCAAGGTCATGTTCCACATCAAACGCGTCGTATAAACTCCCTGCACCAGTTCCTTGGGATGGTAATGACGTTTTACTTTTATCATGGGCGACCGTGGACGAGGGACATTTTCCTTTCCCCCTTTGGCCGTGAGTGGAAACGAGAGAAATGCTCACCAAAAGAAATGATGGAACGCATTGGCCATTTGTTCGAGTGCTTAGAATGACTGCTATTTTCCAAAGGAGTGACCTCTCACAGTTGTGCAAATAATGACTCTTATTCAGCATCATAAGTGGAAGTGCATTGACATTTACTTCTACATGGAGCCCGACAAAAGAGAGACATGGTTGGTATATTAAATATTATTCATAAACAAAAATACAAAAATTATGCCAATGAGATTCAGTCATAGTGTATTTTTCGTGCCTTTAAACATTCAAAAGAAGAGAAAACACCCCCACCTGTCATTCAAAGTGTCACTGAGTGGGTTGAAATGTCCACAAAGAGACCAAAAATCTTTAACCCTGAAACTATGTGAGAAATGGCTTTGGAAAATATGAGATATTTAATTTCTTTCACATGGATTTTGATGGTTTTATTCCAGATTATGTACAAACAAGGTCATTTCCAGATGTGCCTATCAGATGCAGCTCAGGACTATACTCACAGTTTAAGTTCAAATTAAATTAACATCTGTGTGAAGACTTAATGGTGTTGTTGTGTGTTTGAATATACAGTAAATGCTGATTGTATAAGGTGCATAACTGCATCATTTAGGCTGAATCCTGCCAAAACCTCAACAAGGATTTCCTGATCACTATATTTTTAAAGAAGGTTGCAGCTAAAGGGAGACCCTCTCGATTCTGCTTTATACCACCAGCTGCAAATTATAGTTTGGTGACATACACTGATTATGTGATTATAGCTGCAGGCTCAGAATACTCAACATAAAAATGAGGCACAGCATGCAGGGTATTTAGAGAACCGGCAAAGTTGCTTCATCGTGACTATATATGACTGTAGATTTGGTGCCGGGGAAGGAACTCCTATTTGTTATAGGAATGCATGTATTCCATTCGGTTACAAAAAGAGTTGTAATGAAAATATGGATTGTTTCAAATGCACCAAGCCCAGAAAGAGTGGCTGACACACTTGAAATGGGTAGAGTTCAGTCTACATTCAGACTACAAAATAAGTACATAGAAGATAGAAGAACTTTTTATACCAAAACCACCTGAGAAAACATTGAGCTCTCAAAGTAACACCATTATCACCAAAGTTAAAATGCAGATACTTGTGAACTTTCCTCCTCCTCCTCTTCCTCACATACTGTATACTGGTATAGCACCACATTCGAATGTGGTGCCAACTTCAGCGTCGTCACGCTGGCTATCCTCCTGTACGCGTTGACGTCAGATCCATGTGCAGTAAAGCAAAAAACAACAAACATGTCGGATTATATCCATCAGTCCGACATTCAAGTTGCCTTAGCTGCTCTGATACATATCCAGGAGTCATTTCAGCAATTACGCCGAGTTAATGTTGTGGTTTTTCGACTATGGGCTACTCAGCGCTACTAGAGAGAAGTAGAAGGACGTTTCAGTGCATGCGTGCGCTCCTGGTGTTGTTGTATGACAGTGCTTCACCGTGCCACCTAGCCACCTGGCATGCATACTACATCAAATTTCACACACTTTTGCGTCACCGCGTGCATGCAGATTTCCACCCAAAGACGCTCGTCTAAACGCGAAATAAAAAGTGGGAACGCAACGGCACTTTTGCGGTTTGTGTTCAGATCGTTGTCGTGTAAAGCTAGCCTAAGATGCAGCGAGAGATAAGCTGAGTATTATTATTATTATTTAATTCAGAATTTAAAAAAAATGTGTTTCTTTTTACGCACTGCGGTCAAAACTCCTCAGCTCCACCATGTACACGTGTAAGGTGACTGCTGTAAGTCAAATAAAATGTACATGCTGTACAGTATATCTGCCTTCAAGCAACTTTGATCGCCATGTTGCTCGCACATCAATCATTAAAAAAATACAACTGAAGAAGCCTCTTGGATGAGAGATGAAAGGAGAAATCTTCGTTCAAAAGAATGACCGTCTATGTTTCAGACACTGAACTGCATTCTAATGGTCTACTAGCTGTCCATTAATGCAAGAAGAGGCATTAAAAACCTAATGTCATCACTGACAGTGGTGGTGAAATAGCGTCGCTCGTGCCATTGACATTTTACTCATGATACGCCGGCGTTGAACCATGAAGCATCGAATGAGCACTGTTAAATGATGCACGTCAATTACAGCCCCCAGTTATTTATTGACTGTAAATATTTACACTGAAAATTATGCTTTAAGTAAATGAAAGGGGGGGATTCTCAGAGTGAATGTGATAGATATGATGTGAGACTGACACGTGCTGGAATGTTAACGCCAGAGAAACCCCGCCGCATATGTAGAATGTCCCCAAGAGCTATTTGGGAGCAGTAAAGTAAATATGACTGATAAGCCAATACATCTCTCACATCGATTTACATTGTTTCTCTATTACCAGTGATGAATATCGGCTTTCAGGGCCCAAAGACATTACCTATGTTCTTTGCCGTTGGATTGTTTTTAACTGTCTTCTCTTCAAGCGTACACTGTGGTGGCTCTTCTCTTACAAACAAGTTTGACTTCGATTAAACTGGGAATATGTAATAATAATAATAATAATAATAATAATACAATTAATAGAAAATAGAGTATTGCAGAGGTAACTAGGAATGTGAAGCACCAATGAAAACATGCAGTGTAACAAATGTGACTCAGGTTCTGTGTGAATTTGACCAAAGCTCGAGATGAATTTCGTTTTTTGCTGAACGAGCCTCATGTGTAACATTTTGGAGAGTTTGTTGTCAAACATAAAATTGAACTAACCATGCATAACATAAGCGTATAATCACTTTAAAGTTTAAAATACAAGGCTTTTATAGGGCCTTGCTTCATGAAAGCCACCCTATTGCACAGCAGCTGACAAGGGACAAACCAGCCAGCTAATATTTCTGGTGTTTTTATTTGCATATTTATATAGCGCTTCTCTAGTCTTGATGAGGACTCAAAACTGCTTCACACATTCACACCAATACGTCCATACAGAGCATGTGCGGAGCTTTTTTTTCTATTAAACAACACCAGTCAGGAGCAAATCGGTGTACGGTGTCTCGCCAATGGAAACGTTGGCGTGTAGTCTTGGAAAGCCGTGGGCTCTAACCCACAGTCTTCCAGCTCTACCACTGATCCCCAAGTAGAAGAAGATTAAAATACAAAATGGCTCATCAAAGATAATACCTGAACCAACTTAAAACATCTGTATTCACGAGAGTCTCATGAGTAGTTAGACAAACAGCTTGACATGCTTTCTGGTACATAAATGCCACCATAGTTTCCTCGGTCTCTCCGTTATACATCACTAATTCTTACACACTGGATCTTTAACGCAAGTCGTGCTGTTACCGTTTGTTTTGTCCCTGATAACAGAAAAGTACAGTGTAATGTAAATACGTGCATGATTTGAAACTAAAGCCAGCCCAGCAACTGTAACCAAGCCTGACCCGATTTAAAAATATTATGCAAGCGCTCGTACCAACCAAGTCATTCTAATTTGCACACAAACAAAGTGAAGCGTTAATGTGTGTAGGCGTCTTCTCATAAAAATACACTTTCCTCACAGACACAATTCGTACTGCGTGCACCGACAGAATGGACAGAGGCTAATGTGAGACTCTGTTTTTTTTATTTGTATTTATTTTTTCAAAGTGATGCTTCATTAAACCATCAAATACATTTACATGTTGATGGAATGTCAGCAGAGCCGCGGACATTTGCCTACAGCATTCAAAGAAGAGTCCATGAGAGTCAGCAAAAAGCTCTGTAAAGTCTGAAGTGTAATGGCTGTCGACACACAGAGCCTGGAGTGCTCTGTGCAGCAAACCAGGAAGAAGGTGCTTTGTACTGTAGCTGGATCAGCACACACTGCATGAGGGGGACCAGGGGGTTTGTTACATAGCGTGACACACACACACACTGCTCTATGTGAACGTCCTGCCAGATTTTTGAAAGTAACACACTGAAAACCCCCTGTCCAATCTGACATCATCATATTTTGACCATGTGCCGAGCAGAGGTCTTACTGCATGAGTGTCACATGATGTGGAAAAGGGACTCGACAGACTTGCTCTGGTCTCCAACTGCCAGACTGAACTCAACAGTATGGTTATGTGGGACTGAGCTGGACCTATTTATTCAGCTCCATGAATGCCCAGGACATATATATTAGTGCTGTCTGTTAAACGCGTTATTAATGGCGTTAACGCACAGCCATTTTACGTCGTTTTATCACCTGCTTAACACTCTTTTTAGCTGAGCAAACTTTTAGTTTTTTTTCACATGCTGTTGCAGCAACTGGTAATGTTAGAACAACTACAGCACCACACCAGATCTAGCTAGACTGGAAACAAAACAACAGACACGCTGCACCAGCCGGCCAGAGAGTAGTCCGCTTAAACGTTATGTTTTGAGTGGATGGCGAGCGCTGTGCGCTTCTCCGCTAGATCCTTCCTCGGATTAGCTCGTTACGGCAACAACAAATTAAACCACAGGACTTCGTCTGCGCTGAAGAACGGCTCTTTATTCACAGCACTCCGGGGTGATACGCAGCCTCTCTGATTATAGTGCAGCTCTCACAATAAGAGGAATAACTGAAAATTATGCAGGGTGACAGAGATATTCACGTGCGGTTCGCTAATGTAAACATATGGAACACATTACTTCCTGCTTCACCTACACACCTCTCTGACGTCACACACTACACAGTACACTAATGTCTCACAGCTCCTCACACACACACCAGGTTTAGCCTGTAACATAGATTAGTTTGTCTGCCAGGGTGGTTCAGTACGGTGGCCCTGAGATGCAAAACACAAACACAAACCACAAAACACAAAAGAAGTCAAAAACCTTTTTGGCATATGCGCTGGGTGAGCAGCTTCATAGGAATAAACGGAGCTAAAGGGGCGGGACTATCCAGTTCTTTATGGAAAGCTCTTTGTGTTGCAATATATACGTATGGAAAGTGGAAATAAATACTGATCGACTTTTCTGCGCTCGTGTTAAAGGTACATCTTATTTTACACATCATCTTTTCTGACCCTTTTATGGTTAAAATAAGCAAACAAGTCCAGATCGACATTGTCAGGCATAGGTGTTAAAGGGTTAAGAGGGCAGTCACTTTCAGATGCAACACACTTGTACCTGAGAAGGTTCCCTCCTGAGCCCTGGGTTTGTGTGTCCTTCTTGATAAAAGCTTTGGTCAAATGATTAAATGTAAATGAACCATCAAATCTGATCAGTAATGAATCAGATTTGAATAAGATATTATATAATACGGCAAGTAATCTGAATGTAGCTGAAAAGAAGTCTAATATAGGCAAATGTTCCTAATAATCCAGAATTGTGTACATTTAAACAGTGGAAACAATGTTTCTGAGTTAAGGATAAAGGGCTTTCCAAATGTATTCAAAAAATGTTTTTAAAGTAATGGGAAGAGAGAATGAGTTAAGAGGTTTATTATGATGATTATTATGGTTATGTTTATTTGTTTCAAATATATTAAGTGAAATCACAAGCCTTACACTTTCATTTCAATCACTGAGACTCAAAAATAATGACTGCTGTAATGTATTGTTCTTTCAACAAGCGATAAAGAATAAACTATTTGGAATAAATGCAGCCAAAGTGAAAAAAGGTTATAATAATAATAATAATGCATTATATTTAAGGCGCCTGTCGAGACACTCAAGGTCGCCCTTATGACACCCATTCATTTACAAACGATGAGCAAGTCATCATAAGATACACGTGGTGCCATAGATAGTCCAGTGTCCTGCATGAATCATTTGATTCATCAAAAAATTAAAAATCCTCATTAAATTGTTTTATCATGGAAAAATTAAAAGGGAAATCAATTATTTACCGCACCTAGTATTCAGTGACCCCATTGTCATTGTATTAAAGGTGTTTTTAATTTTGTTTAATTCAATAGGCAAGTGCGGGCTCACTTCTTTTAAAACACAGCTTTTCTGTTGTATTTCTAAATGGAACTCTGTTGTTGGCGTAATGGAATTTTCATGGCAAAATAGTTATGCTTTTTATAATTTTTTTTTATTTAATGGAATTCAATGCACTCACTCCAAACTCTTTTCTGCAAGTAATTATGCCTGGATACCAAACATCAGAGTAGATAGGTGACACAAACACAAATAAATAACAACCTGTTATGAATAGAGAATAAATAATGTTTTTTTTTTTGCAAAAGAGAATAAACTGATTTAAAATACAAATGGAGGGATGATAGCACAATACATAAAAACTACTTACAGTGTTTTTGATGAAACTGTATCAAGTAGAAAACCCAGCACATACAGTGCATTATTATAATAGCAATGATATGTGATGATTGTTTCTGGGCAAAATATTGAGATTTTTTTTTTTTTCAAATGTGTCTTGACAACTTCCCGTTTAATGGTGCAGCTGCAGATCATGTGACCAGACTTAATTATCCACTGTTCTCTACTGACTTGACTTCACGTCATGCACTTAGTGCATTGTCAGTGTATGTGGGACAGCTTTTTTCTTGCATATTGTATTAATTTCTTTTGTGAATAATGTCAGTTTAAAATATAAGTAATGAATTGGTGGTGACTCTGTAGTTGTGACATCTAGGCAAGCATTTAATTTAATAATCTTGGCAAGGACTGCATATTAAAATTAACTATTGTATTCCAGTTTAAAACGTTAAGCCCAGGAAGTTTGAAAGAAGTAGCAGTTACTCCAGTCTTTGGAGAGATTATTATTATATATATATATGTACATATATTTAAATTCAGTAATTAAAGGTGCATCCCTGCTGGACAGACATATTTTCCATATAGATCTGTGATCAAATCTTCCAATGTAATTATTGTATTATTATTGATTTATAGGCTAAGACGCTATTCACTAAATTAGTTTGAATGTATCAGATAGTTAATTATCTTTATGGAAACCGAGAACACACATTTTAATTACCCTGTCATTCTCGTTTATTCCTACAGAGAACCGATTAATACATGTAATTGTACTTGTAAAAGCTTCTAATTAAAAATAAGCTTTTCAATGGCACCCTTCTGTGAAGTGTGTAAGAGATTTCTTCATATCCACTGTAATTGTGCTCCATTTTCTTTGCACAACGCAGTATTGCTTCTAAGAATGAGAAGCTCTAACATCAATGCATTGTAATTTATTCTCAAGGAAAATAAACAAAGAACAAACCCCCTATGTTGTAGTCCTCTGCCTAAGGAGAAGAATGTTGTTGTAGTTGTTTTTGACAAGGCTGAGAAATCAGGAAATGGTGTGAAGAAGCCAGAACTTTTCTTTTATTGTCTTCATTCAGCAAAACTGAATCAGGTCAGAGGTGCAGCGCTATTTGTTCTCGTTTTCAAGTGGCAACCGGTCATTATTCAAGCTCCCACTTTGAAGCTTTGAGATTCACAATTTCACCGGGGCCATGTATATGTCATTCATTCACAGACATCACCTGCAACCCGCCTCCTATCAGATGATGACAGCTGCCAGTTTCACCCGTGACCGTTCATGTGCTGTGCTTTATTGTCCGTTTTCCTCTCAATGGGAAAATAATTCACACAAACTGACATCCTGTGCTATTGAAGAAAACCTGAAACTAGCAGTTGAGACCATTAGCTCGCCAGGAAAATGTTGATTGATGTTATAGATCAAGTGAGAAAGTCGGCTCATTGACCAATTCACTTTAATTCCCCCTTGTGGCTACTACTACTACTGCCATCCAGTGATGGTTACTGGTCTTTGAAACAGGGTCCAGTTATTCATATATAATCATGGAAATGCGACAATTATGTAAAACTGAAATGCTTGAATAGTGTTTTTTTATTACACTGTATATGTGCACATGAAAATAGTCTATATACGAACAGCTATTTGTCGCACAAATTAGTTCTGCCTTTCAGACAGTTTCTCCAATCATAATTCACCAAATAAGTCATCACGCAGGAGCCGTTTATGCCCACCCACTGCTCCATTGACTCCCCGAGAAGCTGAGCTTCCGTGGAAGTGACATCTTTTGCCACATTTGTTTCTGTTGAACAGCTGAAGCTGAGTTTCAAGTAGTTTTAATTTGGTGGCTGCTATGGAAATACATCATATACGAAGATCCATCATACGTGGTAAACATCTAACACATTCTAGCCCACATTTAGTATTGAAATGTGAAAACAACACAGACATTTGTGTCAATGCTGTCTTAGAGCAATCACCACTGCTTCCATCCTTAGTTTTTTTAGACATCAGGAAGTTTTCCTTTTGCCTTGGTTCCCTCCTACTTATCAGGCTTCCCTATTCAAACTGGAAAACTCTGTCCATTTTCATATATAGACTACGGCCAAACTGGCTGCTGTGCAAAGGAATCCATTGTGGCATCACACGGTTGATGTGAAATCAAGCTGAGCTCACAAACCATGGAAAGAGCCATTTTCCACTATGCACCTCCTTTGACCTCCTTTAACCTCTGGAGCTTATGGGCCAAAGTATTTTATCAGTGAAGGAACTTAAGCTCAAAAAGTCATGCATTTTATATCCTCTGCGATATGGAATGCCCGAATGACCTGAACCGTGGAGGTCTGAGTACAAAAATTGAACACAAGCAACGGTGGGTGCCATAACCACAAAGGTCCCTGTGAAGGCATGTACACTAAAGGTAAGGAGCGCTGACAGCCTTTAAGTGCTGGGGAAATACAGAACATAAAAAAAAAAGACCAGCCAACTCTTTCGAAAAATAATGGAGCTATCAGCTGTAATGACATGGTCTCTGCAGCGGGAGACTCTGAGAATATTCAATCGGAAGGCTATAAAAGAGCATTGTCAACCCTGTTAACAGCCGACCCCTAAAAGCAATGTCTGGTTCCATGTTAGGATGTAACCAGTGGAAGCACTTCCTCTGTGCACTCCATCCACCCCAAGGAGATTGAGTGTGAAGATAATGCACCAAGAAAGATGTCATAGTCACAGCTTAGGCCTCCGCTCCCATACCAATGTAGTCATACTCTGGAGGCATCAACAAGGTGTACGGACAAGAAAGTGATAAATCTAATACACGCTGACTGAAAGCTCACAGAGTCAGAAGCAGTTAAGGGATTTTTTTTCCACCATTCTTTTTTCTCTGTGCCTTTTTTTGCATGCACACTCACACGGACTCGAGCAGAAACAGATTTCTCTATTCTATCTATTGCCACTTTGAAATACTGTACTCTCAATGATTGTGGATGTCATTAAAAATGCACCGGAGGCTTCTTCGCCATCGAACACGCCTGCAGCATCACCCGAGTGACCTTGTGTGACTGGAGGTGAGCAGAATGTCATAAGTATGGATTGTAATATATTTTTGACAGGGTTATTTCATGAGGTCACATGGGAAATGGAGATGTCAGCACACTGTTGTCAAACCTATAATGTAAACAGATATTTTACATGCTTGTCACACGATGCCCGACATCAGGAGGCTGCGAGAGAGCAGTTGCCTCGGGATCACATCCCTGCTTTTAGATTTACAACAAATACACGAGTGCTTTATATGTAATGTAACCTATGAAAGAATATTGCTGCAATACATAGCAAGGAAAACGACCAGTCATAAATTTTATGAACTATATATCATTGGCTGTTAAGTGTTGATGCAGCTGTTGGAGGATATTTGCTCTGTGTGCATCCTCACATTAGCAATCAGGGCTCTGTAGCTTCCGGGTGACAGTAATGAATTACTTGCTCTTTATGGACAGCAGGGAACCCAGATAAGTGATGGTTTTCCTAGGTATTATTCTGTTTAAAGATGTGAACTTTCACATCATTGCGTCTCCCGCTGATTAAGAGCAGCCACGGGTTATAATTAACACTTTGATTACACTGATTGTAAGCAAAGGTATTTATCAGATGAATATATTTTCTCGGCTGATGAATGTTTCCAGGTTCCATCATCAAAAAGATAAAGAAGGCACAGAATGTACACAATAATTGGTGCAAAAATAAGTTATGACAAAGGACACAAAACATATATCACTTATTAAAATAAGGTTAAAATAGCACCTAAAAAATATTACAATTGAATTGTTTGTTATAAGTGACATCTCAGTAACAAAGTGCCAATTGACACACAGCAGATGGGTATCCACATTTAATTTCAATCAATTGAAGTCATTTTTTCCAGCATCCTTTGTTGATTTTAGTATAAAAAATATGTTAATTGGTTATTCCATTTACATGAACCCCATAGATCAGATCCAGCCTTTCTGTGTGGAGTTTAAATGTTCTCACAGCAGAAGGGCTGGTTCTTTCCAGATTACTCCACACAATCCAAAAACAGTCAGACTGGGATTAGATTAATTGAAGACTCTAATAGGTACAAACGTACATGGGCTGCTGACGTGTCCAGAGTGAACCCTGCCTTTCATCTCATGTCGGCTCTTGTAAATGTGGAAGGACATATTTTGCATGTAAAAAAAAAAGGCATATAGTCTTTATAAAGTCAAAGATATAAACCCTTTATATCCAACACTAACTTTAATAACACCCTGGAAACTTCTACCATCTCTGGAGATACACTTGAGAGCCGCTTTGAGTTCGCACCCCACTGTGCCGATTCCAACCTTGGAGTCACACACGGGAATATGCAGCTACCTGCAAGTATAAACACCCTGTGGGTCATAAATATAGAAGTCAAGGCCTCATTAAAGTTTGAATATGTGGATTCTGTTGTAAAAAATAAAACATTTTTACACAGCTAAATCTGTGCTCCATGTTTTTAATTGTTCACACGCAAACATACGACCTCAACAATTGCGATTTTGTTTGGAGTATATTATGCATTCTTTGAATCCTCACAGCGCAGAGTTCGGTTGCATTGCAATGCACCAAACCTAATAAGCATCACCATTCAAGGCAAAATGTGCCTTGAATGGTGATGCCAAATCTAACATTTGGTGCATTCACAGTACAGCCATTTTTTTCCTCCAAGCCAGTGGTGTACCCTGCAAGATATGCAGTTTTAAATTCCAGCCAAATTCAACAGGAGCTGATTCGTTCCTCTTTGTCTGGTTGACGGAAAGCCAATTATTAAAATTACTGGGTGAGGTTTGATTGGATTGAAATCCAGCGGTGGCTGGCGGGGTGTGTGTGTATGTGTGTGTGTGTGTGTGTGAATGGTGTTCAGCAGAGCCAGATTACAAAGCAGACACCCTCACGTCAGCCAACCAGCAACATTCTAACATTATATTCATGTCCATCAATTGCATGCACAGCCAAGACACGGAACACACACGTGGTAGAGAATTCATCCATTTTCATGAATCGCTTTTGTACGTCTTATGAATAAAATGTACAGCAAATGTGACAAACTGAATCTTGTCTCGATGCACATGCAAGAAATTTCTTGCGATCTGCAGCTTGAATAAATCATTTGGTAACACTTTCTTTTGCATTAGGTAATTACTAATGGTAATAAGAAAGTAAATACAATGAAACTATTGAAAAATACTGGGCATTTAACTGCTAACTATAAAGTAAAGTTTTTTCCAATCGCACGTTTTCCAGTTACATTCGTATTAGCCATTGTACACCTAGGCTAAATAAATATTGGTTTTCTTGGTTATTCCTTTTCTTCCTCCAATCTATTAAGCCAATTCTTCCGTAAGGGAGAAACGTAACAGTAAGTACAATGAAACTATGGCCACAATGTTGGGTATTTACCTGGTAACTATATGGGATATTTTAGTGTATTATTGGTTATAAGCTGACCAGACGAAGGACTTCAAGGGGGTTGCGAGTCTGGTGAGTGGCACTGCTACTCTGCTGTAGTTCCTTATGAAGTATCTGTAAAAGTTGGCGAAACCCAGGAGCTGCTTGCGGCGGGAGGTAGTGGGCGAGTCCTTAACTGCAGTGATTTTGGCCGGGTCGGGAGAGAGTCTGCCCTGTTCCACAATGAAATCAAGGAAAGGTATAGATTTTGCAATGGATCTAGTGGACGAGTTATTCAACATGGCGGTTGCCCATTGCGCAGCTCTACCAGAGAATAGGTTAACAACAAAAGCTATTTTTGCGCTATCAGACAGGTATGTAGAAGGCTGTAGACTGAAAACAAGTGAGCACTGGAAAAAAAAAACTTGAGCATTTGTCTAACTCTCCGGAGAAACGTTCAGGAATAGGAAGAGGCTAGCCGATGGTTGTGGCAATAGTGAAGCTAGGTTAACGCACTGACGCTGCTACTTCAGAAAGTAAGGTTTTGTGTTTTCCTAGCGCCTTGAGCTGAGAGTGCCTGCCGAAAAGGGTCGCTGTCTGTTGAGCCCATGTTGGTCAGAACGTAATGTTACGCCTCTCTTTAAGGAGAGACGAACGAGCTCAAAGCTCGACCCAGTTACAGACAGATCGACACGACACCAGAGTAAAACTTAACTTAACTTTGACTGTGAGTAGCAGGCGTCCCAGAAGACGGAGACGAACACACTGGAGAGAAGCGTCGCCTTCGCTGGAGCTGACGAGGAGCAGCAGGAGTTTCCAGAAGTCGAGGAATGAACACTGGAGAGCAGTGGCACTTCCGCTGGAACAGACATGGAGAGACGAAGACATGGAAGACGAGGAAGGCAGAAGAAATCCCAGGAGCAGAGGAATTCACTGGGGCTTCCGTGTTTCTCGAGTGGCAGGAGACGTGGTGACCTGGAGAGTAGAGCAGGTAAGTTTTCCAGGGAGTTAAAGTTTCTTTCAGCGAGTAGAGAGGTAACGTGTGACTATACAGGCTGGTGCGAAACAATGAACTGACGCTGGTGAGCGGGCGGCTCCGGCTTAAGAGCACTCCTGATTGATGATCAGGAGCAGGTGGAAACGATCACCAGCTTCTTGTGGAAAGGAGGTCAACCACGCCTCCTGCAGCGAGAGAGAGAACACACAGAGCAGCAGGGAGCAACAACAAATAATGCTGCAGGAGGTGAGAGTGGATCATGACAGTATGTATGGTAAATTAAGATGTAGATAATTCCCTTTGCCATTAAATAAACACAAACTTGTACCATGTAGGTTCTGATATATTACTATATAATACATGATCATTTTCTCAGTAAGTAAAAACTGGTAAGTGAAACTGGACTGTAAAAGAAAGCCATGTGTTAAATGAATTTGTGTCATATACTGTAAGTAACACAATATAATTTACCAGAATACTAGAATACCTAGTAGTTCTGCTGTATTTACCCACTTATCACCAGTTGTTATTGCCAATAACACTTTATTATTTACTGGGTAATTTCCCAGTATTTTGGCCATGGTTTCATAGTTCTTACCTTCTTATTACAGGTTAATACCTAGTAACAAATTTCCGTTACCATATATTTACTGGGTAATTAGCTAGTAATTAGGGGACTGTAGCTACCTGCTTATAACCCAATAACACACAAACATTGGCCATGGTTTCGGGTTAGCATTTTGGCCATGGTTTCATTGTACTTACTTACCTGCTTATTACCAGCAGTAATTACCCAATAACACACTATAATTTACTATATAGTTAGCAGTCATGTCATGTCCCGTGTTAGGTGTTAGTCAGTTAGATTATGTTTACTCCTGGTTTGAATTTGGTGAAGGGTTTTCTGTCTTCCTGTTTTGCATGTCATCTCTCTAGTTAGTCTCGTGATCCCCTGATTGTCTGCATGTGGTGTTAAACAGCCCACACTCTTTAAATGTGCCCTCTCTCCTTTGTCCTGTGCCAGTGCGTCTTGTGTGTTACACCATAAGGAAACTCTTCAAGATACTTCTCGACTGTTATTCGCTACCTGACTCTGGCTCCCTGTCATTTAGACATTGTTTGGAATATTTGTGGAACCTTGCCTTGTGTAAGACTTTGTTGTGATTGTTTTTTGTGATATTAAATCACCTCTTTTTGAAGTGAGATCTTTGCCTTCGCCTCCTGCATTTGGGTCCACTTTGTTGTGTGAGTACGGCCTTGACAGGTTAAATGCACAGTATTTTTGCCATTGTATTTACTTTCTTATTATAATTGGTAATTACATACTTACAACACTTTTTTTTTTTTTTAATTTACAAGGTAAATGGTAATTAGGGGACTGTAAAAGAAAGGGTTACCAATTTGACTTGAATGGCTTGAATTTCAATAAAAAACTGGAACAAATAAAATAAATATATATATATTGTTTGAGTACTTTTAACCCATTCTTTCTCTCAGACACCCACATCTGGTGATTCATTGTCAATAACAATACCTACACATGATTGTTATGTTGTACCTTTCACAGAGCCACATCTTTCACAATTCATCAGATAAGAGAAAGAAAAAAAAACCTGTAAAGTATTTAGGTATATAATTATCCCTATAATGATATTAGTATTTCAGTTTACATCGAATGTTCAGAGATGCTCAAGAAATATCATTAAAAGCAGCATGCAGGTCAGGGGGACTAATAGACAAAACATGTCATGCACGAATGTGTCCTTTTGTGTCACAAGCCAAGGTTATGATTGGACGCCAGATTAGGTCATGTACAGATATGTGGACAGCTGCTTCTTGCATCAGGTTAAATAAATAAATATGACAAAATCACAGTGACCTACAATAGACTTACAATTTTATTTTCAGTGACATTGTTAGGGCGAGGTATTGGACCCAGGAGCAGACAGGCGAAGACAGATGGGGGTTTAACGGTTTATTGAATGAATGAGTTAACAGATGAGATTAACTAACACAGGAACCGGAGGTGCAGACTGAGATCTGATCCAGACGGCGGACGAAGCACTGATCACAGGAGTTAACAAAAGCAGAGTACAAGCAAATGACTATAGAACTAGAGAACTATGATATCCTCAAGAGAGTTGTGACATTTACCACACAGAGGTCTGTAACAATCTGGCGACGAGCGACTGGAGAACCAGGAAATAAGTAGAGGTGCTTGATGATGAATTGGGAGCAGGTATGCTCGCCATCGCAGGTGAACCAATTTCATGCGGAGATGAATGCAGGAGAGAGAGGAGGAGACGCAGACGGAGGAGATGAAGGCGGAGCATGACGGACGTATTACACCTTAAGAAAATCAACAGTTTTTCAAGAACATACAGAGGCTTTCTTGCATAATATCTTCGAAGACACAGCACTGGGTGACAATTTGACAAACATTGCTACAAGTAGGTGGCCTTGTTTTTTGCATTTGTTTGTGTTTATTTCATCATGTGAATTGGTACTGTTGCAAACCACTGTAAATGTACACTAAAGACTTAATTCTTCTCAGTATTTGTTACATATAATATAAACTTATGAACATCTGCACATTTTAAACACCGATCCTATATAACACCTATATATGTATATATGTTTCTATATATTGCTATTGGATGCTGTATGTTTTTTTCCTCCATCTGCATCCCTATCCACCTGTTATCGTGAATCAGTGGTATCCAGTGTCATCCTGCAGACCGTGCAGTGTATAATAATAATACATGATATAAGGTGAAGAGATGAACCACGTATAGGGAATGAATAATGCTCACAGAATGTGGTTTCCACATTGAGGCACACACAGAATGTTCACAACCTCTTAGCTGAAAGCATGGTGGACAAAACAGGTAGCAGAATGCAAAGAAATAACAGGCGCAACCTGGATGGACTGAGCAGAATGAACTGACAAAGACACTGAGAGGCACAGAGACTAAATACTATAGGGATACAGGGATAATTGAACACAGGTGAAACTCAAATGACACAGGTGAATCACATCAGGCGGCACGACAGGGCAGGAAGTAAAACTAAACCAGGTACACACGTTGAACAACAATACAAAACTGAAATGAAACTACGGAGACACAAGGGAAACAGAAAGCCAAGAACAAATAAATAAAAACCCAAGGTAAGAAAACTACACAAACAAATAAAACGTCTAAACTGAGTAACTGTCCAACAAAAAGCGCCTGAGGTGACGCAGGGGTCATGACAAAATTCCACTTGTAGCATTTAATGAACTTGTTATCGCTCTACTTGCAAGAGATTATTTTCAGCTGGTGCTGAGCGCAAACATCTTGACTAATTAATTGTGGCTTTTCATTTAAGGTCATTGGAATTCACAGGCTATTGTTGCTGTGATGCTAGGAGTCAAAGATAATGAAAAACTCGATGCTGCCTAGATCCTCGGAGTTATTGTTTCAATTGCTATGCACAACTTGATTTCTAAGGTCTGGAGTCTTTCTTGAATGACTGCTTGGAATCTGGCTCTGGGGGTTAACAAGGAGGCTCCATGTACTGTTTAACAATTCAGCCCACGCTCACCCCACGTGATGGCACATGCAATAGGGCCTGCACTTGTTTATATCTCTGAATAAAGCATCCCACTAGCCACAAATTAAGCATTCAGGATCAGCAGCCTTGTTGTGCTTCAGTATGACGTGTTCAGAGTACCAAATCCATCTTTGGGCCCTCGGTACAACACCGTCTTATGAGTAAGTTCTGAAGATGTCATCGCCTTTGAAATTACTTCAGCACATGTCGTACACTCTGTTTATAGATATAAAATCATCACTTTTCTGTCAATAGAAATAATTTTGTGTGGGAGCAGGAACAAATTAGACACACAGGTTTGCCACATAATAAGATGAGATTCAGTAAATGTCCATGCTCCCACAGTATGACTCGATAAAAATATCAATTTAATCAGACAACGGGAGGGGGAAAAAATAGTGTTGAAATCGTCCAAATCAGGAAACAACACTGTTAAACCAGATACTTGGTACCAAAGCCTGTTTCTAAAATTAATCTAGTAGCTTCAAAACAAATGAAAACACTGGATACTCACTTGACAGTGAGTTAACACTGGTTCATCCTAATTAAGTAATGAGCAAAATTAATTCTCCACTATTTCATATCAGCCTGAGACTTTTTCAAATGCATACCTCTGAGTCATTTGCCACCAATTGAGACTAAACCTCAACAGCCTTTGTGTTAACTTCTATATTTTTTAATGATTTAATTTGTATTTCTCACTTGTAAAATGTATTATATCCCAGGCTCTGCGATCCTGGGATATAAAAATTAATTAATGCGTAAATGTTTAGCTAAACCTTTATACCACACATTCACAGTGCATCAGTTTTCTATAAGATCATGAAGTTCTTCACAGGTCTCGGGAGGAGTTCGTACCACGGAGCAATTAATAGATCGTATCTTCTACCGATGACGGGGGGAAAATCCGGATCACACACTTGGAGACAATTCCTCTGACAACATATTACATGCATAATTAAGCACAAGATCTCAGTTAATCATAAGAGGTGAGTCTCTGAGGACGGTACGTACTAGAGGACACATGTTCATGTGCATATGCTATTACTCTGAATAGATAGACCTACACTCCACCATAGACTGACCTTCCTTTTTTTCATCATGACTCCTTTCTTCAATTAAACTTCTCATATTTTGCACAAATCAATACAGAGGAGTCTATAAAATGTCAATACCTGTAGACAGTATGGCTTTATATAAAGAAACTGGAGATAATAATTCTTCCCTCCCCATGTGTGTTTGGCTAACAAGTTTCCCTCTTTGAACTTGTGAAATACCAAAGCATTGATTACTCCATCTCCACTGATCTGAATTTTCTCAGAGTTGTGTTGCGTCCCTTTGAAATATTCCAAGCAGAGCACACGGAATAAGCATCATATGGACCTCTGCTCTCCTTGGGGCAAAGCTGTGGTAGTGGCTGCATACAAATTAACTGTCAGAAAAGCAATGGGAACAAACCCCACTTGCATAATCATTCTTGTTTAAAAAAAACAAAAAACAAAGAAAAAAAAGTATTTCTTCCAGAGGAGCTGCAGACAGAGCTGACTGAGTGCTTAATTAACAGCTGCACAGATGCATTTGAGATGTGCATAAAATGTCTACAGCATGAGAGAAGCACATATCTCCAAATGTGTTGATCAGAAATTAGCACAAAGAGGAAACAATGTGATGTAAAAGAAAGTCAGATTATCACAAACAACTACAGAGCACTATTTTGAGCCGATGTTTGTGCTTTCCCTTTCCTTTGGTGTGTGTGCTGCTCTCTCTGCGTGTGTGATAGGGTGCAGGTGTGAATGTTTGCAGGAGTGCAGACTTGATTAAATGATGTGTGAGTGTCCAAGTGGATCCTGTGAGCTGATTGGTCCTGCACAGGAGGCTCCATTATACAATATGATGCCGGATCATCCAAGCTGCAGAGGACTTCCCATGAACCACTCATTCTTATTGCAATCAGGTTTTCTTTGAGGCCAAGCACACGACTAAAGCCTTTCCCATGCACACTAGAGGATAACAATACTGGGTGCTTTTCGATTGTTGCAGAGATTTGATTATCAGGTGAGCCGACCAAGGATGGAGATTCTGGAGTCAGATGAGTAGAGTTGAAAAGCTTTATTGGAAGCAGCTCAGATCTGAGGAGAACGGAGACAATGCCAGACATGAACAAGTAGATGTTAACAGTTGGGCATCCTATCAACTTGTCAGTCTGCCTGTGAATCCCAGATTTATGGTATTTAAAGGGTTTTGGAGGACTTCCTCTGCTGATATCTAGAGCTGACCTGACTGCATAGTTGAATTATCAGTCCTCTGCCCCAGTAAGGTTAGGCTTAACGAAAATATAAAGATGCACATTCTGTAGACAAATGATGGTTGCCAGTGCCACACCGAGGCCTTTGTGATTAGCGATTTGCAGCTGTCACCATACTGAGTTGTTTAGGTTTGTGCTGAGGAATGTGAGCTGCTAATTTTAGAGAATGCCGAATAATATGTTTTTCTCTTGCACTTATTTTAGGCTGATTTGAACAGATCATCTGACTAAATTATCCATATTATACAGAGAAACATAATTTTTTGTTTAGAACCGCAAAGACAATTGTTGATTCCCTCTTCTTAGCCTTGACTTCATCCACAGGCTTGCCCTGCCATGGCACAGCACGATACGACACGGCACAGCACGGCACGGCACGGCACGGCACGGTCAAAAAAAGTACCTTCTCAACGTGGGCAGAGTCATCGCTGCACAGCTGCGTGAAACTGCGATGACTTTGTTTTACACGCGACACACAGAAGTGACTAGTGACTTGTAAAGCAATTGTTTTTAGTGTAACTGAATCATAAGAATTAGCTAATTACAACTATGTGTTCAGTACTTCCACCATGGTCTGGAGCACAGACTCCGTCTGACACAGTCACTGGACTGAAATACAGCGGCAGGGTTTGTGATGCCGCTTACGATCAGCAGTGGTGTCGCTAAAGATTCCTCTGTTAAATACTGAGATTTTAGTATTTCACAGACATTCCTTGGTAATGGTTGGAGATGAGCCGGCACTGTTCGGCTTGATTCTTGTGGGACGTCTCTTCCTGTGACGGCACTCTGACCAATCACTGGCCGCCAGTCTGTGCGCTTGGAACCTTGTGAACCTTGGTTTCCTGCCTGCTCCGTGTTTCTCTCTCCCTCTCTCTCCGGCAGGAGGCGTGGTTGACCTACATTCTGTGAGGACGCTGGTGATTATCATGAAGATAATGAAGATAATTCTTAACTCAGGGGTTGAGAAGCACAATTAAAAAAATTATAATAATTGTACCCCTGTAGTAATACAAAGCTAAATGCAAATCGGTGAAGTATTCCTTTAAGCTCCACGAAACCAAAGCTATACCCGCAGAGAAATGTAGCAAGCTAAGCTACAGCAACATAGCAAAAGTAGTTTAACTACATCACAGCTATTTCTTTTATATATATCTTTCTTATATATATATATATATTTATATATATTGGAACAACTTTATTCCAAGTCAAAGCTATCTCAGGGATCAATAAAACTTATCAAACAGTTAAGCAGGCAAAAATGTTACATTCAATTGTTTATTAAACAATAAGCTGTGCTCTCACTGTGTGTGTGTGCACTCCACATGGTAACAAAAAGCAGGTGTTGAGAGTGTGTCTATGTTTATGGCCGTGTAGGCCAGTATTCCTTTTTTAACCTCACACATACACAATTTTACCTCTCACAAACATTTTTTTTTTACCTCTCACATACAATTTTTTTACCTCTTTGTTACAGCCCTAGTTCTTAGGGTATAGGTGGTGGTGTGTTGGTGTGTCTCTTTCTCCACTCCACTCCTCCATGTGACTTCCCCTCCTCCGTTCCGTGGCTGTTTCCTTGCTGCTAATCAAGTCAAAGAGTGAACGAGAAGTGTGACGTGAGGAGGAGAGGCAGAGAGAGTCAGTAACGTGGACATTGGTGGTGATGGTGTTTTTGTTTGTGCTGGCTGTATTCTTCATCTGTGATTGGGTACTCTTTTCCGTGGAAAATATGTTTTTGTTAACAGTTGTTGGTTTCTCTCACCCCAAGGTGTGGTGACGCTTTTAGCTTGTTTTTTTCTTGTGAGTTATTTAACTGTGGCTTATTTCCCCATAGAGTGGTGTTGTCCTGCGTGGAATTATGTTTTGACCAGCGTTCTTAGTTTGAGACAACTTGAGTTTCATTCTTTAATAAAGAATCATCATTTTATACATATCGATTAACCTCCGTGTCGTTTCCTTTTTCCTGAGAAATATTTTCTTTTGTTTTCCTCCCCTCATCCCCTGGTTAACATCTCGTGAGGTAACAAAGTGGGGGCTCATCTGGGATCTTTACTTTGCGAGAGCGATAGGGGATTTGATGTGATTGTTAAGTTTATGGAACCTGCCAGTAACCCTTCAGTAGGTCCAACTTTGTCCAACTTTCAGAATGTATCAAAAAATCAGGGTGCGATTTGTAGGGAGGATGGGGATTTCCCCCCCTCTGGTTTTCCTAATCCCCATCTCTGTTAAATCAATTTTATCTCGCAAGATTCACATCCACAGCCACAGTTCTCCAGCTCTCAATTCATACGCGAGATTCACGTCCACAGCCACAGTTCACCAGCTCTCTGTGTCTAAGCTCAGTCAGTGTACTGACAGCGCGAACGAATCACAGCAGCACGGCAGACACAGTTCTTCTTACTAGTCACTCCCTCCCTGGCTGGCGTCGTTTGCCGAAGATTCACAAGTGAGTGATAGCGTAGGCAAACAACTTCACGAGTGATTCACAGAACGCGGCAGTTCCACTCCCGGCCGCCTCGATCGCTGCTGAGCTCAACTGAACTAAGAAATGAATGAATCAGTTCATAAAGTGATCCCAGTCAGTTCGTACACTCAAATGATCCATACTTTGGAACGAATCACTCCTGACCGACACAACACTAATCTGGTGTCATGAATGATTTTATGTTTCTGCGCTTCAACAATCAGTCTCTCGTCGTAAATTATGACTCTTCGAGACGCTCTGATTAATTGACTGTTGACCTGGCAGCACCGGTTACGACGTAATGTTGATGTGAAGTTGTGACAGGCTATATGATCTGCGTATTGTGTTTTATTTTGAAAGGGGGGCGGAAATATTTACTTTGAGTCTGTGTCGCACTTCTTGTCTGGTGCGCTCTGTAAAATTTAATGCGGGCAGCTAAGGGTAATGTGCCCTTTAAGGCTGATTGAAGACGAGGCGTGCCACCACGTTCTGGATCATCTGTAGTGGTTTCACAGCACAGGTCGGGAGGCCTGTTAGCAGGGCATTGCAGTAGTCAAGGCGGGAGATGACCAGAGCCTGTAGGAGCTGGGTAGCCTGTTGAGTCAGGTACCTTCCTGTTGTTCCTATCCACTGTATATGGCCTTCGAGCTCAACCTTCGGTTTGACAGCTACAGCAAGAGAACAGGGGATTTACTAATAAAATATGCAATGAATTTGGAGAATATTCTGTCTGACCTCATGACATCCTGGGTAAGAGTGGCTTCAACAACTAAATATATACCAGGTTGAATAAAAAATCTTGCACAAATGATATACAGAAAAATAAACTGTTTTACAAACTCACTAGGTAATATTACCTTATCACTAGGTAATATGACAAATGTCAACATAAGTAGGACATGGTGTGTGTGAACAACTCACAGCTTTTGTCTTCCTTGCACACCCGTGTCATGCTAATGTGCATAATAATGAGCTAGGTGACACATTCTGTTTGGGACACACTTTTGTCCTCTTTCTCTCCATGTGCTCCAGATGTGTCATCGTCTCCATTTTTAATTGGTGTAATCAGACATTACCAAGTCGCAGATCATTCACAACAATAAATAATGCTCTATTTACATTCATAAGATGTTGGGTTGTGTATTCTGATGGAATTTAACACTAATGCTAATAGGTCTGTGGCTTGTGTTCAGATTAATTATCTGTAAGTAGATTTATTTTGAATGTATGTGTATGAAATGAATGAGCAAGTAAATCTTACATTTTTAGGCTTCCAGTGCTGTCGGCTGGGAAACTGAAATTAATTGAAATATTCAGAATTAAGAGTGTTGTGTTTATGTAATAGTGGAATACATTACACATGCAAAAACAGATCTATTGAAAATATGCTACTCATGCATTCATGTGGCGTTTGAATAATCTGAAAAACCTGTCCCTCACAGGTAAAATCCATGTGAACACACTTTAAAATTGTAGTTTATAAATGTAACAATTGTGAAAAAAATGTATTCAAACAATTGTAAAATTAGTTCACACAATGCTGATTAAGCCTCGTCACACGACTTTCTCTTTGTTGTAAAGCAGTGTTTAAAGCTCACATAGAGTGGTCCTGTTGCACATATATGTTAGTTATGGAGGTCTACTTACATACATTAACTTGTTTTTATGGTCAAAAACCTCCTAGTTGCTGTAAATGAGCCGATAGAAATCCTCTTTTCTGACGGTGTTTTTCTGCTGCGAGATTTCAGAGTGAACTTTCACCCCCAGAAGACAGAGTCTTGTGATTGGCCAGTACTATCCAGCACATCCGTTCTCAGAGGCGCAGCGCCTCCCTCTGGAACGGTGGATGCACTGCTCCTCATTATCAAAACATTGTTTTAACAGTGTTTAAAAATAGCTTCGTCACGACTCCTCGCCGCAGTCCCTTTTATGACTTTGACCCGGAGTCAGACCCAGAGTCAGAAGACACTGTTACTCGTGAAACACCTCCACAACGGACGTTATTCTTCTTCTGTGGTTCAATGTACGCAACCGGATGTGCCCGGACTACCGCCCGGAGCAGGACGATCGGTTGTTAAGGAGAACCGCTGCTTACGTAACTATTACGGGATTTTCAGTGATCTCGTTGAGCCCCGAGATTACAATAAAACACAACGTTCTCAGCAATGGCTGAACTGTTTGTTTGGTAATGACGCAGATACACACCAAAAAAACAGCGTTAATAGGAACTTCCGGTCTAGTTCCGCTTTAAATCTTCACCCCACCCATCCCTGCGGCCTCACACTATTGGCGTTTTTCGACCCCACCTCGGTACAGTAAAGTTGTGTTTCAACTAGCATAGTACCTGCTACCAGGTACTTTTTTTAGTAGGTACTATGTGTGACGTCGCCAGACTGCCAGCCACTAATTGGTGCCGTCACAGGAAGAGACGTCTGACACAAACATCGAGACGGACAATGCCACTGTAGGTCAGTTGAAAGATTTAACAACCCAAAAAATATAATTAAATCTCCAAAAATTACCAGGGAAATGTATTTATTTAACAGAGGAGTCTGGTGTGTTTAGTGACATCACTGCTGATCGTGATCTGCATCACAAACCCTGCCGCTTAATTTCAGCCTAGTGACTGTGTCTGACAGTCAGTGTTCCGGTCATGGAGGAAGTAGTGAACAAATATTTTTAATATACTTATTCTAATGATTCAGTTACACTGAAAACAACTGCTTTACAAGTCTCTAGTCACTTGTGTGTGTGTCGCATGTAAAATGAAGTCACCGCAGTTTCTTGCAGCTGTACAGTGATGACTTGGCTCATGTTGAGAAGTTACTTTTTTTGTTGTGGAGATGCGAGCCGTGTACCTAGTGGAAAAGGGCCATACATGGACTAAAGTGTTTGGCCACACCTGTTAAAGGGATACTTCACCGATTTGAATGTGGCTTTGTATTGCTAGAATAGCAGTAGTATGTTTTAGAAAATGTGCTTCCATCCCTCAGTTTTTCCCTGACTTGTAAAAAAATCTGTTTTCCCTTATCCAAATGTGCCCTACTGTGAGTCAAATGACATGTTTTGCATCACAGTAGGGCAAATTTTGAAAATGGAAAACAGATTTTTTTACAACTCAGTGAAAAACTAAGGGGGGGAAGCACATTTTCTAAAAAATACTACTGCTATTCTAGCAATACAAAGCCACATTCAAATCGGTGAAGTATCCCTTTAAGTACTGAATTCACATGCTTCATACAGGCTTTCGGCCCCTTATGAAGGACAATTTTAACGCTTACCAAACGTAAGACATTTTGGACAATACAGAACTTGACTGGCCCGCACAGAGCCCTGACCTCAACCCAATGGAGCACCTTTGGGGAGAACTGGATCAGACATTGTGAGCCAGGCCTTCTCGTCCAAAACATCAGTGCCTGGCCTCATTAATGCTCTAACGAATGAATGGACACAAGTTCTAATAGAAAAAATATCTTGTCATAATATTGAGGAAAGTCTTCAAAGAAGAAGTGTGGAAGCTGTTATTGCTGCAAAGGGGGAGAAACTCCATTTTGAACTACCATGTATTTGAAAACGTCATTATAGTCCCTGTTGGTGTAATGGTCAGGCATCCAAATACTTTTGTCCATATAGTGTAGTATTGCCTGACAGAGCCAGTGCTGTGAGAAGCACAGCCTCCACATGTTATAATATATATATATATAATATATATATATATATATATCTGTTCATGAACAGAGGCAAAGTAACAGCATCGACAATGACAAAAAAAAAAAATACATGAACTCACCAAAGTCAACACAACAAACTTGGGTCAACTTGGAAAATGAGACCCATTGAGGAACACATGAATGCACAACAAATTTAGTTTTCAAACTGCTGGGAGCTTCACTAATTTGTTGTAGCTGAGCCCTTTTATTGAAAAAAAAAGAGAGAAAAATAATTCAGCTCTGGTGGCGTATTCTATCGGTTAATTTGATTCAGGTCTGTTTTCAACCTGCTGACATGAAGCTTTTTTCAAATGAAGCTCCTTGACGACTCAGTGCAGGAGGCCAGTAAAGAATGCTCATTAAACAGACAGGTAATGCCTGTTCTCCAGTTCCTTTAATGTTCCTAATTTTCAAAACACTGTTGGGGGTCAAGAAAACAACTGCATCCGTGTGGTCCGTGTTTGCACAAAGTTTTTCATTTAATTATTATTATTTTTTTGTGTGTTTATTCAGTCAGGTCGTCTCATTGGGATCAAGATATCTTTTCCAAGAGAGACCTGAGAACAAAGAACCAAGTATAAAACACAGACAACAGAGAGATTTAAAACAAGGAATAGATTGGGAAAACCAGTTACAAGAATCAGAAAACACTAGTAAAACTTGCATGGGTAAAAGTCACATCTGAGAACAGTTTGGAGCTCATGCCATTTAGATGGATCCTAGTACCAGAAACTGGTTTTGTCAACTTTGGCGCACACACGCACACGCACACATTATACCAAAGGTTAACTATTTACTCAATCTTGTATTGTGGAAATCACATTTGAATGAGATTAGTGTTGTGAGATAGTTTGGGAGTTTCCGAATTATTGCTTTATACTGTAAATGGATAGCACAAGCTTACTGTGGGGAATCCCTGAAATACCTGGAGGTATACAAATGGAAGCAGTCTGTGACAAATACTTAACTTTGGGGTCTACCAGTAAAGGATAACTTATAGCATATGCATAATGTAGCATGATGTTAGCATACACAACATTTGGCTGCACTGCTGTGTGAAGTCACAATGACGATATTAACCCTTTAAGGTACTACTCAACCGTTTGGTCGACCACACTTTAAGTCACTATATCTCATTGAAAAATGCATCAAGCTGAACTCACTAACTCTTAATGCGACTTGTTCTGAATGTTGTACTTTATGAATTATGCAAACCAGGTTTATTATGAACAGATTTCTCCACCGTTTAGCAGAGGCCTGTATCTGAAATACTGTGGGGTCTAATTTAAAAAAAATAAAATAAAATATTGATTGTCATTATTGTTATCATAAGTAAATAAAATCATAAGGAAATATTTTTTCCTTTGCTTTTTCTTGGTGCGTACCTTAAAGGGTTAAGTAAGCAAATGTTTGATTCTGTACCTGATATGAAGCAATCACTACACAAGCAGAATCTGTTGCCTGTGGATTCCCATCACTTCTTCGTTCCTCGCCTTGAGCATGTTTTATGACACTGATTGCACAATAATTATCCACCATCTTCTCTTTTTTTATGTGAACTGTCACCTGGCAGATTTAAACAGTGCAGCTTCCTACAAAAAATGGCATTGTTTGATTCGTATTATTGCATGGTGGGGTTGCTTTTGCCTCAGCTGTTTCCTATGCTTTATCATTAAAGTCCTTGTAAAGTGGTGAAATATCTTGTGTGACTTTGTCACCCCGCAAGAAAATGTGTTAGTGAGTTAGTTATGCTGATTCTGTGTGTCATGAAGCCATAATTTGACTACTGGAGAGAAACTATTTTCAGTCTTAACTCCATAATTCGCATGTTGTCACAGTTATATTTTCTAACATAGACAATGTGTGAAGACAAGAAATGCTGCATTTGCTTTACCGGCTATTTAAAATAAGCAGCAGTGTTGAGCTCCTCAGCTGTTATCAGCTGACTTTCTCTGTGCAGAAACACCAGGTGTGTTTGACTTTTCTCCACAGATTCTCCAGCAGGGGTGAGCATCTCAGCTGGATGTGCAGTGTTATCTCTGGCACACTGCCACAGTGATACAGTGCTCTGCTCTCGGCTGGTTTCATCACATTAGAGGCCGACACACTCATGGCTTGGTAGGCAAAATTAAAGGCCACAGCCACTGATTATCTCACAGGAGAATATATTATTTTCAGCAGTGGACACAATGCTGCTCAGTGTGACTTTTGGTAAACTTCTACTAATCTCACATTACATTGTACCACTGAATTCAACAGTGATAATTAGTATTTTTTCGATGCATTACATTCAATTCTGTTTAGATTTCTTGATTAGAGAACAGGGCTGTTAAATAAAAGCTACATAAACATCACTAAAATCAGTATTTCATCCCAGCTCAGCAGTGCAGAGTGATTTTAAAGTGATTTATTTAATTGCATATTTTTCATTTCCACTGACGCCCCATAAACATAATCTAAACAATATGACAATCCCTTCAAATCAGTTTCCTTTCTCGCCCCTAAATAGCCCATTAAAGTCAAACTCTTCCAAAGCTGTATTACTCCACAATCCATCAATTTGTCCCCATTATACTGTAGTCATTACTCTCTCAGCTGACACTAGGACATCTTACGTGAGAAATGAGAGCATTTTTTACATTATGCAAATTGTTTTTTTTTTCCTCTTTTTGATTCATTTTGTGACTCAAGTTTGGCATGACTTGACTCCATGTTGAATGTTCATTGTAAATGTCTGCATTAAAAATAAGACAATTTGCCATGGTAATATTTGTATATGATGGACAGGATAAACCCAGAAAATCAACGTCCGGAATAGATATCGCCTCTATTTCAGAACTGACTCTCACAGTGAACCCTGCTAACTAATTTGCTTTCTTTCTCAATAAATAAATATATGAGATAAAACCTCAGCTTGGCACAGCTGGTGCTTTGTTTTCATCAGATCACAGTCTGGCCACCATATCTTTGTTCAGAAAAGCATTTCATTCTTGTCACAAATCCATTGCTAAATTAAGTACAAGCGTCCAAGGTGCTCCATAAACTCATGCCGTTCAGTGCTGTATTAATATTATCTTTGCAGTGCAATAATGATGACAAATATGATTTATGACGCACTGTAAAAATTCTGTAGAGAGTTCAAAAGAGGTGACTTCTTCTGTCCTTTGAATCATCATTCATGCCGACACCGTTCTGTGGGTTTTTAATATTGCTGTCGTGTACGTTAAAAGATCTTAAGCCATCTGGCGATGCATTTGCATTACAAAGTGTTATTCTGAATGGTATTCAAGTGGTATAGTGATTGCTTGGGGTGTGTGGAGGGGTTTGCATCTGCAGGCCTGAATTTTATCGGAAAAACACCGAGGTCTCAGCTGATGACGAACATATCTGGTAACAGTTGATGAGACATTTCTAAATCCTTTCTTCTTCTTGCTGGATATATGATCACAGTGTACATGCAATATGTAAAGAAAATACACTGTTCAGGCTTCCATCACCTTGGTTGACATCAAATCCAAGGACTTTTCAGGAACAATTCCCTCAAATTCAGGCGTTGAATGTGCTGACACAGCTTAAGATGGCAACTTGTAAGAGCCACTTCGGCCATGATGTCCACGTTTATTGATTTGCAGCACACTCTGCATCTGGACAAGTGACTGTCCTTGGGCTCTTGGTCAAAGTGAGTCTGTGTAATTTTTCTTTGGTGGGACAGAGATCTTGGAATTTTCATTTCCCAGATGTCAACTTGACTTCAACTTAACACAATCTAAGCACTTTCAATGACCCAAGTCTATTCAGGGCAGTTTTCCGGACTTCAAGAACCCTTATTGTTATAAAACTCTCTCCATGTGCCTCCATGTTTTCGGTCTTTGGTCATCCCAGAAATCATTTTTCTTCTAAATAACCTTCTTGTTTCTGATAAAACAGGAAGAAAAAAACAGTCTTCAGCTGCCACATGAAGCATAATGACAATAAGGGGGGAGGGGAGACAAGATTTCTTCTTTCCTCTCATTAAAAGATTTTATCCTGTAGGAAAACTGTGCTTGATGACAGCCTGCAGCCCTGGGACTCCCTTTCAGAGATACAAGTCAAATATTTAATTGAACATACCCTCGTGCTTCACTGATCACTGCAACAAATCAAATTTAACTCATTCTGATTGTGCCTCTCCTGCCACACAGAACTATCTGACACCTTGTGAGAACAGGGATTTAAGTTGCCTCTTATACTGCTTAAAAGTTTCATAATTTGGTTCTGTGGGACCTGGGAAACATTTGGATATTTTCACTACTGTATAATAGTCCACTGTTGTCATTGACTTTTCATTATTCAGGATAATATACCACATTTTATGTGAGTGATTTTGACTAAAGTGTAATTTAAAATTAAGCATTTAGAATCACTGATCACTTTAAAAGACACTGATCCCATATCTGTGTTTTACCTTTTATAATTGCTTCCTGCCACTTATCGATTTTTGGAAGAGAACAGAACAAGCAAAGCAGATACCAACATTTAGATTTACCAGTTACCAATTTAAACACATTTTGGCGTTAACATGTTAATGGGGTTTTCAGTGATTTCGCTGATTTAACTGGAATACAATGTGAATTCAGGAAAAGACAGAAAAGAAGACTCAATCACTTACTCAGGAAGTGAAATAAATAAATATATGTCATATGAAACTGAAGGTCTTAAAACAACAACAATTAAAATCGAACATTTAAATAATCAACATCAAGTTTCACAAAATATTACATACTGTATACATTTCTTTTTTAATTAATACAATAAAATAGGCAACATTATTATAATATATGAAAAAACAATAATTACGTGATCTATTGTTAACAGACTTACTGTTTGTAATATGTGATAAGGAAAATTAAATTGATGATGATTGATTGATGTGAGTATTTATATTACACTACAACTAAAGTATATTCAAATTCTGCAAAACTAAGGTTTTATCAAGCGTTACAGTTAAGCTACAATCTTTACATCTATATCTATCAATGTATTATATTTTTATCAACATCAGAAGATAAACTCACTTGTGGTGCTATGCTCTGGTAAAAAAAGTGACTCCCATCAGACTTTCTCCTCATAAGTCAGGATTCACTGTCCTTAGATCGTTAGAGTTGTTAATGCAATTTTCCGAACAGTTGATGACATTTATTTGGAATGTGCCAAATAATTAGAGAGAGGAAAACAAGAACTGCAACTGAGAATCTTAAAGGAACAGATGACTTGTTTACTGCCAATAACAGGTTAATTATTCATCAAATCCTTGACTACCTGACAGAAATGTGCTACTTTGTTCGATTTTGCAGAGTTGACGCAACACTGTTGACAGAAAACTATTTAAAAATGCACAGATATCCTCATTAAATAATAGCTCTTTGGCAGATTGTTTTTTTTATCTTTTTAGTTTTGCACCCAATGACCCATTAATTCTGACTTCAGAGGTGCAGTATGGGCTGAAATATGTGCCACCAGAAACTGAATTTGAATCATTTATATTTTAATTTGAATTGCTAAACTTGAATAATTGCATTAAAAACTGAATTTGAATCACATCATTTGAATTTGTATTGTTAAATTCGAATTATTGCATTGAAAAACTGACTCTGAATAGTATAATTTGAAATTAAATTTTTCAAACACCATTTATCTTCAGATTCAGTTCTCAAAATTCAGATTCAGTTCTCAAAATTCAGATTGAAATTACTGTGACAGACATCCGGGTAGTTCAAGGATGAAGGAAGAGCAATCGAGCGCAGATACAGGATCTGCCGGCTTGGCGTTGATAACAGCTGCCACAAACGGCTTCCTTAACCACTGGCTGTAGCTCTATCCTACCGGTAAGTTTATGTGAGTTTGTTTACTTGACTGGGTTTGTTTATGTGCTACTGGTTAGCAGATGAGAGGCTGACAAACTCTCATCTCATCTCTCTTTGCTAAGTTAACGTTAGCCTACATTTACGTCCAACTACCCGGATGTCTGTCACAGTAATTTCAATCTGAATTTTGAGAACTGAATCTGAATTTTGAGAACTGAATCTGAAGAAATATGGATTGTTTAGTTTGAAAAATTTCAAATTATACTATTCAGATTCAGTTTTTCAATGGAATAATTCAAATTAAACAATTCAAATTCAAATATAAACGATTGAAATTCAGCTTCTCGTGGTACATATTTCAGCCCATAGTGCAGTGTCTATATTCAGGACATTTTAGAATGCTTTCACTATGATGTTGGGTGTGGGTAAAGTGGAGTCATTACACGGATGCATTTAATGCAAGGATTTACATGGAAGCTCTTCTTGAATGTAAAACGTGAACTCTCTCAGGTCCTCTCAATACTGTCTGGCTGCCCTGAAGATGAGGTTATAATTCAAAGGAGACTGGACATTTACCATCTGTGCTCAAAAACTTTGGAACATCCTCTGCCTTGATATGAGACTGATTAAACAGCCACTTAAAAAAATAAATAAAAATATAAAGGTTCATTCACTTAGCCAGCTGACAGCATACAAAGATTTGTAATTTCCACTACATCATACATCAAAATCATATTTTATAAAATATAATGGTATGTAAATATGTAATGTGTCATAGATCATGGAGTGTGTGGGAGCTGAAATAACTGGAACATATGGAGTCTGGGTAGAATCACGGTGGGAAATATTTTTAGACCAAACTTTTGTGTTCCCTCATAATAGTTTTCCCTCCGTGGAAGGGGAAGTATTGCGATGGGACGCAAAAGTATTGCGATGGAACTCTACAATATGCAAGGGAACACAAACACTATTGTAAGGGGATGCAAAATATTTTCCATTCTCTCTCTTGGTGCCCCCTTTGAGCAGCTAACTAAAGAGATCAGCTCATCTCATGCATCTGTGGCAGACGTTATTCCATTAATTGCAGCACTAAAGTGCCTTCTACATAAAGAGGTTGAGATGGAGTGAAAACAGTGAAAAGTGCGCTCAACAAGTTTTACTAAGATCAACTCAAGATCATCTCATGCACTTTATCGTTACTGTACGATGTAGATTTGAAATAATCAAATACATGTAAAAGTCCTTAAAGTACATTTCTTTGCATTTATTTGTTTCTCAATCAAGACACAAATACCAGAAACAAAAACATTTGTGAATTGCAAAATCACACAATTTTAAGCATGATATCTCACCAGTGAGAATGACCAAGCTGTTGAATTGGTGCCACAACGGTGGACAGAAAAGCTTTAACGTGGATGTCACTTTTATCAAGGTTTTACTTGAATCCAATCTGTTTTTACTCTTTCTTTTATCTCTGCCTTAAAAATAAGAAGTCAATAAGAAGAATGTTGTTTCTTTTTTATATTGTAATGTATTGTAATGCAACGTTGGTGATGTCAGTGTTAATAAAATAATAATTCCTAGCTAGCTGTATGTGACACCGATGAATGAATTATCCTGTCATTGTTTGTTCCCAACTGCGGATGAGATTTATGTTTAAAAACACAGAGGTGTCATGGGGAAAAAGTATGTGCATCAATAACCACTTTTGTTTCGTAAAAAACAGAATAACTGTACAGGTTGAGACAGTGGAACACTTTTGTTGAACACCGTTTTCTTTTCAGGTCCATAATCAGAGGCTCAGTTGCTGTCACTCTGATGGCTCATCACTTATACTACTTTTCAGATTTCCCACCGAAATGTTTTTTTTAACATTATTATTTATTTTTAAATAATGTGGATGATGGTGCCTGGCTTTCTGTGACACTATCTGACAGAGTTAACACACTTTCCTGACACTGCCAAAGATTCAGCAGCATTTTAATTGCCTGTCAGTGAGTGTTAATTTGCCACCTGAAGTGCTAATGTAAAAGGATATGGATTGTCAAGGCAGGTAAAGCATCTAATTGCAAATAACGTACCAATTTACTTCATTTGTGTTACAAATTAAAGAAATTTTATTCAAAGTGTGAAATGTTTACTCTTCATCATTCAATGTGAATATTTATCGTGAAGAACGCCGGAATTAGCCAAAATATAACATTGCTGACAGCAACTGTAATGAAATAACTGGGTGTTAAAATAGTGTATTATCAATTTAAAATGAATTTTTTTAATATATTTAAAAAAATATATTTTTTTTATACCGTTCAAATAAATAAAATAAAGTTTATTTAATTTATTTGAACAGTATAAAACATATTTAAAATGAAAAATTGTTTAAGTATTTGTCTCGATGACCACAAACTCTCTCCTCACTAACACACACGCAGATTGAAATTACCCTAATAACCACATCACAAACCGTCATGTAATTACAGTAATGCAAAGTCATCAGTCAGTCTAACGGGTCGTCTGCTATACGCTCTGTGTTAAAGGGATATTTTGGATATTTCACATAATTTCAAAATAAAAGTGTTTTCATATGAAATGATAAATAGTTCACAAGATAAACTTATTTATGATACAAAATGAAAAAAAAAGATTTCACTTCCAGACGACCCCCGTACACTGCTGTACGCTCTCCCTCACTTAGCTCTCAGCCCACTTCTTAGCATTTTTTAAAATTGGGCATTGGGTGGAGTCAGAGGGTGTTTAGTTATCTTTCAATTAGTTTATTAATACAGACCTACCTATTACAGTCAGTGACTCATAAGCTGGAGTTAGAGCTTGGGTTCTATTGCTTACATTCTTCACTTTCATAGTCCACACTTTTCCTCTTATATGACCTCCATGTGGGTCTCGCCTTAGGTTAAAAGTCACAAACATCTTTGGAAAGGTTTCACTCACTCGTCTCTCGTGTAATGCATCACCTTGCTGTTTATTCTGGTCAGATATCACAAATAAATAATAACAATAACAACTCTGCCTTTATCTGAAGATTAGGATTCAGGGTTTGGTTTAGCATTGTTCTTTCTTTTCTTATTTTTCAGACTTAATATTTAGTATGAACAAATTCTCAGCCCTAAATTTAAGCAAAAATCAGTGTATGCAGAAAACAAAAGCAAACAAATCTGTCTGAAGGTATCCTGTACCTGATGTTCTATTTACTTACTGTAAGCTGTGAATATGAGTGACACACGACATAAAACACAACATTTGTTCTACCTAAAATGTGCAATATTGATAAAAAAAAAATCTTACGTCATTCAACTGATATTTGACAGAGAGAAATGTGTTTTATTTTCTTTTTTTTTTTTTTAAAAGAGATTCACTGCATGTAGGATGATAAAAAATCATTCCTGCAATATTTACAGTAGCCTATAAATCTTTATTTTTTCTCCATTTTAGGGAACACCATTTATATGATATGTCATGATATTCAATACACCTAATCTGCCATGTTGGATACGTTAATGCCTTTAAAGGTTTAAAACTGCCATGGCAACGATGCACATGCAGTATATCACAACAATATTGTTTTGAAACATAGTAGGGTAAATTAAACATCTATTTTCAAATGTAAAATATAAATCAAAACCATAATTAATTGAAACTGAAAAAAAACCTTTAGTTTATAAGTTTTTAAGATTTAAGGTGACTCGTTGGGGGAAACATGCCATTTTACTGCAGCCAAGGCTACAACAAAATTTAGAACCATCAGTAAAAAAGTAATACATAAATATTCTTGTAGGTATACGGAAAAATAAAAATAGAAGGAGCAAACATAAAGGCATATAAAATGCCAATATATTATATCCTGCAATGAAAACTATGAGCAGGACCGCACATAAAAAAGATGGAAGTTGCACAGATTGAAAAAACACACAAATGCAGGCGGCTGTGGCGAGGCGACAGAGAGCAGGTCACCACTGTTGCCCGTGCGAAGATAGATGTGTTTTTGACAAAGAGCCTGAACTATTGCCGAGGCAGTGTGTGGATGATGATGTGTGAGGGGTTAATGTGAAGCACTTTGATTGGTCATTAAGACTGGAAAAAGCACCACACAGCCATGCCATTGGTAAATGACCATTTCAAAATGAATACTGCACAGTTGAAATTAAATTACACAGCGGTGAATCAGTTGTGGAGATTCAGTATAGGAGCGTGCGCTAATTATTGGTTACCCCCTAAATGGTTTGTTCCGCCAGTATTACAGTTTTAGAGTCAGGGTCAATGTTTCGCCTCAAAGTGAATGAGTAATAACATAAACACTTTAAAACATGTGTGTAGAATGCTTCAGGACATGAGGCGTCATGTCATGTTTTGATGAATATGAAACTCAATTTTGATGTTGTTTCCCCTTTGCTCATTACAGTAGCAGTGTTTTCTTTGGGTTATTATAATGATACCATTATCCATCACAAATTACAACACTGCCTTGTCTTTAGTAGGACAATTAGATATTAATAATATTTAACATTCAGCTGAATAAAATAAGTTTTTCACACAACCCCTTTCAGTCATCTATAGTGGTCAAGTCAATTAACAAAGCTCTTTGTATATAATTTATTCATTATCAGGTTTGGAAGATATTTATGCATCAGTGTCACATGAGACATTAACTCAGTGTCCACTGAAAGAAGAAATGTGAAATTATTTCTTTTGCGGCTGGGTATCAAGCTTATACTAATACTTATGTGGTATCGACGTGGTATTGAAGATCCTCTATATTACCTCATATCAAACATGTGTTTGTCATGGAGTATCAGATTTCATCATCTAAGAATTGAAGATGGAAAACTAAATCATTTAAAGGTGTTCTGCTTTTGATTTTTATGTCAAAATTTATATACAATTTTGTGCCATTTATATGTTTATCTGTTTTTTTCTTTTTCTTTTATTATCATATTTATTTATTGACATTGACCTAATTTCTGTTAGGGAATTGAGTCAGTGCTGCTTGATTCCCATTTTCTGAATATTGGTTTCGTTGGATGAGAGCATGTATATCAGATTTTTCTCATGATGAATGTTTTTGCATTTATTGAATGGAGCTACAGTATGTAAGTAAAATAACGATAATCATTGACATTATGCACTAAACTGCTGATTTCTGCTGATCCTAGCTATCATCCTAGAGGGAAATGTACCTATCAAATATTCTTATATTACTCTGTTGTCACTTTGCAACCATCCATTATTTCCCTTTTCGTTTTTGTTTATTTGCATGCTCCAGTTTAAATAAGTAAAAATCTAAAACTCCCTTTTCCCCCCTAAAAAGGAACAGCTTCTGTCTGTAAGCCACAGTCTCTCTGCCCAATGTCTCCCAGTTGTATTTAATAAAGATCAGTAGTGCGGAGCGATGTGTAGAAACAGCATCCCCGCTGTACTGCACAGAAACAGGACAGAAAGTCTTCACCCACTCCCATCAACAGGGCAGTGGAGCAGACCCACAGGGCATGAGAGAGAAAAAAAATGAAGAACTCGGCTGAACTCAGTAATCCTAAACTAGTGATCAGAGTAGTAGCATTTCCATTACAATGTGTACAGTAAGAGCAAAGAACTATTCCTTATTGCTTTCCAGCATGGTCGGCTCTTTTAATTAAATGTATAAATAACACTTTAAATAAAGGCATTTTCTGAATCAGCTGTCGTCAACACTGAAGTTTATTATTGTATAGCTCAAATTAATTGAAAAGAGATTAAAACTTCATGTCATCTATTCTAACCAAACATTTACTAATATTTAATACACAAGATTATATTTCCTCCTTATTACCAAACTAAAATGTCTACTGAATACTACATTCACATTGGAGATATGTGATTCGTTTGTATAAGATAATATTGTCTGTGTTGGCAGAGCTTGTTATTTTCTTGTTCCTTAATATAGACAGTCCCCTCCTCACTGTGTCTGGTTGGCTCCACATTGTAATGGAGCCTCACAAAATGTATTATTTTACAATGGTGCAGCTGCATCCTTTTGTTATCTTATTTATTTTTTATTTTTTTCTACTGTTCCCTGTTTTAAAAACAGCAACAAACAGTGTGGACACTGTCATTTCGGCGGAACATAACCTTGAGTTGTTGTATTAAGACTGCATTTTGTATCCTTAGACGTTTGCCGTCATCACTGACAGGTGTGTATAACTGTGCCTATGGGTGCGACAATTATTCTTGTTAAGCAGCCGAACGTTCTGTGTGACGCAGGAGGAAGCGCTGAACAGGATTCTTCCTCTTGTCTTCATCCACGCAAATTCTGCCTCACAAGAGAGAACGGTCTGCAAACTGATAACAAAGCTTGTGTTCTGGGGACATTAATTGATGCACATGCCTGAAGAATACTGTCGTAAATATCTGTTAAGTTGTATAAAACCTTTATCTCTAAGTTTCCCAGTGTCGTCTGGCTACATTTCCATTTTTTTTTTATGTACCAGATGGAGGCAACAGCAACATTGCGCAAGTAAAACAAGACAGAAACTCAGCAGAGTGAATTCTTCTGCTGAAAAATCCCCGTCATAGAAGCACGGGATGGGATAGATTGTGCTTGTTCCCATGCACCCGCCCCCTTGCGGATACCTGACTCTGTATTCACACACACCAACACAAACCCTCAGTCAGTTCTGATAGTTTTGCTTGACACTTTTTGCACTGCAGCCTACCCACACTTCTGAAAATAATAGACAATGTGGTGTGTGTGTGTGTGTTATTACAATGGGAAAGAAGGAAAGGTTTTTTGTTTGAGGTTGTCCTCGTCTAATGTGACACACACACACACACACACACACACACAGCAGCAGCAGCAGCAGCTGTTTCCAGGCTCTCCCACGCCATATCCCTCCTCACTCCACGGGATTTCCACCCCGGCTGCTGCTAGAACGAGTTCATCCTTTTCAAGCAGGTCAATATGAAGACAGTTTTAGGTGGTGATATATCCTCAGTGGTGTAGCCCAACATTTCTCAACTGTCATCACCATCCCGGCTCAATAACTTTGAAAGATTGTTCGGCACAAGGTCACTCCCCAGTCACTGTGTCCCAGTACTTTCCAGAGTCGATCACATTGCAATCACCGGAGGAGGAAGGAGCTAAAAATGAAGTAATCCAGCAAAAAAACTAATTTATCGTCACATCAGACGGAGTTGAATGGACAAACAAAGCAGTTCCCTGAAGCGAGTAGAGAAATATCTAAAATAAATATAATATAATGAATGATGGGAAAAGCATGTACACCAGTGCATGATATTTTTAACAGTTATTCATAATGAAAAACAAACAAACACAAACTGGATATAATTGATGAAGAACAAGCTTGTTGACCTGAGACTGACAAGAAAACTTCCATCTTAAGCTCGTGAAATGGAATGCAGCTTTGAATAGGTGTCCTGATAAGTTTCAGCTGGAACAACTGATTTGTTCAGGAAAGAAAATCCAGAGTTCTCCTCAGACTTCTTGGAATACTGTATTTATTTTCTGGCTGTGCTGCAATCTATCCAGCTCATTTCCTTTTTTAGGGGGGATACAATTGCAAGGAAGAGACCATCAACTGTCAGATGTCCCTGACAAAACAGTGAAATCTGACTTTTTGTTGTACTTCAGCCATTTTTAAGGAGGTCACTGGAGTGTAAAAACTATTTAGCCAGTCTTGCTAATTGCTATTTCTGTGTATGTTTATATATTTTTTTGCCCTGCTCAAACATGATTGTTCACACGAAAAAATGAAAACCTGAAGACCTGTCCTTTGCCTCCCGATTCTGCATATTCACATGCAGAACTGAGACTAATGAAGTCACAGTTTGGAGACAGTTAAACAATGAATTATTTAAAGTACTCACAGTTCATCGTGGAATCATGGGAAAGATGAACTGTTGATATTTATGCACTAAAGCAGACTGTTTTAGTCTTTTCAATTTCACATTTATTTATAAGGAAAAGATGCTCTATGAGAACTGTTGATATATACTTGATTGTGTTTTTGCATTGCCACAACAACAGATGGTGTAAATGTGAGAAAATTCTTCCACTGAGCCACAAACGGCTTATGTACAGTATATGCACCCATGGCAACACACGTTTGCTTTCCCTTGCCAACAATCTTTAGCCTTTCTGCAAGGATCAGCTAAATTAAAATCATTCACTTTCTACACCATTACTGTTACACGGTACAATCAAAATATGGCATGAAAGAATGGCAATAGGAGCAATTATGACTCCATTATCGCATTGTTTTTCTTTTAATCATACAGCGGAACACAAAACAGAGCCGTCAGTCCATTCTGATTTTAACAAACATGGATTAGCTACAGAATATTAAATCGAAGGAAAAAAAAAAAAAAACACTTCAGTGACATGGATTACATCAATGGGACTTTAAACATGAATAGCACACTATGCATCCACTACAAAGCAAAGCACTCAATTTCTCAGCAGTGGCTTGATGTGGATGTAGCGGTGACAGTTCTCAAGGGTAATGAGGCTGCCTCTCACTCTATTAGAAAGATCCATAGTGGAACATAGGTTGTATACAGAGAATTTCTCCTGGGCGATCTATATGTTTGCTGCAAATTATGCTGCAAAGTGTGCGCAGTACAGACCACAGAATGCACCCATGTCTCACATCCCATAATGATGGCCACTGCTGCTCTACTCCCCACACACACACACACACACACACACAGAAATATGCATCGATTTAAAACGCTGCAGTAATTTGGCCCTTACTTTAGACTATGTGCTGGTGGTTGAATAATTGCTATCGAATCATCAATGGTTTTCATGCTGGGGCCACAAGAGAAGCATACAGACGGAAGTGCAAGAAGTCATTTTAAAGTTTTGGATCTCTGTTGTGTTAAAACATTAAAATTCATACAAGTGCTTTTTTCCCCATGCATTAAAAAAGGACCAGACAGAGAAAGGAGAGACACTAAAGCACCATAATCTGCACTATATGCTTTTTCACTGGCACTTAATATTATTCTTTTGAGGAGGAAATGCCTGTGGTGTTTGACTGGTTTTTGACTTTAGAAAAAATAAATTAATATAACTTTAAATATCCTTAGTTTTGATCTTAGAAGTTGTCTGTCTTTTAACTCGTTTAATCCTCTGTTGTATAATGTGGTGTACTTGTCAATGTACTTATGCATAGTCAGTGTGTTACAAAGAGACAGAACATGGTTTATGCATTGTTTCATGCTTTCCAATGGCACTACATTTTTAATATATTCCTACCCATAGCTGCAAAGTGTGTATTACACTGTGAAGTTGTCTGACAGCCTGGTAAACTTCTGAAAATATTCAAAATCTGCTGCACATATATGTTGCTATTCTAGTTTTCTGGAGACAAAACGGGTTTTCACGGCAAAACGATGCATACATCATGTTTCAGTTTTGTCTCTTAGAGGCAGCGTGCTGAACGTTCTTAACTGTCAAGAAAAAAAAACCCCTCATATATCACAACCTTAAAATTAAACTGTCCCGTTAAAATGTGATGTTTCTTACTTGCAAATAATCAGTGATAAATAATAAATAAATTGCAGGTATAACATGTACTGTAACAGAAATAATTTCATAGCCGTGTTTACCAGGAGACTTTATTTTTACATTTACATGTTCTCCTTCTTTATTTATACTGATGTTACTGGTACATTATTATGTACTGATATTTTATTTATAGTATATCATAATGTACATAGCATTGATGTTAGTGTATCTCTTAAGTCAGTGACCACACATAAACTTAAATTAAACTAAATGTCCTTGTCAATATGGTTATATTGCACTGGGTTTCTGCTTCAGTGTATGTGTTTCTGTCACACTGTGGCGATAAAGTAATCTATACTTAAAGCTCCAGTGTGTAACTTCTATTGCTTAAACGCTGCCCCCGTTCAGCCCCAACCTCTCTTTTTCTCCCGCTCAATGAGGAGCGCACACACAACACACTAAACGTATATACTGTGGTTATGTGGCAGTGGTGATGATCTAAAGTGAGGTTGATGGGTGATATTATTGTATGTTGGAAAGTGTGAATGTCTGTTCATTATTTAATTTAGTCATTAGAGTCAGTGCACCTGAATTTCATTGTATATTCTTACCATGACAATAAAGTATCTAATCTACTTCTGATACTCAAAAATAAGCTGGTGAAGTAAAAAAATACAGACATGAACTGAGCAGAGTGACAGATACTCAGTATGTTTACACGCACAGTTTAATCAAGCTGAGGCCGTAGTCTGACTAAGACAGTCAATTGAACAACTTGCCGAGTCCGAGTATACATGCAGAGGAGAAAATAGATTTTTTGGCCTGACTCCACCTATGGAGGTGACACTGTATCTTTCTATAAGCTATTTCACAATGAATCATTTTCCTGTTGACCGTGCTGTGGTTCTCTTTCATACCCGCTTAATTGTCTCTTCGTCAGTCTAAATGCGAGTCTTCTCTGTAGCTTTTCACATTCGACTGTGCATGTCGGTTGCAGGAAGCACTATTGTGAGCAACACAAAAACATGTCTTATAGTGCTGTCGGTTGCATTAATCGTTTTAACAAATAAGACAAAAGCCTGAACTTTTACCGGATACCAAGTTGCACCCCTTTCAAGGCAAACTGGAGACGTCTTTGGTTGCAAGACATCAGGAGGAGCGACTGGAAAGAGCAAATCATAAAAGAAGCAAGAATTTGCCGTGCTCACTCCATATCAGTTAACGTTCCGTAATTTTTGGCATCAAGTAACAAGCTAACATGAATTAAGTAATTATTACTATGCATAACAATGCATCACATGCCTCACATTGCCACTGTTAGCAGCGAGATGCCATGTTTCTACTAGAGCCTGTATAGACAAACCTGAGAGAACAAATCAAGCGTCGCTTTACTTGGAAGTGGAAGTCCCGCCTCCACTCTCTCCGCTTCGTCTGCTACGGCTACGAAGAGCTGTCCCTTCTCCTCCTCCTCACCCCCCCCCCCCCTCTCGTTGTCTGAATAAATACTAGAACCTCATCTGCTGACACGGAGAAAGACGACAAGGACGACATTTGACCGGCTGAGGATACTGTAGCGCTCATGGGAGGGAGGGGGGGAGGGGGTGAGCAGAGGAGCAGTTCGTTGTTGTAAATTTCAGCCTCTCCTCTAGATGTCAGTATAAACTACTTACTTCACCTTTAAGTCAAACTACTGTAGCTTAGAAGCTAATGTACTCCGGTTGTCTTTCTAGTTGTGTAGAACTTTCCAGCAGGTATGGAGTTTGCATATTTTTCCTTTTTTTACATCTGTAACTGATCATCAGAAGCCTTATGCTTTGTCAGTTTACAACCTACTAAGTGTGTGTGTAGAATAAAACCTCTTAAAGACACTCACGTTGTCCGCCGTACTTGTTCTGCTCGCCCTTCACAGAGGGTAGTTTGAGGAGCCGTAGGAAGCAGCGGGTAAAAATCTGGACAAGTTGTGTTGCTAATACTGTCACAGTTCACTTTCGTAAGCATCCAGAGTCATTTAGGACTTTAATTTCTCCTTGGAAATAAAGACTCAGAGTGTCGATCGGGTACGAATGGATATCGGGCCACTGCAGACAGGGCCACGGGTGTCTCTTTATTAATCCACTCACCAGCGCCTAAAGAATATGTGTCATCAAGCTGTATCCCATTCACCAATGGTGAATTTCCAAGCATGACTTGCTTTATCACTACGCGACAAGCTGGCGTAGTACGAGGAAAGCATCTCCTTTTTTTTAGCCGTATGAATTCATACATGAAAGCCGGCTACTTCACGACAACACTGCTACACGCTGAGTGGTGCCCTTCTACAGCAATGTTTGTAAACAACCAAGAGCCCTATTGTTTTGTTATTCTTCGGCAACAGTACTGCGGTTTACTACAGTACTCCAGACTGACTAAGTGTGTACATGCAGGAGTAATTGGACTATGACTTACATTATCCAGGTAAGTTAGTCTGACGAGGCTAGCTTGATTTTAGTTGGACTAATGTGTTCATATGGCATTAAGAAAACTGAAATATTGTCTTAATCCGACTAAAATCGGACTTTAAATATGCATGTGAACACACTGATTGTCTGTCTGAACAAGTCAGGTCTATAAGTATTTTGAGGATAAACTTCACTTTGGGTTGTTTCTGAGCTTTCAGAAAGGACAAATCTATAGGTCCACATTCCACTCATGCAGTTTCGGAATATCACTGTACAAAGCGAAAAACAAAACTCTGAGAAACACAGAGAGGCTTAATTAGTATTGTGTGAACTCCTTTTTACAATGGTTTGAATGTGACAGACATGTGTTTGTATCTTAAAGCTCCTCACTACATGTTTGAATGCTGCCAGATACAGATTTTTTGAGCTGAAAAAATATTGGCTTAAACCAATACGTCAGACCAATTAGCAGTGGTAAGGCGACACAGTGAAGACGGATGTTTTGACAGACAACTGCCCACCTGAATCTGTTAAAACACACACTGTCCAGTGCTCAATAAAGCCTCGTTGTATCTGTTTCCTATAGTGTGAGTGAATGCACTCTTGGGATACGCAGCGGTGATTTCAAGCATATTGCAAGTCGTTTTTTCCCCATCCCTCACTGACATTGTGAACAAAATGCAGGTGCATTCATTATCCTGTAATTACCCTGCTGTTAGTCTTCTGGTATATTATTCATTACATGCATTCTCCACACAGCGCTGTGACAGGAAAGGTAAAATGAATGAGAGCCCGAGATAGGACCAACTACACCAACCTGCACTCCCATCATCAATACTGGACAACAAGCAAGGAAGGCTCTCAAGGCCACTGCTAAGTGACCGCTCACGCGCACACACAGACACACATAAACTTGTTTTTATGTCTTCTTGAGGGCGTAATGCACTCCCGAGCCCCTTACCCTAACCATAACCCTACCCCTACACTTACTTTTACCCTATAACCGTGAACCATCAAAACTAAGGGTCTGATTTACTAAAGCTTTGCCCATGCAAAAATGTGCGCAAACTGGATTGCACACGCAAATTTGCGTTGATGCTGATCTACTAACAGGGAGCAACTATGATTGCGTCTCTTAGATGGGCAAAATAGCACTCGCAACCCATTTAGCGGTCTTGCCTTAATGCATATGCAATGTGTGTCGTTTACAAATTTTGCGTGTGCTGGGTGGAGAAAATGTTAATATGTTATTTTAGCACGTGCAAAGTGATTTGTCAAACCTGAATCTGATTGCGGTGCTTATTCGTGCGTCTAAAATTAGCACGTTTGAAAGGCAGGTCTTAACTGGTACAGCCGTGCACACAAATGGCTGTGGTTACGCTGAAGCATAATCCTCTGAGAAATCCATAAACAAAAATATTTGTAAATCAGGAAATTACGTTTTTCCAGTGCATGTTCAACAGTGCGTTCAAAGATGACGCACATTCTATTTAGTATATCTGAATAAATTAAATATAGATATCCAGAGTAGAAATGCCTGTTTGTACTGGTATGGGCCTACCCTGGTCTGCAGTTTGTGGTTCAAGGAGGGGTCTTATGACGCTTTTTTTTTTTTTTAAATAATAAAAAGTGGGGAACAAAGATATGTTCCCCATTTTTCCTTAACGGGTCCTGCTGCAACCTGGTCTACTGATGGTCTACAAATGTCACCAAAACCTCACAGGCAGGTTTCCACAGCAACCTTTAGGCTTCCGCACGCAATTTAGCACTCTCACTCACTTTTGGAATCTGAGTAAATCAGGCCCTAAGTGGCTAACCCTAACCATAAAACCAGGTCTTAACCCTGAAATAGCCCTTTAAAGTTATGTTGCTCAAGTACATGAAGGTCTTCCATTAATTTGGATAGCCTAAACATTTTACTTAACCTAAACCATAACCAGTTAATACTTAACCCTATTCTTAACCTAACCACAATTCAAATCTTAGGCCTAACCGTAACCAGTTCCTCAGAACTGTTTCATTAGGACCAGGTTTTCGGTCTTAGCTCCTAACAAGGTCAGTGTTTATGCCACAAAAGGTCCTGAAAGGGTAATAAATACAAGACCACACGTGCACATGAAACCATGGCAATCTACTACTGAGAGTGCACGATGGCTTTTCCAGTATTGGTCTCTGATAAAAAACAAATCTCTAAAATCTATTTTTCACATCACACTGAGAAGATAAAACTTCAGACCATTACTGTGGGTACAGCGGGCACTTCATTCTTGGACTTTTTGCTCTTCCATCTCAGCAAAAGAAAGCATCAACAGCTGGAAAATGCTCCTCTAAATGATGCTTGATAACAAACGTGGTCGCTATGCTTCCATTCTGACAAATAATGTTCGGCGGCTTGAAAACAGGCCAACTCGTGAGAATTTTGAGAGGGGGGATGTGTGGGAAAGTGAGACCAGACAATGAATCACTCTGCATGGATCACTGCACAAGCCCAGAAGTTGCCAGAAAAGCTGGTGGAGCGAAAATCCCTGCTAATAAAGGTAGAAACGCATTCATACTGTATTGTTCTGTTGAAATAATTCTATTTTTATCTCCATTTCCCAAATTTCAACAGATATGTTGCACGTTCCCAGCAATATGAAAATAATATATGACACACAATATATGACACCCCCAGCAATCAAAGCATAAGTAATAAATGATCTGTGTAATTATGTGAAATTCACTAGTAGGTATGGGATTAAACAGATTATCTTCTTTGAACTACAGATGGAGATTGTGTATGCTGATATAAGGTAAGATAATCCTAATAGCAAAAATACATTATTATCATCAAGAAGTTAAATAAAAATGTAAAATATTAGAAGTGCTACATATGCACATATAACAAAAAAGACAACAACAAAAAAAAATTGGCTCAAAGACACATCAAGCCATTTCTTATGTGTACTCACACTGGTGTTGCATTCATTTATGTAGAAAAAGCTAAATGTTTGAAATGAATCACAATAAACGCAACATTTTGACAGCACTAGAAGGGAAATATTTGAAGACTTGAAATTAGGCTGCAGCATTTCTAAGTCAGGGAGAAGCTGCTGTAACCTATTTCACAATTCAATGCATTTTTATCGTATGCAGCACTGCTGTGAATTTAATATTTCATTGTTGCACGGCGTTATCATTTCACTTGAGATGTTTTGCAACGAGTGCAACCCCGAATGAGAAAAGTGTTCCTCAAAATTACCAATCAAATGTTTATCTTTTCCCCGTGTGTCTCGGGATAATAATCAAATTAGTTAATTATTAAATTATTTCACTGCAAGCGATCCACGAACGTCCAAACGGAGTTCTCAACTGTACGCGTCTCCCCTTGAACCTCAGGTCCCACTCTGGGCTTGATTCTGGTCTCTTGTCTTGTGCCTGGAACTAGCTGAGTTTCTGCAACACAGCAACATTTATATTTCAGCGCCTGAATATGAATTATGCACAATAAGCAGTGAGAAAGAATTTAATGATGCCTCCCCGGTACAGTCTGCCTCCACAAACGAAGAGTGATTCCCCTTGTCTTCGCTGTGGGGATGGAGGTGCTGATTTGAACAAATCTTTGACCTCATCCTTCTTGTTGCTTACGGTTTGCAGTCGATGCACAGGTTGGGGCGAGGGAGATGGGAATGAGGGCACCACACCCTGTCAGAATATCGATCCACTCTGACATCTAATGTAATGATTCTTTGTCAGTAAAGAAATGACTGGACAGACTGAATTTAGGTCGCATCACCAGTGACTTTTAATTAAGACTTCTCCGCAGTCTCCTTTTGACCTCGTCATACGTGATGCACGAAGACAAGTGCGGACAGAAATTGGATGAGTTATAATTTGTCGCTCAGCATATACGAGAGGCAGATAAATTGCTCTGCCAGGAAAATGAAACAATATTGTGTGACAGTAACGGCATAAACACACCGGATGGTTTATACTTGGTGTCTTCAAAATCTCCCCACTTGTATTTCTAAAGCCTTATGAAGCACAGTGGGACTTCCTCCACAGAAATGAAACATTTGAACAACCACAAATCACATTTCAAACATCAGTGTGATACACGAACACAGGAATATCTACTGTTATATACTGTATTTCCAATATATACTTTGTGTTTTGTCAGCAACATCATCCCATCAGCTTCTGTATTAGTATATGTATTTTATAATTAGCACAATCTCCTCCGGGTAATAATTTCCATTGCAGTACAGTACAGCATGGTAATAGTGTGGTAAAATCATGGTGATAATTTGTTGTATAGAGGTAATATTAAGGAAATACCATATCATAATGCAATTATCAGCTTGTAATACAATACAGTGTGGTAATAAGGAGTACTAGTGTGGTAATAAGGAGTAACATCCAGCAATAGTTTGCTAATGATAATTACTTTAGGCTATAATATGTGTATTACCTCTCTACAAGAAAAATGTTAGACCATTATTTTACTTCTATGCTGTCATCTTAACTGTTACTTTTCCCCCTTTTCAAGACAATGAATGGGTTTACAATAAGTATTAGTATTCAGTAAACTGAATGTAACCATGGGAAATGTATATATTTATATATATCTATATATATATATAGATATATATGTATGTATATATATATATATCATTTCATAAAACTCTTTGATAGCTCACTCAGTGTTCTTTGTTTGTCACGCAATATTTTTTACCCTATAAATATCAACTTCAAGCTGTATTTATCCATTACGCAGTGTTTATACTGAATATTGGGTTGTTTTTTTTTATGATACTTTTTGTTTATTTATAGATGTGCAAATGTCTATGCTGCTGTAACAATGTACATTTCCCAGTTGCTGGACTAATAAAGTAAAACATCTCATCGTATTAACATCATCAACACCTTCTGCGTATCTGACTCAATATTTGCTCAATAGCAGTTGATAGAAATGCACGCAATCTCTCCTTTCCTTGATTGATTACTGCATTTTGTGAAATTTGGATAAATTGAATTCATTTAATAAAGACTATTTGTTCTTTCCAGTGCTAATGGTTGGTGCCAACGTTGTGTTTTACCAATGCTCCAAGATTATGGTTCTGTGAAACACTGAATGAGAAATAAATACATGCAAAAGCAAACTTTCAGGGTTTTTATCATACATAATTCAACAGAATATTATTGCATTCTAAATCTGTTTTAATTTGCACTAGTGGTCAAATATTTAAGCATTTAGTATTAATGAAAACCAGATGGAGCACTGTCTTTATGCTATTCTTGTTAATATTTAAACTCCATTCACCTGGTGAATGTGTTCTTCTTCTCTGTGCAACATAAAGTCAGCAAGACATATATATTTCTTTTTCTGTTCACGCTTTGCAACAAAGTAAAGTATTTTCTGCTGTGATAAGCCAGACTGTACAGATTAAAGTCTGAGATACTGAGTGCAGAAACCTCTTCTGTCTTAAGTTGGCTGTCAAAACAAGAGTTCACCTAATCAGTATTTATATAAAGTTAATATGTGTGATAAGCTGTTAGGGGTTAACAAGATAATTTCAGTTGCTGACTCGATGTGATGACAGAAATAGGAGCTGAGTTGCAGGATCTGGATTTTGTGCAGCTTCATGGGGTTTGATTTGACCAAATCAAATGCTTTTATTAATTATTATTATTTTTTTTTTAATAAAATAGATGCTTGAGTCAGGAAGTCAGAGTGAATAATAGAAAGGTGAAAATCTGCATGTTGGCCTGTTACTGTGTTTTAGGAAGGTGTATTTTACATCAAATTTAATCCTCATTTAAAACATTAAATTTACATAAAGCTAGTATTTCTGACATTTTTAATTGCATGCATTACATGCTGGTTTACAGACATTTGAATTGGAAAATTAGACATTTTTAGGAGATCAATGTTTAATAAAGGAATCAAAACAAGCTATACATGTGTTATTAGATAAATCTTTAGTCAAAGGCTGGGAAAAGATTCAGCAAACTCCCAGTCCCTGGAAATGAATGATAGATGACAATGAAAACAGCAAAAACCCACATTTAAAAAGCTGGAAACAGCAGCTGTTTGATGTCTGGATAGTCAGCTCCAAAGCTCTTTCACTTTTCCTGCAGTGTTCTCTTCTCTGAGTTGTTTTTCAAGACTCAGGTGAATTTTATTTCTCCATTTTCCTTCTGTTCTCTGCAGCTCTTTCTCTCTCTCCATTTCACTTACTCTCAACAAGGCTGGATGACTTGAAACATAAATGTTGTTTCAGGAAGAGAAAATCAGTGCCTGGTGAGCTCCTAAATTGAGGTGGAATTAACTATGCATGTACACTTTTATAACCAGAGACTGTGTCCAAAGAGTTTCTGTGCCCTGCACACGGAATATGTATGGTATTTAACATGTCTGTAATTCTTCTTCATGTGAGAGTGGAACAAGTGGTGTGGCACTGTCGTGCGGCCCTTCTAACAAGCAACTCCGATGCTTTGCGGCATGAAGTTGTCCGCTGTTTTCAGAAATAGGCTAAAAAAAAAGATAGAATAGATTTATGTGGTGTTGACGGGTTCTTTACTTTTTTTTGCAGAATGTTTTAGTTTGACCCTGTGTGGCCTCAGGCTTCCATTTAAATCAAGTCACAACACAGTAAATGCTTTTGGACATTCGCTCTTAGTGGTGCGCTATATTCAGTTCACTTCAGATTGATGTTTTCAAAATGACTTTGGTCTAGTTATGAGAACATAATTCTCTATCACCAAAAACTATTCATGCTCAGACTTGCTGCCACAGCCTTTGCAGAGAGCAGATCCCCTAATATCAATGACTCCCACACTAAAAAGCTTTGCATCTTAATTATAATGTACACATACTGTAGTAATACTGTGAACACCCTCTGGCCAGTTATCCACATATTTCAGTCATAAATAAACCTGCCTGTGTGGGTTTACCAGCTGTGGATCGCAAAAAGTCTTGGCTTCATCCCCCTCACAGTGAATCCCCACCTGTTCTCACTTCCTGTTAGATCTTTATGGGATGTGGTTATTTTGAGTCTTCACAATGCTGTTTCTCATCCCACTTTATTACTTAATTTCTGCTGCCGTCAATTTCACTATGACAAACCTTTTTAGCCACCTTACCAGAAGGTGTAAACATTTTTATATTTTTAGGAACAAAGTTACTAAAAAGAACAAAAAAAAGGTAAGATCTTTTGTTCATAAAACATTTCAGCCCCCAACCAAAACTGTCGTAATTCCATCCCTCACATAATATGAATCATCTTCTTCCCTGTGTGGAACCACAGTCTTTCAAGAGCTGTTGTCTGTAAACTACAAACAATTGGTGCATTCAGGGGCCAGGAGATGCTCTTATTCGTTGAAGACTTTGACACACATGTTGTTTTACAGCATGGACAGCACGCTGGGAATACATACATGCTACTGTGTAATCCCTAGAAGGCTCATTACACTAAACCTTATTCCCAACAGGAGGTGTCTAACAAGCACACATGTGTGATTGCTCTATATTTGATGCTGTATTGTCAATTTGTCCATCATTTATAGAATATATTTCCCTTCATTTCTCCTTCTTTTGTTTGCCGTCATTGTCGTTCACTTGACATGTTGTGTAGTGACGTTAAATACTGATACAATCCTCCCTATATGTACTTTAGCGGCAAAGGAGTCATATTTTTAAGGCACTAATGATGTTTTCATGCACTGACCATATTTTGTCACATTGACACGGTGTTTGCCGAGCAGTTGCTGAAGGCAAAAGAAAAACAAAATATGACATGACTTTGAGTCCTACATCATTTATGCATTGTCAGCATCAGGATGCAGTGGTTGCAATTGAATCAGTCCAGTGAACAAATATATCGACATGTTGCCACCCACCGTAAGATTAAATCAGAGACATCGTTTGCTCCAACTTATTCCAAACATACACACACACACACACACACACACACACACACACACACACACACACACACACATATATACACTGTTTATAATTTTAGTGGCATTCCACATAATGTCATGAGTGTTACATTCAGTGACTTAAAGGTGAACTAAGTAGTTTATAGTGCCATCTAGAGGAGAGGCTGAAATTTACAACAAAGACCTGCTGCTCTGCTCACCCCCTCCCTTCCCTGAGCGCTACGGTATCCGCAGCTGGTCAAATGTCGTCCTCGTCGTCTTTCTCCGTGTCAGCAGATGAGGTTTGTGAGGTGAGGGAGCAGACGAAGCGGAGAGAGTGGAGGCGGGACTTCCGCTACATGTAAAGCGACGCTTGATTTGTTCTCTCGCGTTTGTCCTTACAGGCTCCGGTAGAAACATGGCGTCTTGTGGCTATGCAACCGCGGCCCGCGACCATGTTATTTTACATGACTTTTTGAAACACTACGAAAATGAAACCACAACTATTATACAGCGACTATGCAGGAGCACATAATATGTATAAAAAAGTGAATTTTGGGAGTTATATAAACCCATAAATACTACATATTGTCCCTTTAACTCCCTTCCAACAAACTGTACAACAAACCACTTTAGAAGGTTTCTATAAAACAAAAACACATACCGCCAATTTGGCTGCAACCAGCTCAAGGAAAGTCCAAAGCATCTTATATCATCTTGGTTCTTATACTGAAACCTCATGTGCAGGACCAATCAGCTCACAGGATTCACCCAAAACACTTTGATCAGTCAATCATGGTCACTTGCAACTCATCACAATCAGAGAGAGAAAAGCAGACACAAGGAAAGAGACAGTAAGATGTCTGCTCATATAAATAAGCAGAGACGAAAAACAAATAAATTAAGCAAATGAGGTTAAAATAACCAAAAAAAGATCAAATGAATGCAAAAAAAAAACTAAATCAAGATCAACATGTTTGCCACGGCACTTGAATTTATGAAAGAATTAAGCAGCTGTCTTTCGATTGAGCTGTCAAAAGTGTTCAATTAAATTAAATTGAATTAAATAAAATGTTATTTCTATTGCGCCAATTCACAACATGCATTATCTCAAGGCACTGCAATCTCTGACAGAAGCAGACTTATAGATATGCAGCCATCTGCCTCGACAGGTTGGGGGTGAAAGGGAAAATGGGGGACAGAGGAAAGGTGGGGTAGAGATAGAAGAAAGAGACCAGGAGCAGATACAGTATATAACAGTTGTGTCAAGTTTCAGTTCTGAATCAGTTATGACATTACTATACAGTACTATAATGTCATTTAACCCATTGACGCCGTGAAAGCATTGCCACACTTCTACCATTGACACCGGGAGAGCGGCTGCGCATTTTATTCTCTCATAGACGCCGGTAAAGAGGATACGTCAATTTTCGGGGGTATAAGCTAATGGCATCTGCAGGTAAATCCACTGTCACCCCTGGTGCGCAGTTGTAAACACTCTGTCGATTACGGTGTTATTTATCGTCATTATAGCGACCTCGTCGTCTTCAAACATAATTATGTCTTAACCATAAATCCCGGTCGATTTGCGACCACGAACAGCGTGTTTGAAGTTATCAGCGATGACATCAACGAAGACAAAACTCTGCCTTCGGAAATCTCTCCGCTGTCAAAGTCCTCCATGTTTGTGAGAAGACATTTCAAAACAATGTCACGAGGAACCATCATACCCCCCGAAAATTGAAGCATCCGCTTTACTGGCGTCTATGGTAGAATAAAACATGCAGCCGCTCTCCCGGCTCTAATGGTAGAAGTGAAGCCAATGGGTTAAATGAACAAAAGTAACAATTTATTAAATAAATAATTAACAAGAAGCAATGAAACAATTTGATTTACCAACATTAAATATCCAAGGCGAATTGAATGATCTAAGTCAATGAACATTAAAGCATAATGATAATTTAGTAATTTAAATCAATAAATCCTAAATGCTAAAGCTAAAATCACACAAGCTATTTATAACACCAGTGGATGTATGTGTGTGTGTGTTAGTGAAACAGGAGGAGATAAGAAAGATAAGAGAAAAGATTGACGCGGAAGATGGCGCCAAAAACACATTAACATCAAGCCGCCGATCTTAGACCGAACACATGACAGCATGGCTGTGGGGGCACGTGTTCGACTCAAGATAGCGTCTGCTAAGACTCATTCATGAATGAAAGAGAGTGAGTGAATGAGTGAGCGTACCTTACACGATTGATTTTGTGCAGACGTAGAGTGTGTTTCAAGCATAGCGTGTTCTATGAATGAAACAGGATCACGTGTCACGTAAGTTGATGGCAGTGTAAACCACACAGACTTTACACAGGTGAAGCCATGCCAGTCTGTGAGTCGTAACGTTTATACAGCCATAATCTCACCACGTGATCTGCCCGCTCGCTCACAGCGGAGAGACCCAGCGCTGCAGTGGGGTGTACTTCGCATTAAACAGTAAAACCACAATAACGAACACAAAACATAAACAAAGAAAACATGTAGTTGAAAATAACACAAATGTGAACGTGTGGGTGCGCAATCCAACACGTTCAACACAAAGAAAAGTTAACAAATACAGAAAGATAACCTAACTCTGCCCAGAACACGTTTCCTCTTACTGTAAGCTGATACCAGGTGGTGCGGTCTGTCCGTGGTTCCGGTCCAGTTTGTTGGAGTCGCAGAGTGTGGACAGGCCGTTAGTTGGCTCACAGCAGACAGCTGTTGATCCTCTTTGTCTCTGAGTGGAACCAGTTTGGGTGTCAGGTATGGATGGATGCGTCAGCCAAGGTGCGATGGAATCGAGGAATGCGTGGTCAGACGCAAAAGTTCCTCACTCGGCAGTGAGTGTGAAACTGGCACGGCTTCTTCAAAAAGGGCTTTGTTTGTGTGGCACGGGATTAGAGCCGCATGCCTCCGGCCAGAGAACCACCACTAAGAGAGGAGCAAGAGCAGCAACAAGAGCAGGAACAAAAAGCAGCAGCAAGAGAGACCGAGAGTATGTGTCTTCCACTTTATATGGTTGTACAGGCGTTAGACAAAGAACAATAAATCACATCCACATGGCTTAGGTCCCAACAACAGTAACGATATAACTTTTTTGGCTAACGAAGTTAAGTAACGCAATTCACTAAAAATATCGATAACTCCACTACTTTACTTGACTGTAGTAACGTGCTTTTCTGTGTTACCCATGCCGTGTTTGCCGTGTGTTCTGATCTGTTTAAGTGATGTGTGTGCATGCGTGTTGCTCGTGTGTGTGCTTGCCTGTGCACTGTTGTCATGGAGATAGATTTGAGTGATGTAGCTGCTGGTGCAAAGGAGGGAAATGGAGATGGATATGGAGACGCCGGAGAACAGGCTTTTAGCCAGCAGGGCGTCCGGGCGTCCTGAGGACTGTACTGAAAATAATACGAAATTAGACGCCCTACTTTTAGGCAGGACGTCCTAAAGATGTTATTTTTTTCCCCTCCCGTTTCCCCTGGTACAGCAGTAAAGGTCTTCTACACAAAGGCTGAGACCACGGAGTGAGAACAAGTGCGCTTGTGCGATCTGTCAACACGTTTTACTAAGATCTACTCGGATCCCCTGCATTTCATAGTGACTGTACTCGTTCCTCGTCATGCAAATCATTATGTATGTGTCATATGAATGTGGGGATATAACTGCCCATAGAGAAATGATCCAGTCTGTGTTGGATGATATGGTTTTACATGCCATTATGTATACATTATACAATAAACACTATGTGGGCAGGCTGATGTTTGTCCATATATCTACACGGTAAATCAAGAAACGGGAAAGTAAAGTAATAAGTAGTGAAGTTACTTTTCAAATCCAGTAACTAGTAAAGTAATCTCATTACAATTTACATAAGTAACTTTTTTGAGTAACTACCCCAACACTGGTTGTAGGTCTATCCAATTGCGTACCAAGGCATTTCATCCAGACTCCATCTCAATCTAAGCCATGCAGGTTATCAGTATATTTATTATACACTAAAATAATACAATCATTCAACTGTAATAACCAGAATAATAAAAAAAAATAAATCACTGTGATGTACATCACTAAATGAAATGAAATACATACTCTAAACAAATAAAAAAAAAAAATGAAAATGAATAAAAGCACAGCCGCGAAAACAACACAGCGTTAATAAATAAATAAATAAAAGCAAGCTGTTACTTGCGCCCTAATTAGTATAATAACAAATAAATGTCATGCTCAAGTTGGATTAAAAGCCAACGCAAATAAATATATCTTGAGCAAAGACGTGAAACTCTCAAGGGTCTTGGCAGTTTAAGATTATACACAATGTTTGACATAGTTGTTATGTATTTACAGTTTCTCTGCATTGTACCAATGCCACAGTAGATTTTCTGAAATAATCAATTTCTCTTTTAAGAAAAACAGAAATGGCAAAAGGGAAAACACACACACAATCCCCCTTATTAGTGTCAGACAATGGACCACTGCATGCCGACTCCCTGAAGTGTGAAAGTTTTGGCTCCCTTTAGTCTTCCTGTAAAGAAACACATTCAGTTCCTTCTTTCTTCTGCCGAAACTAAAGCATTTTTTTCTTTTTCACCATAACACTGTGATCTAATCCCTTTCTGTTTTGACTGAGACTCTGTATTTGTTCATCTTCCCAGTGCTTTACAGATATTTTCAACATTTTATGCTGTGTAGTGACATGAATGATGATTCCTCCCCGTTTGCTTCATCCCATTTTGTTCAAAACGCATCTTCTCTTCCTTATAACCAACCATGATGTTGCGTTCACCAAAACTTTACTGCACCAAATGAGGCATTTTACCATTCAGAGCAGATTCACTTTATACACCTCTCCCTTCCACTTATCTCGTTTCTGTGGAACTCCTTGTTTGGTGGATAATTTACGGGACTCCTGTTCTTCTTCCTCAGGAGTAAAAAAAATAATGTGTGATGTGGCCTCCATCAACACACAACACAGAGAAGAAAAAACTGTAAATGTGTGAGATTTCTTCTTCTTATTATTATTATTATTGAGTTATGAGACACACATATTGGACTTCATCATGAACATTTAAGTTGACATTGATTTGAGACAGAAAGAAATGGAGAACAACAGACACATTCTTCAATCTTGTGACTATATTATGCCATGGAAAAACCAGGACTCCCATCCATTTCTTCAATATCATCTTTATGCAGCTGATGGTCCAAAACAACAACAAAAGTATTTGAAAATTAAAATACAAAGTGGATGCTTTTAAGACCCCCACTACTGTGATTTGAAACACAGAGTGGCTGTTCTATTTCATCCTAACTGACCGCCAGAGGCGGTGCCTAAAGCACTGGATATCTTCACCTCGCGCATGCGCATTTCGAGTACCTAATACCAACATAGTCACCTGTGACCCTCCCCGTGACACCGGGAAGGCTATAACTTCTGGTGTCGTTAGAGGATCAGTTCCTTTCATCTTCTCGCTGCGCATGTACCGTCTTGCACTTTGTGCTGAGAGAAAGGAATAGGAAACTTAAGTTTACAGCTGGCTGCGTGCAGCTTCGTGCCGACAGTCGGAGCCGCGGGGAACCCGTCCTCCAGAGGCTGTGGCCAGCTGATCATCTGAAACCAGACGACAGAAGAGAGTAGCAGGTTTGTGTCGGTGTTTGTTGGTGAAGGCAGTGTTTTCGCTCCCTCTCCCAGCGTTCGCTGTCCTCATTGCTCTCAATGTATGGTGTGTTTATTGTTGATGTGTTAGCCGTTAGCTTTGCTCGGTTCTAAACACCGCTTTTGCGTTTCTGTCCATGGGTGTACAGATGGGAACTATTCCATCCCGCCAGGAGGTGGTCACAACCGACGCTTGCCTCTCGGGGTGGGGCGCGGTGTGGCAGGGCAGGACTGCCCAGGGTCGGTGGCCGGCCCAGCACCACGTGCACATCAACGTGCTGGAGCTCCAAGCTGGGCAGCTGGCACTCGTTCACTTTCTGCCTCAACTGGAAGGCAAACATGTGCTTGTTCGATCGGACAACAGGTCCACAGTTGCCCAGATCAACCACAAGGGGGGCACCCGGTCTGCACAACTACTCCGGCTATCTTGGAGCCTGTTGACTTGGGCATATCCCCGTCTGGCCAGTTTGCGAGCAGTCTTCATTCCGGGGTAACAGAACCAGGTCGCAGATTTTCTGTTGCGACAAAAGCTCCCACCGGGGGAGTGTCAGGTTCACCCGGAGGTGGTGGAGATGATATGGGGTCTTTTTGGCAGGGCGGAAGTGGACCTCATCCCCTCGGCGGAGTCGGTGCATTGCCCCCTCTGGTTCTCCTGGACGGAGGTGACCAGCCCCCTCGGCCAGGATGCGTTGGCTCACGATTGGCCGCAGAGACCTCTGTATGCCTTCCCGCCGCTGCCCCTGATTCTTACTACACTCCAGCGGGTGCTTTTGCAGGGCCACAGACTCCTTCTGGTGGCCCCCTTTTGGCCAGGGAGACTCTGGTTTCCACTGCTGCGCAGCCTCTGCTTCAGCTCTCCATGGCGCCTCCCCTGCAGGAAGGATCTCCTTTCGCAGCTGGGGGTCAGGTTTGGCATCCGGTTCCAGGTCGCTTCCAGCTCTGGGTTTGGCCGCTTCAGGGCCTGAACCTCTACTGAGGGCATGCACTGCGGGAGTCAGGGGTACAATTCTGAATGCCAGGGCTCCATCTACCCGGGTTCAGTATGAAAACAGGTGGAAGCTGTTCTCTGACTGGTGCAGGGATAAGACAGAAGACCCAGTGAGTTGCTCTGTGGCGACTGTTCTTGAGTTTCTGCAGTCTCTGCTGGATCGTGGTCGTTCTCGTTCCACTTTGAGAGTCTATACAGCTGCTATTTTTTCCAGACATGAAATGGTCGAGGGTTCCACAGTAGGGTGCCACAGATCGGTGTCCCTCTTCCTTAAGGGGACACTGAGGCTGTGTCCCCCAAGGACCCTGAGGGCTCCAGCATGGGACTTGTCCCTGGTGCTGGAGGCCATGCTGTCACCTCCCTTTGAGCCTCTGACCCAGGTAGAGCTGAAATGGCTTTCTATGAAGGCTGCTTTTCTGCTCGCCATTACCTTCGCGAAGAGGGTCGGGGAGTTGCATGCCCTGTCCCTGGCTGATACCTGCCTGCGATGGAACCCTGATGGCTCGGGTGTGGTCCTGTGGCCGAATGTGGCGTTCCTGCCCAAGGTGCTTTCACGTACGCATCTCAACCAGCCTATTCAGCTCGCACGCTTTGGCTCCCTGTCTGAGGAGGGTAGGTCGGAGCTGCTATGCCCGGTCCGGGCGCTAGAAGCTTATGTTGCTGCTACTGCCGGAATATGGCGGTCGGAGCAGCTGTTTGTGTGTCATAGTGGCCCTAACAGAGGTTGTGCACTTTCCAAACAGCGGCTGTCCCACTGGGTTGTCGATGCCATCATGCAAGCCTATAAGGCCAGTGGTTGCCCCCCGCCATCTGGGGTGAGGTGCCACTCAACCAGAAGTGTCTCTACATCATGGGCGGCGCTGAGAGGGGTGCCCTTGAGTCAATCTGTGCTGCGGCATCATGGACGTCGCCTGGCACATTTGCACGGTTTTATCGTGTCAACGTCGCTGCTCCCCATCTGATGGATGTGATCCCTTGTCCGAGCTCTGCTGTCTCTGATGAGTGAGGTGGGTGTTGGATTCTTTGTGACCTTTTTGGTATGAGTCATCCAGTGCTTTAGGCACCGCTCCTGGCGGTCAGTAAGGATGAAATAGAGCAAAAGATACAAATGTAACTACGGTTCTATGAATCCTGGATGACCGCCAGAGCGTCCAGTCACTCAGAATCCTTGTGTTTTCGCGAGAAGATTCTGGGAACTGATCCTCTAACGACACCGGAAGTTATAGCCTTCCCGGTGTCACGGGGAGGGTCACAGGTGACTATGTTGGTATTAGGTATTCGAAATGTGCATGCGCGAGGTGGAGATATCCAGTACTTTAGGCAACGCCTCTGGTGGTCATCCAGGATTCATAGAACCGTAGTTACATTCGTAACTTTCGTTTTGTTATTTCAACTTGCATATTCTTCAAAAATATATATTCTCAATTTCTTTGTATACCCGACTTTTTCTGGGCCGACTTGTCGGTGGTTTTCAGCAATGGTGAACCTCAGTTTTTGTAGAACTTGAACACAACTCTGAAAATGGGCTCTGTCAAGCAATACCATCTTACCTGACCTAGGGAGCGTTTTGAATGTATACAGTGGCAGCATTAGTGGCGGTTGGGTACATTATATGAGGCATTTATGCCATTTAACTGCTGAACAACAGTTTTGAGCACATACATAGTCATACTTTAAGCTTTCCTTGAGCAACGTCCGTTTTGACTTTAAAGAAATCCTTTTCTGCGCACAGCATGGAAATGCCACTTGATGACATGAGATCTAAACACCATTATTCTGAGAAATGCAGAGAGAATCGTGTGGCACTGAGAGGCTTAATCAGCATCGTGTGAACTCATCTGACAAAGTAACAGACATTTGTTCAAATCAAGAGCTTAGGCACTGCAGTACACAAAAAAGAAAGTCATGTGTCGACATTTTTGATGAACAGAAACTTTTGTTGCGGAACTTAAAAAGGGAGCTTAGTGAATGATATGTCAATCTAAAATCCCTTTTAAGCCTCTGCTTTATTTCCAGATGGGAACAAGGACGTGTGTTTGGGTGCTGTATAACTGCTAGATGATTTAGTTTATATGATGATTCTGATTATGAGTATGAAATAATGAAGGAAACTACAGAAAAAAAATTATGGGAAATTACCATCAAAACAAATGACAAGCGGTAACCAATGGCCACTCACGTTATGTCAATAAGAAAGAGTTTTCTGTAGATATCAAGAGGCCAATTAAAAACTTTTCTAAACCTTACAATGATCAATAATACTGACCCTTAAAATCGGGACATGTAGTCAGAGACAAACTGTGAAGCGGTGACCAGGTGCTGCAGAGGAATCCCTAATTGCCTGCAACAAACTTATGAGTATTCAGAGCATGATAATTGTCCTCAAAATGCACGCATGACTACACAGAACAACACAAATAATCCCAGCTCCTCGTCACGTCTGGAGGGGAAAAGGCACGTTGTGTGAGGTGAGAGATTAGAGCGTTTCTGGTGGCAGAGTCGGATCAATAAATCGACCATCGGGGTGTAAGAAGTCAGCTGGACATCATGAAAGACCTCTAATGTTAATTGTTTTGTTTGTGTAGCTCCAATCACAACATACCACACCTCTCCCACGGAAAATTAATGACTACTGGCAAAAGGTTAATATCCACTCAGTTGAAAATGAATCAACAGTGAATTAATGAGATCATTACCTGCATGGATTGATAATGAAATTAGTCTTCTTTCATAGCGGGACTTTCTGGGTTGTGGAGATATTGATTTGAAAAATAATGCATCTGTTGGTGAAGCCCTTGACCAGATGGCCTGTGCTGGGTGAACCTCAACTGTTGGAGGTCACAGCCATTAAAAGCACTGTTGGGTTGATATGAAATACCCTGTATTGCTTTGAGCTTAAAGACGATTAACTGACCTAAATGAAGTGTATTTCTAAGTCTGATGTCAGAAAAGTGAGCAGGAGTTTCTTGTAAAAAAAAAAAAACTTCCACATCTGACTCAAGGTTTTTCTTGCATCTTTGAGAGGCTTACTCAAGGTTCTTCTGTGTTTTTTTCCCTCTATCTGGAGGAGCTAAAGTATCAGCAGGTCCCTGTAGTATTTTCAGGAGTGATTCATGCACATGAAATATGTGTCTGCAGAAAATTATACTGGGTTATTAATTAGCAGGGATTCGGGCAGTACTTAGAGAAAACTCTGCTGCTTGATTTATGTATCAATTCTTCATCTGAACAACACTTCAAAGTCAAACCAAATCTGAGCTGAAAACTTACGTTGATACCTTACCAGTCTGTCACAGAGAATTTGCCTTTCAGGCTCAGAAACTTAAATAATTACTCAAGATATAGCTGGCAACCTCACTTTATTTTTTTACAAAACACAGTGAAGAACGTTATTTCTAGCAGTGATGAAAACAGCATTTCCACCTTCCTGTTGCAGGGAAAGAAGACGTCTGCGAGAGCTTTTTAGTTTGTCTTGACTCCTTCTAAGTGAATTTAATGTTGTTCTTTTTTGATGCTGGTCCCTCAAGGCAGACCAAAGTCAGAGTTAACTAATGACTCATTAGGTGTCAACAGCCATGCACAGCTTGACTCAGGGGACTCAGACAAGTCACAGGTTGGCTCAGGGGAAGGACAAAGACCTGCATGTTTTAATAGAAAGACTCTCAAATTAGGTAATGATCAAGACAAGGCTCAATAGCCACCAGTCAGCTGGAACCTGAAAAGCATCTTGGATTAAAATCCAGTTGCCTGTGTATGGATTTTGATATCTTTGAAGAAGCCAAGTGAGTGTGCACATGGTACACACAAAGGTTCAGGATTTCTAAGTAAACGTAACTGATCTTCTGATTACGTTGTCCAATTCCAAAAGCTCCTTTTCGATGCATTGCTGTGAAAATGAAATTCCAGGAAATGTCCCGAGCTCATGTCTAGAAACAGCTAGAGAGTTTATGATTGAAAATCCTGACAAAACAGAGTGAGTATTACGTTCTTTTAGATGCAGTGGAATAACTAACATTGCAAATGTTATTAATGTGTTGACTTGAATCACTGTGTGACTACATAAGGGCAGGATTAGCTGTGTTTATGGTATTTGCATGTGTGATGGCACAGCTGTATTGAAAAAAAAACAAAAAAAAAACTTTTCATGTTTTTTTTACGAATGCAAGCTCTGCAGGGTCTGGACCCGGTGTCTCCCACAGCTGTTGCATGTGTGTATGTGTTTGTGTAAACGACACTGAGGCTGAGCAGCAGCTGAACTGTGGTGATCCTGTGAGACGTGAGCCGACAGTGAGGAGGAAAACAATGGGAAGGGTCACAACAAACAGCTTCTAAAAGAAAAGCGTGTGAGTCAAAAGGTGAATCCATTTTGACAGGGTTCAACACAAGGCTCCGTTTTCAGAAGTTTAAAAAGAGAGAAATCCTCAGAGGGGAGGTTAAAATACATTTATGATTCAGCTTTTACCCACATAATTCTTTTTTGTTTCTTTAGAATCATAGATCTTGCGAAAAAAAATTCACTGTTTGTCACAATTAAACTTTTATTTTTTAGCTGTTTTTTATTTAAAGAGAGTAGACTCAACTTGAACATCTTAATTTAGTTATTTCTTTAATCTGAATGGCAAACATAATTTGTTTTGTTCCCTGCGTGCTTCTGTCCCAGAAGAGTATAATTTCTAAAGCGAAAGCCAATTCTTTTTATAACTTCCATTGACACTAGTTATATAATATGTCCCCCTTTCCTTCAGTATGCACACACAATCTGTTGAGATCCTAATATCCTGGAGGAAATGTGACAATTTCTTCACCACAGCCTGGAGCTGCTTATTTTTTATTACATTTTCTTTAAAACCAGCATTGATTTCAACTATCACTCACACAACACTGTGTGAGGGAGGCTTCAGCCGTCAGACTCCTGATTTTACACGCACTATATGTTTATGAACACTCACATGACACCGTTAATCCGGTATGTGGTAGCTTCACAATTTACTATTTTCGACACCAATATTTGTTATCTGGCTTCCGCCAACACATCACACAAATACATCACTGTCTTTCAGCCAAATTCTGAAGTCTCTGTGTTCATCAATGGTTCCAACTGTAGCGTGTTTGCCTCAGGCATACTCATGGAGCCTGCTGAGGCCTCATCATTAGCAGAATTGAAATTATAATAATATTATTATTAATGACAATAATAATGTAGAAAAACTGTGAAATGCAATTTTTATCCCTTTCGCAACATTAAGGTAATTTTTACAGCTTTTCATCTTTTATTTTTTATAGTGTGTCGTGTGTATTTTTTTGTGAAAAAAACAAACAAAAAAACTTATTTCTTCATCTGATAGTACAAATACAATTATGAATTCCTTGTCATTATGCTTTTATTCTGAAATCCTGGCATAACATGTGTTACAGTATATTATGTTTAATAGTGAGGGAGTGTATATTTTTAAATTGCATGGAGGTTTAAAATGTGAAATAATTATTATGTCACTTCACTAATGCTTTGAAGAAATGACTTTTGAATAGGTAATTATGTACTTGACAGGATGTAATTCAGTCCAAACATGTGGTGCTCAAATGTTTATTATACGAACATGGAAATTAAAAGGCAGCACTCAACACATTTTCCAAGGCTGAAGTGCCAAGCCTTTAGGTTTCTGTGTCTGCAGTGTTTTGTATATTCTACGAAGACCTTGAAAAAAAAACAAAGCCGTGCCGCATGGCCCTTCATCTCCTCCGTACAAAGGCTCCGATTCAAGGTGACAGAAGACCACGTTAGAGGAGCCTCTCTGTCAGCCGAGTGCTGCATGGGCTTCATGACAAGCCCCCGTTTTTTGGCCTGAAGCCTGGAGTCTCTCAGTTATGCTCCCGGAGGGCTGGTGTCCTCTAGGTTTTTTGGATCATGCTTTTTGATCCTCCTCCTTGATAGTTGATGCGGCGTTCTTGGTACCAAGCGGATACATACTATAGGTGTGTCTTGTTAACTGCTGGGGAGGATCACACACCTGCAGGACACTGGCACTGGAGGAACAGAATTAAGTAGCAAAGAGGACTGAGAAGCAGATTTCCCTCCCACCGAGACCTTATGTGTGTCTTGTTTAATGTTTTTCTTCATATCCTGTTAGCACACGTGGCTGCAACTGTGGGTGTCAGTTACCTCCAGTTTTTTCTTTTGAGGAAAGACTAAGATATCAGCTTCCTATAAAGACTGTGTTCTGTCTGTCTTTAAGAGGAAAGAGGAATAATGTCAGTCCTATCACAGATAGAAAAAAAAAAAATACCTGGTACCTCTGAAGTGACTCAGACTTCTCAGACTCCAGATGGTTGGAGATGGAGGTGTTATTATTTAAATTATTTGCGTACATGAATGTACAGGGGAAAAAAAAACAACCAACGGACCAATTTTAAATTTCTGCTCCTGAGATAAAGCCTGGTCGTGTTGCTTTTGTGTCCCAGCAGCTTGTTAACTGCGGCCTCTCTTCTGATTAGAATGGAAAGCAGTTGTGCTCCGACTGAACATGCCAGCTTTAAGCAGCCGTGCGTGATAATTGTCTGTTTGGTATTGGCCGCTTCATATAACACACAACAGAACATGAACTTGAAGCAACAGTATCACCTTGTGTGGATTAAATAAAACTCCCAAAAAACTCCACCGAATAAATGTCATTTGATTGCAAGTGGATTACTGCGCATCATCATCATCATCATCATCACGCAGATTAAAGCGCCAATGTGATTTTCTGCTGATTTCATTAACACATACATTCATTATGTATGCTTAATTTATTGCTCTGTATTATCAACGTGTTTATCTTTCAGTGATTACTGTTTAATTGATGATTAGATAATAAATGTGTGCAGTGATGCTGAGTGTCTTTCTTTTTTTTTTTGGCTTTTTGAAAACAGCATCTCATTAATTAAAGAAACAAAGAGATTTGAATTAATACCAAACAAGACAAGCAGGGTAAACAAAAAAAAAATAGCTCATTAGCAAACGGTGTTGTGTCTTTCACACTCAAAGACCAGTCACCCTGTATGTATTTATGTGTCAAGCATTTTGTTTTCATCGCAAGTGTGATTGCACATTTAGGACTCACTTTTAGGCTCTGAATCCCCAGTTTATTCAGTCCTAACACTTTTTGTATTACACTTTTCTTCAGGATTTCACAAAGTGTTAAGCAATTAAGTTAAATATACACAAAGTGATTGACAAGAACTAGTGAAACAAAAGTATTTAACACCAACAATAGTTTGTAAAAAAGACACCCCTCCCATATTTTATATTTATCTTTGAGCTATTTAATTTCCTTGTTATAGTTCTCATTTTGATTATTTTGTTGATAATTAACTGTGTTCAATTGATGTTTTTAACCATTACTCATACTACTTTGCAGCTATTGAAACAAAACTATTATAATGATTATTGTTATTATCTTTTTTTAATTTGAATCACTCAAAACCTCCACAGGGTGTTTGAAAATCCCCCCAAAAAACAAGAGTGATGCTTGGCCATGTACGGAAAAAAAGACACAAGATGCCTGAAACCGTCACTTGAAGAAAAATCATCACAGGACTTTTATGTGAGAAGCGGCAGAGCACACGAGTGCAGACGGGAAATCACTGTGGAACAGCACAGAGCTGCAGATTGGGTTCACAGTCAAGATTTATGAGAGGATGCGTTTTTCTCTCCTGAGGTGGTGGAAGGAGAAGTTTCCTGAATCAGGAAACCATCAGATGAAATGATTACTTCTGCTTGGTGAAAATGGGAAGAAGTGATATGAGGGTGTAGCATCCATGTGCTCCTTTTTTGTTCAGAGGGTATTTTTTTTATTTTACTCCTGTTGTCATGGACTATATAATGGCAATTTGAGGTTCTCTGCTCTGAAATGGGATGGATTATCGTCTCTAAACCACAAAGCAGGTCAACACTCGAATATGTTTAAGATTCATGGGAAATATAGTGAATGTGGGAATGAGGAATCTCACTGAAGAAGCAGAGGGTGATGGGCGTTTATGTCTGGGTTGTGATTCTCAATATGTTCAGTCATCAGTGTGCGAGTTGTCCTTGGCAACCGGTGGATGCATTGTCCTCATTTTCTGACCCACCTCACCCTTCTTTACACCTGAAGACAAAAGAACAGGAACGGGGAAAAAACAGAGTAGGAAGGAGGAGGTTGTGCTTAATCCTTAATTTAGGGATTGGTAGGAGCTGAATTAAAGACGGACTAAACCACGTTGGAAGCCTTTTCATGCAGATGCAACTGCTGTAAGGATAAAAGAGCCATGTCATTATGAAAAAACAAAAAAACAACAAAAAAAACAAGATAAGTGTGTGGGAAAGAGCACACAGCTGCATCTTATTTTATGCTTATTCCATTTTGTGGACATTTGTTTTGCTGTTGCTGATAAAGGCTCGCCGTCTGCATACAAAAACACAACACACATTGTTGTTCCGCTGAATTTAAAGCCTGTTTTAAGAAGGCACCACAAGCATCTGTTTTAAGGACTTTTGATTTAAAAGGTCGCTGTTTAGAGAAACTACATTTCAGAGTGGATTAGTGCAAAGTTAGTTGGGGAAGTTGACGCCACCGTGCCTCTTTGGTAATCATTCACTCAAATGAAGTGAGAAACCAATTACTTGGTAGTAATTGAAACTTCATTACTCTCAAAGTTATCTTTTTTTCCCCATTACCAAACTATTTGCACTTGCTTTGGTTCAAACTGAGTTTATTTTTTTTCGTTTTTTTCTGTTGTACCAATTTCCCTTCAGCAGTATATCAACATGAGGGACCGTGATGTGCATGTGCTTTACATCGGGGCAGAGCAACAGCAACATATTAAATATTTAAAAGTCCAGTGTGTAACACTTTGCAAGACTTAGTGCTCACGTGGCACAGGTCAGTGCCATATGTGCACCCTGAGAAATTTCACAAATTCAGGTACAAGTACTTTTTGCCCAGGTGTGTTTTATATAGTTGGTGAAAATAAAATGAAAGTTGTGCTGAAAAAAAGGATATAAGTATGCACATTCTTATTGACTCGTTTAAAGATAGTAATGGAAAAAAAAACAAAAACTGCCTTAATGCTACTGAAAGTAAGGGATTTTACTTTACAGCGGCTGCCTTTGTGAGCCAACATGTTTCTACAGCGGCTTGAGCAGTTTCACATGTTGATGCAGAGCATACTCAACTGATGCTGAATGACTTCATCCACATAAACCTGATTCATACACCAGTGAAGCAGAGACAAAGATTGTTTCTTTTCTCTCTAGTATGTCAAGGATAAAGTATAGTTCCCAGATATGCTTGGGAAAGCAAGGGGTGAGTCCTGTTTGTTGCAGTCTGACTATTATCTGACTATGTAATTATTTTCACTAATTCATACACGTTGGACCTTAAAGTCAAATGCTGGCCTCTGCAATTTCCATTTTTAAATTGCCTCTTGTTCAGTTGTTGCACAGACAGCACTGATCCATCACATTTTGCCGCAGTTGCTATCCTGAGCATAAAACCTGACTTAAGCTCAGACGGGAACGCTTAAACCCCTTTTTCATCATGTCATTGATCCAGGTGTAAAATAATAATAATAATACTATTTCTTCTCTCTGTTCAAACAACAGTAGCTGCATTCAAATTGTACCTTTGTCTATTTTAGTCCATGCTTTCATCACTCTCTTATCTAAGAGAGTCTAATCAGTGAATGGCTAGTTTTCTCAGATTCAAAGTAAAAGTAAAGGGTGTGGCTAGTTACCATGAAGACAACTGAAACCTACAGCTAGAGCATAACCTGAAAATGTTTTGTCTTGTTCAAAATATCAACCAATCTTAAGCCTTAAGCCTCTTATAATTACAACAACAAGTTTGCTTTCTTGATTTGATAATTGATAAAACAATACAGGTTCTGAGGCCACGTTCAGGGCAATGTCACTTAGAAATGTTCTTATTTTTGAAGGAAAATCACTTTTTTTCAATGAATATAACATTAAATGAATAAGAAATAAACTCTATACACTGTTAATGTGGTAAACGACTATTCTAGCTGCGTCTGGTTTTTAATGGAATATGTACATAGGTGTATAGAGGCCCATTTCCAGTGTTCTAATGGTACATTGTGTTTGCTAATCGCGTTAGAAGGCTATTGGATGATTTGAAAACCCTTGTGTAATTACAGTGGACGTAAGTATTTGATCCCTCACTGATTTTGTAAGATCATCCACTAACAAAGAAATGAACGGTCTTACAAAATCAGTGAGGGATCAAATACTTATTTCCTCCACTGTATGTTAGCACAGCTGAAAACAGTTTTGCTGTTTGAAGGTCAAAATTATTATTTTGGATAAAAATCATGATTTCTAATGGTGTCAGTGTCTTGACTATATATTCTATTCATTTTGCAAATCTTTTGATGAATAAAAGTGTGAGTATTAATGGAAAACACAAAACAGTATAGCTGACCCCAAACCTTTGAACGGTATATTTTTCAAAACGTTGCCACACTCAACAATATCAACGACCCTGATGTCACCTGATGGGAAATTAACTGTGAAATAAAACATAAAAAAAAAAAACAACATTTGTACTGATTATAACCCTTCAATCAAAAGTAGAAAATGCACATAATTCCGGTTCAAATCATACACATGGGACACCTTTCCATGCCATGAATGACTGTTTGAGCGCTTTCTTCCATAATAATGAGATGACAAAAATGACTGACAAGTATGAATGTGTATGTTTTTTTTTTTTTTAATGACAGCATTTACGCAGTGACAGTTTGAGGAGCAGGTGATGCTCGTCTATCATCACACTCTTCTGCTGCTTGATGCTTCGAACACTGGAACCACAAAACACAGCCTGACCCCTTCACCCCCACCGACCCACGGGGGAGGAACGTGTGAAGGACAGTTATGAACGTCATGGCTTTCATGTGTCATAACTCTTGCAGGATGTATCACAGTGACAGTGACTCGCCTCAACCTAAAACAATGAAGAGGTATGACAGAAACAAAGGTGCAAATCCCACTCTCGATCCATCTGCGTGTGTTTGGTAATGAGTGGTTGGATCCAGGTCTTGGAGAGGAATTCCCTCGTGCATGCATGTGATCCTGGAAATGCAAACGATAGAAGTGCATATTCATGGATGAAAATAGTCCTCATCTGCTCTAATAACACCACAGGGTGCCTTCTTTGGATTTCTTTGAGCATCTCGACGCTGAAGAGGGACTGTCTGGTTTAGAGGGTTTATTATGCAAGCTCCAAAAGCTTGGGGGGTCATGAAAAATGCTTTTTCTTAAAGTGGCAATCTCAAAGTTTTTCGGCCTGACTGGTTTTGTGACACCTTCACTTACTGGAGGTAACATAACTACAAATGTGGTTCAATACTACAGAGTTGCAGAGTTTCATAAAGGCAGCACACACTGCGCAGCATACAGCAGGACATGGAGAAAGGCGTTTCAGCCTGTCGCCTGCAGCTCTTCGGCTAACAGCTCACTGTGGATACTCCTCCTTGTTTCATTACTCGTGGAAATGTTTCTTACTGAGCCACTCACGGAAAATGCCAAAGAATGAGCGGTGAGCGCAGTGTTTAGTGCTGGGTTCACTGACAAACATAATGCAGCCGAAGGAATTTTAGGGTATAAGTTTGAAATGAATGTGTCACCTACACTATGGTGACACTCTCTGTCTGTTTGTTATCTGCATTATCAATAATGATAATAATAATAATAATAATAATGCTAATCTAAATACGTGGATTGTTTTCAGTATTTTCATAGATTTCATAAAGATCTTTGAGGAAATTTTGATACCTCAAAAATACCTCTTTATTAGGTACACATGATACCTGATAAAGTGACAAGCGTGGCACTCATCTACCTTAGCATTCAACATGTTGTGCAAACAGGAAGTCTTTTAAATTAAATGTAAATTGTCGTGATTTGTTATTTTTTTGAATTCCTTTTGTTTCCTCTTGTCACCAGTCAGATCATTATTTGCTGGCATCATCAAGGCCTTTTCTGTCAGAGTTGTTTTCTCTTTTTTTCCAGACAATCCAACAAACCCCAGAGATGTTTGTGCTGAACAATCTCAAGAGATACTCAGACCAGCTCATCTGACCCCATTCTGGTGCTCAGTCTTTACACTACCAGTTTGTTATGACCATGTCTTCTTGTCAAAATGTCTACTACTGCCATTTGTTTGGCTGGTTAGATATTCCCATTGACAAGCAGATGAACAGGTGTACCTAATAAAGTGGCCAGTAAGTGCATATACATTTGAGATGATTTCATAAGGTGTCATTTTCTGGAAACACAATGAAAGATTTCATGAGAGGTTTATATTCCTGCTGTGTTACTTCATCCAGTTACTAACGCAGCAGGTAAACATTACAGAATGTCCCTTTAAATGCAAGACTCACACGTCTTATTAGTGCAGCTGAGTTGCATTTTCCCGACAGCCCTACTGACTCTGAGGATGACATACGTGAGTGAGCAGACGGAAAGAAAGAGGGAGTAAAGTGTGGAAAAAGAGGAATTGTTAAGAAAACACCAGGGGATGGCTGCACATGAAGAAAAAAAAAACAACCTTAAAGTGGAAGTTGTGACTCCGGGATAGTGAGACTCTGAAGGTAAGTGTCCAGACTCGGTGTGACAAAGGGCAGTATGGTGCTTACTTTGATTGAATCAATTGCTTTGTGTAAGTAGCTGCTGGTGCTGTGGCCTCCCCAGGGTGAGAGTGAGGTCTGCAGAGAGTGAACCAATCCAGCCATCCTTGACCAGAGAGCAGGGAGTATTAACAGAGCAATGCATCATAGCTGCAGCGACCAAGTTATGTGAAGCAGACTGCATTTATTGACTGATTGATTGATTGTCTCAAATTGATGAGTCCAGAGACAACAGACAAGACGCACAGCGAGTTATGCAAAATCAAAACAAATAAAAATAATAATAATAATAAATGGAATAGAGAGAAGATAATGGGTTATGTTGTTATTTCATTGCATTGAGCATTTCATCTTCATCACAAGCATCTGCCTCGTTTGTCCTTCTGCTAACAAGCGTTATACTTCAAGTTACAACACATTTCACTGGCAGACATCATCTCATTCAAGTTAACCACACACAGTAATTGCTTAGTAATTTACCTGGCCATGTATGAAGCTCTTTTTTTTGTCTGTGGCAGCAAATTTGGTCTGACATTGACATTGTTCCAGCAGCAGTGCTTTTATTTAACACGCCATTAATCTCTAATGACAGAAGACCACGGCGCAGCAGATGTTTGTGAACAAATCTCTGCTCAGTCTTCCGCCAATGAGCTACACCATCATTGACATAAATTACTTCGATAAAGCGACGAGGTCAGAGTTAACAGACATTACGGGTGCAATTTTAAACCAGGAAGTTGTTGTAATTTTTTGTTGTTTTTTTTGCACACAGAATCTCTGGTATTTGTAGAACATGGATTCACTTGTCAAATTATGCTAAAACCACTGATAGTGCACTGTGTTGGAGTGCATGGTCATCAGTATGCTAATATTTAACTATGCAGTGAAACAATCCAATTATTGGATGGATGGCACTGTACATCAGCTCCCTTATTGAATATGTTTGCAATTAATGAGTGCAGACTTAAAAAAAAAAACTTGAGGAAAATTAACACTTTGGTAAACTGTCAGTCAGAATATAGACAAATAATAAGATGAGCTCATTTTAAAGGATTATTTTACTATATGTCAATAGTTTTTTCCGATTTTTTCTCTCATTAAAGCAGCACGACAGTGTTAAAAGAAATAATACAAAGCACTTCATGGCCTTAACCACTGAAATTGATTTTTTTTTTGTTTACTGAATGCTGGTGAGTGGGTGTGAGGGCAGGAAACTGCAGGAAAGTAAAGGGAGAAGAAACAGGCAGAGTTTACCCTTATGTCTCATGAGGTAAGGACACTTAACTCATCACATGCATTGCAATAGTCAACAGAATTTTCATATAAGCTCTGAAAACAAGAGGAATAAATCATCTCCTTTTCACAAATATAAATATATTTTATGTTCAGTATGTACAATAATGATTTTTCCATCGTGAACATTAGTATTGAAGGGGGAGAAAAAGCATGTCAGTAAACTCTTGCTAATGGGTACAGACACTGCAAAGACAGCCATGACTGATTGGTGTGCTCAAGCATTCTCTCTCTCTCTCTCTCCCTCTGAAAGACAAAGCAGGACGACGGTATAGTTTTTGTGAGAAGGCTGGTGGTGTGGCTGCGGCGTGCCGTTTATCGGTCTGCTAGTCCCGAGAGCTACGAGATTCACTGTCGATCTCCAGCTCCCATTCAAAGTTCTGGCCGGTCATTTGGTAGAACATCATGTTAAAGGGTTTGTAGAACTTGTGCAGCCGCCGAATCACATCTGGGTCAATTTTTGGGTGAGTTCTCCCTTTAGATTTGCCAAGGCATCTGGGAGTGCTGCTGTCCTCCGGCTTCTTCAAACAGGGAAACCCTTTCGTTTTGTTGAAGTAAAAGTGTTTGTCTGTGACAATGCGCTTCAGTCCCAAGAAGTCTTGCACTTTGGCCATCTCACCTGCAGGGTCCACAATCAGCCTCTCCCCGCTAACAAAGTGCATTTGGGCGAGAGGGAAAAACTGCATCCAGGTCTCCAGGTGGAGAGCATATATTCCAATACGCAGCGCGCTCCATGAGGCGTCTATAAGACCCAGCGTCCGATTCTTAAAAGCCAGAACCTCAAAAGTGGGAATCTCGGGTTTCTTGGACAAAGTCTGTGTGTAGTCTGAAATGGCTCTAGTGACAGGATTACGCACCACTATAATTAGCTTGATGTCCCTGGCCATGGAGTGGATGCGCTTTGGGGCATGGTTAGTCACAAAGTAACTGGGCGTCTTCTCCATGGTGATTTGCCCCTCCAGCGTCGAAGGCATCAGGTCCCTGCGAACACAAAGAGCAGAAAGACAAAAGAGCGGCTTAGTGCTGTACTACACCTCGCACCTCGCAGTGCAAGCGAAGCGCCCAAGGACACACTGCAGGCATATGTGCTACATTTATTGAGCAGTACATTATTTGAAATTACAAGTGAAAATAACTGTTATTATTGCTGGACATTATGTTGCGAGGAGAAACATACAGCTAATTACAACCATGGACTAATATGCAGGAGATAAAAGAAAGGAGATGAAACGGCAGGCAAGCAAGTGTGCTCATTGCTTAATTGACTCCATCTGTGTTTCTCCAGGAGCTGTTTTGGAACTTTAATAATGAGTTCACTGCATATCATTAATACCAGGGTGCCTGGGGTATTGTTTTGTCATACATTTATTATGCATGCTATGCTCACACTCTGTGCAGGCGGGTTTATCCCTAATGCACATGCACTTTCCCTGCAATGGGTGTATGCAGCCTTTTTTCTTCTCCCTTTACAGTTTCGGGCAGTTCATTCAAGGGAGCAGTGATTAATTATAAGATTCAAGGTGATAATATGTTGTACAATAGAAATGTCCCCCCATGTGAGGAATGTATCTTGTGGGGGAACTGGAAAGTCATTTGCCATTGCTACAAATATCGCCCCGTTTCTGAGAATGAGTCGTAAGATATGACAGTGCAGAGGCGAGTACATTATAAGCACAGACGCATGTCTTGTTTCTACGGTTTCTATTTTGGAATCTGTAATAAAGCATAGCCTTCGCCTCAAGCAAATCCTTATCAAATGTTTACACTGATGTTCATTGCCATCCATGCTGTTTTCTTTGTTTGCAGGCTATGCGATTCAGTGCTAAATTGGTACATTAAATCCTCTCTGAGACATGTCGTTCATTTAACTACTAACAAATACGAGCTCAGGAGCTCCACAATAAAATATAAAGACAAGCAGAATCAAAGCGCACCGACTGTTTATTTCCTACCAAATTAAGTAATGTTTGCTTCGAAATAAACATATAAAAACAGCCACCCGGATATTCGCCACATGAGTTGTAGAAAATTATCCTTAATTCTTGAATCAAAGCTGGTTCTGTCTTCCTGCAATGTTGCTGCCCTGCACCGTGAACCCATAGTTGTAACAATATAGTCACATCAATCATTTGCATCTTGGACATATTCTAAATTAACTGCACTCCAGCAAAGAATCCAATTTACTGCGCAAAACATAAGAGCTGTTACACACATATCGACCACCCTCACACATGCAAGCACCCATGGATGCGGGGCTGAAAGTCTCACAAGTGGCCTGGTAATTGCATCTCAGTAACAGTATTGCCTTCCTGATGGATAATTTCCCTCTGGATTATGTTTGTCTCTTGACAGTATAGACCTGTGGTTACTTCTCAGGTCTGTAATGGGATATTAAACATATCTACAGATAGTATGGCGACTAGACAGAGTATTCATTTTCATTATATTTCGTCAATTTCTGCACTTTCTGCCTCATTGTAATGAATAGCAAAAGATTTGTGTAACCTTTCAAGGACTTCAGCTGTCTGCTACTTAACTCCAAAGTGGAGTAGGAGGTCTGTGGGTGCAACAACATCATGTTTGGTAATAAAAAGAAAAAAACACCACAGCAAATCACCTTGAAACAACTGATAGCCTACTTTATGGACAGCATTTCACTGCTAATGTGCTTTGTATCTTTGGAGCATATCCAATTGACAGGACAGATGTTCAAGGTTACTTATTAAAAGGCGTGCGCATAACAAGCTATTGCCCCCATCGGGCTCAATAATCATATATTTAATTATAAAGCAATGGAAACTGCACACGCCTTTGCTGGGGGGGTGGTTGATTGTCATGGATCATGTACATCAGAAATCTCTGTGGCATGTCGGCAAAATAAAAATTAAAAATGTCGCTGATAAACAAGCAATTTTCTCCATGCATAACAAATGTCTCCTCTGGCCTTGCAGTCTAGTAAAGCTGTAGAAAGCAAGTTATCTCTCGCTTTTGTTTTTCTCCACATCAGCTGCTCAGCTCGACTCAGGTCATTCAGGTGGGTAAGCAAATAAAATCTGTGGTGCAAAAGAGGCCCCGGCAAACCATCTGCTGTTTACTACGCTACTTTCTGGCATTTCGACACACGTCCAAATCTCTATTTACATAGCGAAGCATAAGTGTGGAGACACAGGTGCTTCATGCTTGGAGTAACTTTTGATGATTTTTTTAAAAAAACAAGGCGTGCTGCGGTATGTGCGGACAAGATAATTGTTGAATTGAGTGCAAGAGCAATTTATACACAAGTATTAACAGCAAGTCGTGCGTGAACAAGACTGTGATTCTTCATTGCCCTGAATGCATTTTCATTACTGTCAAATAATTTGAAAAAAAAAAACAAAAGACAAAAGCTAGATCCATTAAGTGTAGATAAAACATTTAAACCAGAGAAATATAACACACCACCACCACCACCAACAAGGCCTGTAATTTGGGAAGGAAGTTCATTTCACACCCACTCTGCACAAAATTCAGATCCAAAAAATGCCCGGGCTGTTTTTTATTATTCAGAGCATGCACGACACCAAATCACAGCATTTTTTTGTTTGTTAAGACAGAAACTCATCTTCACAGATAATCACAACTCTTCATGCCAAGTGCACTGGAACATGCCCAGACATTTAACGCAATGTTTCAGAATCTTCTGTCAAACTGGTGCAGGGGGAATATTTTGAGGCATGATGAGGTGAGGGATCACACTAATTTACATTCACAGATACTAATAGGTCCAAGCTGTTTCTGGAGGAATTAAGTTTCTCCAGAGAAGCTGAGTTGCTTCTAATAAACTCTGGCAGAGAAATTAAAGCTCACACCGTCTCTCATTTGGATTGATCACGGCTCAGCTGCAGAGTATCAATCCACCGAGCTTCCTCCATGTCATGTCAAATACAATCAATTTTTCTAAAGGAGTCCACTCATAGCTCCAGAGAACACAATCTGAAGACTGTCCAGCAGCAGTGGTAATGACTGGTATGGTAATTAGCTTTAAATATTTCCTTTAAAATAATAATTTGATACTGAAAACTGAATTATTGAAAAGTCTTCTTCAGACATCTCCTGGATCAGTCACACATAAAACAAGGATGGGGAAATGAATTAGATGCAATTTTCTCACTAAACCAAAGCCTTGGCCAAGACACAACGATGAGATCAGAGAACGTACAATGGCAGCAGCTAACCACTATATCATCTCACATCACCTCTTTTTTCAGCTGACTTAAGCCAAAAATGTTGTGCTGAACACACTTCAAAGAATTGAACCAGTGACCTTCTAGTACATGTATCCTGTGCATACTTAACTACATCACATTGCATCGACTACAGCTGTCGAGCAATCGGCACGGTACATTCTGTGTCCGCATGAGGGGGACAGCAGGTGGCAGTAGTCTGTAATAATTATGTCTAAATAATATCTTAATAATATATTTTAGTATTTGTTTGGGAGAGTACTGTTGAGTCATTTTCTGGAGCTAAAACAGCCAATCAAAGTAGTTTATCTCATGGATGAAGAACACTGATCCAATATGCTGAATCAGCTGTGACACCAGCTCAACAAGGACATGGTGTTCTGTCACTGACTGCCCATCTTACGACAGTCCAAGGCATAATAGAATAGAATACAAGCCGTTATTGTCATTGTACACTTTTAATGAAATTGCTCCCCCCAAAGGTGCTTTAAAAATACATCCACATACAACAGACAGACATGCTCCAGTCTTCATAACACGAGTGTGTCTCTGTATAAATACTGTATAGGAGTGGCTTTATTCATTAGGTAAAAGATTTGTGATGGTTGATGACCAATGGCAAAACACCACAGACTCACTAACCATGTGTCAATGCAGCTGCAATTATTTATGTCAGGTAAGTAAAGGACTTAAATGCCATTTTGCGGAAAAAAAAGCTTAATGACAAATGAGTACCGCCAATCAGAGTGATGACACTTTCACTGATAGCCGCAGTGATCGGGGACGAGATGCGACATAAAGGACATGCCACACTGATGAGACACACTGATTAGGCTTTGAGACGACCTGACGGTGGAGTATGTTAGTTCTGGCTTTACTTCTCACAGCAGATGAATGAAACAAAGACCAAAATGGTAAGTGAATTATAGTGTTACTCGGAGTCCAAATGCAAATGTTGGTGGAGGGTTTGAACAGCTATTCATGAACAGCAAGTCACTCCGGACATGAAGTGAGAGATGTGTGGTCAGTTTTGCAATGAATAATCAAATGATTACACTCCAAGTGACAAGACATTGTGATTGCAGCAGCACAAAGAACAAAACCACAAGTTCACTGAGCAGTGGAGATAAAATGAAAAATATAAATAAACAGAAGAAGGAAAATAAAATAAAAATCAATAGGTCACATGAGCCATTCTTTCGTCTGTTCATAACAAGGGGATGTGTACATGTTTGGCACACACACACAAACATGCGGGGAAAAAAAACAAATCCAAGCCTACAGGGCAGAGTGAAGGGTCCACACAGGTCTGTTGTGAAGTGGGAGGCATGGTTTGTCACAGTTAAGGTGCAAGTTTTAGTAGAAAAACAAATACAGAGTGTGCTGCCCTTCTCCATGATCAGATCAGGTTCCAGTAATGGAGGAGAGGTTGGTTTGTTTTTGTGTTTCTCCATCTCAAGCTGACCTTTTGGCCTGAGAGTAGTGGAAATATCCTATAAGTGAGCTTTCCTAGGAAAACAAATTCTGGAGTTATATAATATACTGAGACCCACGGTAGGTTATAGTTGTTTTATTTTTTTGCTGCATGTTGTCAGAAAATGATCCATAATCCTGAGCAGGAAGCAACATCACGTGACATCATTCTGCACAACTTTCATACATCTGTTTTAATACCATTGTAACAGTGTAATCATCATCACACCATTCAAATCTATCACAACTTCTCACATTGCTGTTTCACATCTGGTTATAATATGCAAGTCATGTACAATTTTTCTGTACCCCTACGCTTTGTGTCTATTTTTTTCAACACTGAAACGCTAAATATAAGGCTTTATCTTAATAACAATACTTTTAACATCTATTTGGATGGTATTACTGGTTATTTATATTTAACTGCTTGTTCTGTTGCTCTTTTTGTATTTGTCACTTGTCTACCTCTGACATTTTGCTGCTGTAACAAGTGAATTTCCCCATTGTGGGGTCAATTATCTAACCATAACCTAATGCATTTGTGCTTCCACAATTCATACTCTCCTGTATAATAGAGTTGGGAGATACAGTCTGGCTTTTAATTATATCTTGATATTTTTAGGCTGTGCCTTGACATACGAGATATGTCTCGATACAAAGCCTGACACACTTTGTTCTCCCAAATTATGATTAACCTTACTTACTTACTTTCAATTTTAGATGCTATATGGTGCATTTCTTACGCATTTTAATACTCAATGAAGGATATTTATGTGTAAGAAACAATTAAATTCCCCTTGAATATGCTCAAATTCTGAAAAAAAAGATCCTTGATGCATCTTAGAGCTTCGAGCCTGCTCCTGTTCAGCCATGATTAGTGCCTCTGTCCTGTCTTTCACTCCAGCCTTTTCCAGTCAGTGGTACCATTTTTCAATATCAGCCACTACTTCAATGTGATGCTGGAACAATGCCATGTAAGGGCTTGTCCTTCCGTATTTGTCCATGTTCTCTGCTGGGTCTCTTCAGCCTGAGGCATTTACTTACTTAGCAGGTCATCACTAACGTAATATTCGATATTAGTTGTTTCGTCCTGAATAATGGCTTTGACACTCACAAGTCCTTGGCCTCCTTTCTCCTGCTTAGTGTACCAACTCAGGTTACTGGACTTAGAGTGGAATAGTGAGGACCTTCCTTGTTTTGTCTTGATGTCAGAACAACAACAACAACAGAAGCCCTTCTGGGGTTTGGTTCAGGGTTGGTAAGTACTCGCTCAGGCTCTATGTCTGCCACAAGACTGTGGCACCAGCCCTATCCAGCACCCATCCATCTTTTACATCGTGTCTGCCACATCAGGGTCACGTGGGGTGCTGGCGCCAATTCCAGCTGACATAGGGCAAAGGTCACCAGTAGATCACAAGACCACATGGAGACAGACAACCATTCACTCTCACACTCACACCTACGGTCAATTTAGAGTGTCCAATTTGCCTAATACCAGCCACATGCTTTTGTTCATATCCTTGGCTAGGACTTCCCTGAGGTTAACACCAACAAACATGAGAGGTTGCAGTTTGCTTACACAAAATAATGAGTTGGTTAGGTCTCATCAAAGATCACAGAGATAAATCACATCCTCTCACCTTCACAATCTCACCTTGAAATTTCTGGCATCTGGTGGGCGGTGGGATATTTGCCAAATGTTCTTCACATGAAGTCATTAATCAACATTACTTTTGTTGACACCTCCTGAGTTCAGTTAGTTTTACTGACAAGCAAACCATGTATGCATGGCAAGAAGAAAAAAAAAAACAACAGAGGGAAATTAATTAAAAACACCACCCTGCCTCTCCCCTCAAAAACAAGCCCATTATAATGTATACCTGCAGTACTGTGGGCCTTCACAGCAGAACTGGGGACAGAAATGACAGCTGGTCCTGATCAAAACCTTATTCCCCACTCACTTCCTGAGATCCCCCGAAGACTGTGCCACTTCCAACGGTGGGCAAGCCAGGTAGTATTCTCCCTACAGTGCCAGACTGCATAGTCGAGATCTGAAGATGTGTTCAAATGCCCTTTGGACATAAAACATCATGAAATAAAGCCTGGCGATGAGAGACACAGTGAGGATGTTTGGATTGCTGCATCATCCTCCATAATTAGCCTATAACAGTTTATATGAGGCTGAAAGTTGGTCTATTTTCAACTGTTGTAAAGTCTGTGGACAGAAGTGATGCAATCTAATCTAATCTCAAATCAAAGGCTCAAAGGATATAGCTGTTTTCCACTTCAGTGTCTCTAGTTTTAATACTAACTATAAAAAAAGTACATATTTTCCCTTCACAAACCTTAAATACACAGTACAGACATTAAACCTAAAATAATACTCTGTCATAATGGCTCATCTGTCCTCGACCACAAAAAACAACAACAGTCCACATCTCAAAAAAAAAATAAAAAAAAATGATTAGCTTCTTTTATTGCCATTTGCTTGTTTGTTTTTTTGCCTTTGGATGTGCTGATGAGAGCAATTCCGGCTGCACTCTTTCAATTTCATCATATTTGCCCTCAATATTCTGGTAGTGATGTTGCCACTACACAAACAAACAAGCATTTGTGATGTGCAACAGCAACTGCAAGTACACACACTGTATGTAAAAATAAGGGGTCACCAACCTGTCTGAACAATTGCGGTAAATAAAAACAAAATAACTTCATATTGCTTCATGTGCTGTGCCTGTTTATAGCACAATTCAAAAATATGGAACATGCTTCATGTCTTCTTCTACATTAAATAGGAACGTTTTTCATCCATCTCTACGTTTTCCATAATTGGAAGTCACACCTGAATACGTCAAGAGTCAAAGGCTAAAATTTACATCCTCAAAATGTTGCAGATCCGGCTCAGTTAAGCAGAACCAATTAAAATGACAGTTTAAACATGATAAATTTCCTTGCCTTCTTCAGGATCCTGTCATTTCATTGACACTGACCACTGACAAAACTGCACTTGTTGGACCGCAACACATGACACAGCATTTCAGACGAATTCCCCGTCGTTGCTCATCAAAGAATTCATATTATATGGCATGTTTGTCAGGTTTTGATGAAGCACACTTCAACTGTTGACAGGATTTGCCTCAGGTACCTGCAACAGTGTGTAATTTTCAGAATGAGAGCTTTTCCAACATTTGGCAGCTTCAACTTCCAGTCTCACTCCATGCACCTCGTCATATAATGGCTGAAACAAATAGAATTTAACAGCGATTCATTCTCACCACTTATCCTTTAAAGGTCATATGGAGCTGGAGCCAATTCCAGCTAACATTGAGGGCAAGAGACAGAGCAAACCCTGGAAGTCTCCAGCCTCTAACAGAGACAGAACACATAGACAACCATTCACACTCACATTCACACCTTAGTGCAACGAAAGCGGACACTGCTGATAACCCCAGTCTTCGTGTCTTTGGACTGTTGAAGCAGTAGTCCCTGGACAAAACGAGGAACACAAAAGACAGCGATTGAACAGAGATTTGACCCATGAACCCTCTGCATCATGGGTGTCAAACTCTGGCCCGCGGGCCAAATTTGGCCCGCGGTGTAATTTCATTTGGCCCTTGAGGCAATATCAAATTAACATTAGAGCTGGCCCGCCGGTATTATACAGCGGCACCGCTGCTGTAACACCGCATTCACCGCTAATACTATAAATCCCATAATGCTCTGCTGTTGTTTTGTATTCATTGTTATTTTATTTTCAAATATATTAGCTTGTGGAAAAAGTTAATGTTAATGATATTTACCTCAGAAGGCTGCAGATAGAAAAGAGGCATTCCATTTTTTATTTAAATTTTATTTAATATGCCATTGATGTTTTTTCGTTAGTTTTTTGAAAGTTGATTTTGCACTATTAAGTTATATAAGCGTTGCTTGTTCCATATTCAGTGTTAAAGCAAATTAGTGTAGCAAACTGAGTTTTATTCATGCACTTTCTCTTGCTACTTCAAGGCTTGAATGTTTGATTCATTCATTATTGTTATTTTACTTTCAAATGTATTATTAGCCTGTGGAAAAAGTTTATTTTGATATTTACCTCAGAAGGCTGCAAATAGAAAAGAGGCATTCAATTTTTATCCATCCATTATCTACCGCTTAATCCTGTATTTAAGGTGCATTCAATTTTTATTTAAATTTTATTTGATATGCCATTGATATTTTTTTAATTATTATTATTATTATTTGAAACTCGATTTTGCATGTAACTATAACGTTATATAAGCCTTGCTTGTTCAATATTAAATGCAAAACTTGTTTGGGTCCCTATTAAAAGGTTAATTTGTTAAACCTTGGCCCGCGGCTTTGTTCAGTTTTAAATTTTGGCCCACTCTGTATTTGAGTTTGACACCCCTGCTCTGCATGATTGCTAACCACCGCATCACTGTGCCCTATAAAACAAACTTGGCTGGATTAAATCAATTGTATATATGTATGTATGATTTCTTTCTCTATAGTAGGACAGCAAAATACTTTTTAACAAGAACACCCAGAGAGCACAGACCTCTGCCAAGGTTGAAACACTGTCACCTGTTTTACATACCTGATTTTTTTTCATTTTGATCCACTGGATCCAGAAGATATTTTGGATCTGTATTTACCTGCATATATATAGCTATTACCATCTTACATTTGCATGCCACAAATTGATCTCTGATGTTGCTGGGATGTAAACCTTCCAAATGGGACTGAAATAATCGAGTTCTAGATCAGATCTGGATGAAACTTGGTCTGATGGTAGATAGTGTGATCTTACATGCCAAATGTGTTCAAATATGATGAGATTTTTTTTACACTTTTGCCCAATATAAGAGTAAGAGGTTTCTTCAACATTTGAATAATTGTTTTGTTATCAGTGGATAGATATACTTATATAGTACTGGGGCGATCACCCACCCATTATAAAAACATGGATTGATCTTTCAAAAACTGTAGACGGGAAGTTGCTAACAGAAGGACAATCTTACAGATAAAACCACGCCAATGAAAACATAACGTCCTTGGTAGAGGTGCAATGGATGTACAAAAAAGTGAAACACACAACATACAAATATTGTATTCAGTATCTCACTTTTACTGTTGTATGTTTTTTTTCTTTTCAGACTCGTTTCAACATCTTTATGCACCTTTTCAAGAGATCACACATCACCATATATATTTTCCTCCTTTTTTTGTGCAATTCATTACAGAGCTGTAGGTCAGTGTGACACCACTGAGGAGGAGGCTGTACAAACTATCTCCTCTTTATGTGAGACATTATATTGCTCATTTTCACAGTAACACAGACAGAGCTCCAATCAGGCAAGAGACAGCAAAAAAGTTTTTACTTCTGCCATTTTTCATATTTCAGAAATTGGCAATATTTTAACACTGTTAAGAAATGTCAACTTTGATCTTTGTCTTTCCTCAGGAAACGGTAATGATATCACAGGTTTTTTTTTTTCTCCCTCCACATTTTGTCTTCCCCGACTTAAGCTGGCATTTTATGGTAAATGATCTGTATTTTTATTGCACATTCCTTGGCTTGAGGACCTTGGTTTTTGCCATTCACTCACACACCAATACATTCATAGAGCATTATGACACATCATTCATACCCATTCACATGTAGCTGTCTGGAACAACTTTAACTGGGTTAAGTGACTTGCCCAGGGACACATCAGCATGTGGTCTTGTGGAGCCGGTGGTCGAACTCACAACCCTCCGGTTGAAAAATTACTCACTACCACTGATCCTCGACAACCCTGTAAAACTCCATGTGTTACTCGCATTTTCATAGCTGGGAGGAAAACATATACATTTGCAAAGGAAAACGTAACTGATAGTTTACAAAGGCCACTTGCTCTTAGACTGTTAATCTGAGAAACATCAACATAGAGACTCAACGCAAGAAAAACAACATGTCTAGCAAATTAAATTTAATGGTTAGAGCAAGGGTCTGCATTTTTTTCTTTATTGAAACACGTTATTATTATATTTGTTTATCTTCTCCAAATCTGTAAAATGAATAAAGCCAGTAATCCAAACAATAAACCCACTTACGTCACTAACTGACCTGCCAACCTGTCTGTGCCCTGCCTGTGCTCTTGCAGCATGTTTACAAGCTTCAGAGGCATATGTTGTTGGAGCAGAAATGACAGCTGGATGTTGCGGAGTGAGTCACAGAAAACTGGGTTTGAGAGATTGTTCAGCCAAACTTGCCAGTGTTCCCTTCAGACAATGGCTTCCAGTGCTTTTGTGACAGAGCTTTGACTAGTGTCCAGTCATCAGAGTCCAGTCAGTAATGATTACATTTTTTTTTCTGTTTTCACCACATGACATACAAACACAACAAAAAAAAGACATATTAGGTCACCTAAAAAAAAAAAAAAGGGGGCATATCAGCATCTTGCATAGTGGAGACAGACATATAATTGATTCCCTGCTATTGTTTGTAGAGTGGGACAAGGAAATTAAATGGTCTTGTTGTGCTCAAAAAAGTAGTTCAACTGTGCATGGAGGTGACATTTGGTTCCCATTGCTTGCTTCTTTTCAGTTAAGGAGGACTCAAAAGTATGTGGTGGAGGTGTCAACTAAAGAAACACTGCTCATCCACTTTGAATGAAACTGTATTGTGCTTTGCTTTGCTCCCACTGCATGTGACAAGCAAGATAATGTTCTCCACAAGTCTGGCCGACCAAATCACATTAAGCAAATATTCCAACACTGCAACATTCCAACGCTGGCCAATCGCATTTATACAATAATTACAATCAGTCCACCTGTTGTTTTCATGTGACAGTGGACCCACATGAGGGTCGCGGAGCTGCTGGTGCCAATCCCAGCTGACATAGGGCAAAAGGTGTGGTACACTCTGGACAGATTTCCACTCCATCGCAGGGCCAGAGACACATCATTCACTCAGACACTCAGAAACTGGAGAAAACCCACACACACACACACACAGAGCATGCTAACTCTATACAGAAAGGCCTGGGCAAGAACACAAACCCACAACCTTCTAGCCATGAGGCAACATGCTTGCGCCACCGTGCAGCCCGCTCGCCTGTCCACCTGCCCACCATCAAGTGTTAAAATGACACTTGTGACTTCCACTTTACAGACCCGAGATGTAATAAAGAAATGTATATTTTAACCACATTTATGTCTGTATGTCATAGACAAGTGCTTACATTGTCTCCGGTTTCAAGCTCAGCGGGGATTTCACAGGGAACAGAGTGTGTGGGAGTGCTGTGCTTTTCAAAAAGATACAAAAAAAACGAACACAATAAAGATACTTTTCATTCATTTGTACTAAAATATGTATAATAACAGCAAGTTAAGCTTAATTTCCTGCCAACACTTAACTCTTGAATTTCAACTGATGGACTGTGTGTGATATATCTTTTTGTACAGTCTTGAGGCTTCAGTTTAATGCTGGACTAATTGTTGTGGTTAAACGTCAAACCTCAACAGTGATGAGAACTAACCCTGCAGCATCTCTTTATTCCTGAGCCACTGAAGATGAGCTGATGTTTTGATTATCTGTGCCAAAAGCTGACTGGTCTGGCAAGAAAAAAAAAGATTAAAAAGATTTACTCACGGATACTATGTAACCATGTCATGCATCCATTATGATCATTAACATTAAATGGGCCTTTAGCTGCACTGTCCCTTCCTGCTCTACTCAGTTTAATTTAATTCCTAATTGAATTATTGGGAGGACTAATAACTGAATAAAAAAAAAAGGCATTGAATCATAATTCTAATACATTTTCACTGCAGGGCAATCTCCTGTATGTCAGCAGTGCTATGCCACTGCATGGTGACTCATATTTGACCCTTTTGTTTTAATGGGCACATGTGCAATAGCAGCACATTGACATCGCGGAAGGTGTATTGATTCCGCTATTTAAATGGCAGTGCAATTTCAAGGTCTTTAAAATGTGTAAAAAAAAAAGGAATGTTTAGGCTGCAGTTTACTGCAACTATAGTTAGCATCTAAATGTGACAAGAAGTTTTTATATTTATTTATTTATTTAATCATTGTTTTCATGTGTTATGAGGGCTGAGCACATTCTGCATTTTCTGTTTTTTGTCAACTTATTCCGGTGATTGCAGACAAATCCCAATCGTGTTTTGTTCAGTACTGCACAAAAAACAGTGGATACAATATGTATTAGATTTTTAAAAGAAACTGTAATCCTCGCTGAGCGCTGCATGTGCATGATCGTCTTTTTTTTTTGTTTGTTTTTTAAATGTCAAGGCCCTGTTTTGTTTTGAAATACTTGGTTGTTCTACACTTAAAAGATATTACACACTTACTGTATGCTTGAGAATGTGTCCTTTAACAGACACTACAAGAAAGTAAGGGTATCTTTAGAGATATGAATGTTCCCTGCTTTTATGACATTGCAAAATTAGCTCCCACCAGTGTTTATACAGTAAATGTACAAAGGTGTGACAAGCATGGAAGAGGCAACATTAATTAAGCACCATAGAAAAAAAACTTAAATACTACAGCTGCTGTGATATCCATCACACCACTCATTGTTAAATATTAATGTTGGTTAAATAGATGGAAGAAGTTGTCAGCTAAAATGTGTCACAACTTTGTGTGTGACTTCCACAGTAAGTGTTGGAAATCCTATTAACTATTATGTGACCAAACAGAGAAGATAAGTATCAGCTCCCATCTCTGCTTCAAATCTCAAAATTCAAGTTGTTGAGCGAGTGTGTTGAGAGCACGCAGGGAAGCCTCAGTAAAATCGTGTTTGTCCTGTTTTGTTCACTCTATATGCAGAACATATAGATGAATGTCATGCAGAAAGAGATTTCAAGCGGTTTCCTCCAATCTCTTACAGTGCCTGATATCCCAAACAGAATTTGTTACAGAACATTTTTTTAGTAAACTAAGTTTAATATCTAATGTCTTCCTTCCTGTCTCCTTAAAAAAAACACAGCACATGATAATACCATAATACCAATGTCATAAAAGTATAAATTGCATCTGTTGTTGGGATATTATGCATTCATTCACTGCAGCCTTTCCGTAAACAATAAATACAAAATGATTCTGTGACCGATGTGGAGGGGACAGTTTACTAAAAATATAGTAAGAATTATTTTTATTCATTATATTTTTAGAGCGCTTTTCTAGACACCCAAAGCTCTTTACAAATGATGAATGATGAGTTCAACTGTTATCAGAAGAGCATCTTTAGCCAGAGTGCACTTGTTGAAATGACCGAAACACAACAGCTCACATAAACATTTTAGACTTGAAAAATGAGCTATCGATTTTTCAAATAATCTCCTTTTTCAATTGGTTTCCATTATTAAGAACACCGCTTATGAACCTTTACAACCTCCAACCTTGTCTTGGCCCAGTGTACTGGTTTATTGATTGCACCCAGAATGCTGCCGTGGATCACAGTGCACAATTATTAACAATGCACCCTTGAATCCTCAGCGTAGGTGAGTGCACTCAAGTTTACACACATACTGTAGTGGTTTCTATAATATGGATGGAGGGCTTTACTGCAATTCACTTTATCCGTTTCTGTGTTTCAACAGCCACTACAGGCTCGATGGAGCTTTTACTTAAAGTATGGCAACAAAATGAACTGTTATACAATAAATTACTGATGAACGCTTTGGTAATGTATTTGTCTGAAAAGTGACTGAGCTGCTAAATATCAATTTACTAAAAGGCATCCTTCACATGCCAGCCATTTGTGAAGGAAGTGTCACAGTGGAAATGCTGCTGCTGGATTTACAGTAGTTTGAACTGTTGTTCATTTGACAGAGTGCAAGCAGATGAAACAGCTTCAGTACAATAACAACCTTTACAGTAAATCAAGTGTGGAAAATAAATACACATATGCATATTGTTGCAAGTCATTATTTGGCAAAATACATGAGTTATGCAAATATATGATAAAGTTTTGTTTTGGGCTTACAGCAAGGTATATATATTTGTGCCATAACATCTGGATGCAACGAAAAATGCTGCTGAGAATGTTATAATCATGCAGACAAGGTCTAAGCTGCTCCATTACGGGCTAAGCTGACCTATCAGTGGGGCTTTTGCTAATCCAAATTGTGCTTTAGCTGGCAGAGATTGCTCAATTCAGACAGTCTGCTGGGAGGCTGAATGGCCAAAAAAGCTAAAATATTGAAGTTCACCTGCCACATAAGCTATCATCTATAGTATATGTATCTGCCATCATCATATGTGCACAAAAGCCAAGCTCTGTTTGCAGTTAGAACAGCTCATTTCTGTGGCAGATTTTCCATTTGCTTACCATATAAATGTCAGCTACGGCCAGTTCAGAGTGCCTTAAGCATGTTTTCATTTGACACAAGCTTAATAGCTTCGGCTGCCATTCTTTCATCACGCTTAAATGAGCTGAGTGACAGTTATATTTACTGCTGCAGACAGCACAAAGCACAGAAGGCTTGATTTTTATGGAAGAATTTCTGCTTTTTCATGGTAGAAGTACCTGAATGTTTTCTTGTCTGACAAAGAAGACTCTTAGGACACCTCCACTTTTAGAGGCATGGATAGGCACACAATTCGGCATCATCAGCTTGTTTCTCAAGGGTCTGTCCACCTGGACATATGAAGACATGAGGTCAAGTGAGCTGTGTTATTCCAACCGCTGCTGTGACTGCAGCTGATATCAGCAGCTCACAGCATGGCTCCACATGGACACTGTCTTAGCCAGGCATGACATGACGCATGGGAAATTAATTAGCTACAATCATATAATGATTAGTTATTAAATCACTGTTATATTTAATCTAACACCTTAATCCCAGTGGGCTGCTGAAAACTAAAATGGGAAAAGCCTGAAGGAATATTCACTCCACAGTAGGAGTGGGTTTTATGCAGAGTCTATATAAATAAAGCACATGGATTCTAGGTCCATAAAGTAAAGCCAGTGTGGACCAAGTGTAGGACCATGAGGGTTGCAAAATATCCATACGTCTTACGGAATGATCCAACCTCTTAATCATATCATTATATATATATAAACATGGACATAATCTCTGGCTCCATGCGAAGCCCACACTGAACAGGTCTCTTGAAGAGTCATTATACGGGCAACTACACTTGGTTGCACAAAGAAGACAGTTAATTATCACAAAAAATAAATAAAAAATATGCTACTTCTCACTTTATTATTACATCACTAAACACTTTCAGGATGGGCTTATGGTGTCAATCACTATATCAGGTCAACTCAGTGCAGCATGGTGTCCATTTTGTAAACTTTTAGACTTTTTATATCAAATTATAAGAAAGTAATTGGCAGCAAGTATATGGAAGTGTAGCACTGAAACAGTTACACTGTTTCAAGTGGAGACAAAGTGTTTAGTCCCCACCCCCATGCTTTCTAAAATGGATAACTACATACTGAACAACAAAACAAACCACAAATAAATGGCTCCAGATGATTACATCTATACTTTTGTTTGTTTCTGCCATGTATATTTAATACTTTTCAGGATTAGAGCACAGTAGCTTTCAAGTTAATGCACAAAAAGCATCTTCGAGAGCCTGAGACCCGCGTATTGTGGCACTTCTGCAGTACTCACTCTGATTACAGCTCCGGCACCTACAAAGAGATATTCTTTATCATTGAGGGAATGAACAGACAACACCTCAGCTGTGAAATGGCTGTTGCAAGTCATTGAGCATCTCACTGGTTTTCAATACTCAAGATGGGGATAGGAGATATAGGGATGTAATCCTTGAATGGATCGCGATATTGCCCTTAGCCAAGAACAGCGTGTTTGAGCACTTCCAGTAAAGCCCCGCACACACCCTTAATCTTCCCAGCAGAGGTAGTTTGACACAGCAAAGTGAACATGCCATAAACACACACATGACAAATGCGGGATAATGTTTTAGAGATACACAGATTAACTTCTGTAATCCAGGCTGCCAGTGGGGAGGCTTAAAGAGAAATGTGTCAAATGTTTATAGATAGAATAAAACCACACATTAAACTGTAATCTCTGAAAAAAAGCATTTTTTTATATTCTTATCCATGTATGTCCTGGTCTATTCTGGGGATAAAAAAAAAACGATTAGGATTATATAACAAGGTACAGCGTGTGACATTTTGCAACAGTTGTTGGTGAAGTTGCATGTTGCAGTTATATAATATCCCTCACTTTACCCTTCTCTTCCGAATGTGATGAAGAACCTATGCAGGTTGCATCGAAACTCAAATTTTGGTCTGTCCATTTTGGGCTACTGTAAAAAAAAAATGGTGGCAAAATAGCTCCTGATATAAAATGAAAGGCTCATTCTAAAGTAATGAAAAGCAACAATTCATATTCAAAGTAAAAGTATAATCATTTTACCCTTACCAATTCACCAATATTTATACAAACTGGACTTGACTGTCTCAATAACACAAATAACGCATGTTTACAAATAGGGCTGAGCTATTTTACCGATCCTGCGATATATATCGATATAATATTTTCACAGAAAGTATATATTTTTCCGTCGTGAGTATCGATACATAAAGTCCTTTTCAAATCCTCCGTGTTCCGCCTGGCACCTCCTTGCAGGAAGAGCGATTAGGTCAACCAGCCGCTAGTGTCACTGTAGAGCATTTCTAGCAAGTGACCCGTCTTCACACGCCGACGTCTCGATGTCGAAAGTAACGCAGTTTTTTCGTTTACCAGTGAGCTGCGTTAGCCTTTAGTGTACAGTCGAACTGGAGCCGTCTGTTTATTAAAGGAGAGCAGCGATACAAATAACCAGCGTACCTGACGTCTCGCGTGTCATTTTCCGTTCAATTTTCATGGAAACGAGCCGTTCATGGCCCATCACTAGTTTTAAGTTAAATGTTTAAAATGTTTTCTTATTTACTGTTTTGTAAAAGCCATGGTACTAGGTTTATTTACCTGGTGGCAAGGCTGGCTACTTCATATGTTCCGTGTCAAGCTAAAAAAGCAACTATTCAGAACAGGCCACTTTTTAACTCTCCATTGTTCATTGCAATACTGCACTTTGTTTACTTTTCAGGCTTGTAAGCTACAGTTTGCACTGTTTCAATAAAGGGAACTCATTTTCTCATCACATTAAACACATCTTTAATTCATTTTGTCCAGCATTTGCAAGCTGTAGACTCTCTGTCCAGTCAGAGACACATATTGTGTAGTTGATGTTTTTAGTGTTCAGTTCAATTAATTCAATCCAAGTAAATGGAACACTTGCAAGATGTCACCAAAATCACTCTGTCCCCTTTAAATCTGTCAAAAAATGATGTAAGTGTATCAAATTATATCGAATCGTAACGTTGGCTGAATATCTTGTATCGTATCGTATTGTGAGATTAGTGTATCACTAGAGCCCTATTCACAAAATATTGGGGGAAATGTAAACCATGTATTTAGCTTGATCTAAAGCTAAGGCAGGCTATGTTTGGTGTTATCAGTCAAGAATTCAATGATAAACTTTAATCACAATGCATATTAATTGATCTGAGAGCTCAACCTACTGCCTACTCTGCAAAGAAACCTAAAAAAGGAAATGAACAATGGCTTTAACTATCGGTTGAGCCTCAATCGTGATAGATATTGCCTTGAGTCATATGTCACATATGAAGTAATTGCATCTGTTAAATCCATGCTCATTTACTGGCATGGACCTAGGACAGAGAGACTCCAATCCCTGTGTTTTACGACTGGTAAACATGTGATCCTCCTGCAAATTTCACCTTTAACTTTCCTCTCACGTGCCGTCTTGTCTCGGGAGTAGAACTAGATTTAAATATATTGTTACCCAGCTTAAAAGAAATCATCTAAATCAGCCTAAAATAATGAAAAAAAAAAATACATTGAATAACTGCCTGTGATTAAGGGAAATGTAGGTACTGAAACAAAACCTCAGTTAATAAAGTCAAGTCATCTTCATGCATATGGTTTTTACAAGTAATTTCATGGAGTGACTGAGTGAGAAGACAAGGGTGTTAAACACAAAAAAAGATCAACTAAAGAGATCACAGACAATAATTCTGTGTCAGCTGAAGACGAGCAGCTACTCTTTTTTTATGTTTCTGTTTGTGAAATTAAATCTCATGTCCATTGTTTTGATTGTTTAGGTGCATTATTAAGAAGTGAGAATTGTCTATTTTGTCAAGCTCCTGCACTGCCTGTTTGTTTTTTTATTTGTTTTTGAATAGGAAAATTCACTTCTGAATCTTTTTGTGGATGTTTGCAGTTAAACTAACCTGTTTGAAGCCTGCTCGCTTTACTAAAGCAATGTTAACTCCATTTGTCTGAAGAAAATCTAATCAATTCCAGTGTGGGAGTGTCACCGGGCGACAAAGGCATCAATCAGTGCTATACTGAGAAACACACAAAGAGATATTGACAGAGATTTTTTTTTTAAAGCCACGCACTACAAGGTTAAAAAAATAACACAAAAATATTACATTACAATACATTTTGTATTTCAAAATGTGGCTAATGATTAACTCCTTAGCTGAAGCAGTCACACTTGGCCGCTCCCACAAAATGCACCGAGCATCATGAGGTTGTGTTTTTATCGTGTGAATGAGAAAAGGAAAAAAGGAAAACAAACAAAAAAAATTGCCTGTGATGTTTTGTCCAAAAGCAGCACTGATAGCTGAGGGCAGACATGATTCTGGTGCAAATGATAGTATGGCTGGGCCACGCGAGACAATTTACTGGCATAGGTGTTTTGCCGAGAAATGGCAGTGTCTCATCTATTCGGGCAATCACCGCATTTGTTTCACCTTATAATCCAGATAAAAACAAACAGCTGACGAGCCACAGAGTATGCGGTGTGACTGCAGCACCATAGCAACCATTTGCTTCCAGGCAACATATGGTTGACGCTCAGGAAACCTCGACGTAGGATTAACGAACATAAAAGTGCCATCCGCCGAGTGCGGTCTAAATCGGCTGTTGGTTCACACTTTGCAGATGGTAATCATTCTATTTCAGATTTTCATTCTATGGCATTAACACGATGCTATGTGGGGGTAACGTAGACCAAATTATATACTCCACCATAATGTCTTAATGTTTCCTCTGACTCTTATTTTACTCTCCTTCTCTACGACTTGGCCCCATTTCCACTTCATAGTCCATCATTGTATGTGTGCTGTGTTTGCACAGATATAACCTGTGGTAACGGACTGCACGTCATGTGACCAGTGCACCTGCGAGGGGATATTACACCAGTATACAAATGTGTCATTCTGCAGGAATCTAAAACACTTGCACTTTTGCATTTTTTTTCCCCCTAAATCGCTTGTGTAGCCCTGCAAGATGTAACATATAGACATTTGAAATCCAGAGTACGGTCTGTTTTTATCGTTGGTATATGAACCACAATCAGTATTGTCCAAGTGGTTCTGGTTTTGATTTGTTTTTGTGATAGTTTAAATCTGGTTTGCAAAAATCTGCTGCTGTACAGTCCCGACTCTTTATTTATTTGACCCATGTGTCTGCCAAAGTAAATTTGCTGACTGGATAATGCACTCAGAGACATACTGTGCACCACATATGCATGCAAGGCAATGTATATACTCCACGGTCTGTTGAACCTTAGTTGCTGCTGTCCTTGTAGCATGTTTGTCAATATTTACTCCGCGGAAATGTAAATTAACTGACTGCTACTGAACACACTTCTGTTTGTTGAGTTTATTTGAATATTTTCTATAGCCATAGAGGGGAATGGATCTGATTTCATTAGCTGATTTCAACTCAGATGTCCACCTCATTAAAACCTGATTAATTATAAAACTGACTGCTAATTGCTCCATCACTATATAGACCTGTATGTTGTCGGGCAGGATTTAATTTTCTAGGAAGCACAGCTTCTGAAGACGGGTAGTTGAATAGTTCATCTTTACCCGAGTCTTAAAGCAGGTACATTTCCAACACAGAGCTAAATTAGTGAAAGCAAATTGTCCATATGGGCTGAGTAGCATGTTTTAATTACCTATGAATCGTGCTCTGCAATATCGCTAGCTGTCTGGATTTCACATCAGTATTCAATTAAGCGCTGTGATCAGATCATTTGGCAGAGCAAACTGCATTGCAGCTTTTTATTGCTTCTCCAGGGGAAATGTGAACAACATGAAGGTTTATTTCTGCCCTTTTTCCTAATACATGTGGGCATATCTGGGAGATAGGATATACAAAATATGCAAACAATATACAAATATTTTTTTTTTTTTTTTTTTATCTATGTCACGATGACTTTAATTCCTCCTTTAAGAAGAAGACAAAACAGAACCTTGGGCTGTATGTCAGTGCACCCAAATTCTAACCCTATCAAAATTCACAAAATGTACATTCTCACCCCAAAACTGAACCTCCCGTAAAGAAAATATGGTGTTTGTTTTACATCATTAGTGACATATTTCACAAGTATTTGGGGCAAAATTATCGCCAGGAGGTGGTTTATAGACCATCAGCCAAAAAGCAAACCGCAGTTCCAGAGGAGTTCAAGTCCAAACATTGGAAGATGTATTGCTGATTGTTTCAATGTTTTAGGGACATTTCAGTGTGTTTTATGGAGCATAACAAGCAGCAGGGAGCACACCCTCATTTCTTCTTTGCCCCTGATCAGATCATTTCAGTTAAAAATGCCACTATCATGTTGATATCTATGGATTCTGTTATATACAATAATTTTAAATGAATAAAAACACAAGCATTTGGTGTTTGTGAAGTAGTGTCATATACACGATTAATAACCAAATGACAAAGCAGTGACAGAATGGGGTTCAAGTAGTGGCTAGCACTGTTGCCCCACAGCAAGAGGGTCGCTGGTGTGAATCCCGCTTCATCCAAGGGGCTTTCTGTGTGGAGTTTGCATGTTCTCCCCGGGTTTTCTCCGGGCACTCTGACTTCCTCCCACAGGTCAAAAACATGCAGAGGTTAATTGAACACACTAAATTGACCTAAGGTGTTAATGTGAGAGTGAATGGTTGTTCATCTCTCTGTGAACACTGAAATGGACTGGTGACCAGGTTCTACCCCACCTTTCCCCTTGAGTGTTATTGGCTCCAGCCCCCCATGAACCTCATGTGGAGAATAAAGCTATAGACAATGAGATTAAGAGTTAGTGACACAATGGAGATATTATAAAAGCCTTCAGTCGAGACGCTGCCAAGTCTGCAAACATGATTCTGTTGTGGACCCTTGTTTGCAGACGCACATTTTAATCCTTCATTTGAACTCCAGATATCACAAAAAATACAGAACAACTTCTTTGTTCAGCATGTTTAGGCGATAAATATATGTGGAAGATGCTTAAAAAAACTTTGCCTAAGGCCCTCTCTGGTGACTTAATCAACTCATTCAACTGCCAGAGAAGAAAACAGTTGTAAAGTGACATGATTATTTCCTCCAGTCAGAACATTTCAGAGTAAACAAAGATTTGTTGTGAAGAACTAAAATGAGGCCAGGGACATCCTGCTCATATTTCATTTCACAGTAATCAAGGGTTGCACTTTCTTTCTGAGTAAACCACGGACAGGAACAAACTGTTGTTTGTGTTATTGTTTAAGTTAAACCTAGCTTAACAAACCTGGTTTAAGTTGAGTGATCCCTTTAAATTGAATATGCATGATTATTTTTCTGCATGTATAGTAGTCAGTTCAGAGTGTTTTGTAGTTTTACTATGGATTAATATATGTTGGCCTTTGCATTTGTATACATATATATATATTAGTAAATATTTCATTTACTATGTGATTTGGTTGCATCCATAATCTTTGTCATGGCCTGGGTTGTAGCGTCCTCCAGATATTCTATCCCAAGTTGACAAAAATGCGGAACAAATGCAGTCTCAAATATTCATTCTCATTCCTCCTCTCTTAGCAAAAACATTCACAAAACAATTACTGTACATTTATCACCACAACTGAACAGGAAATACAAAAAAGATAGTGCATCACCAAAGTGATTTCTCGGAAATGGGGTTGCAATATGGTTTTCCAATTTGTTGCGGGAGAATAAAGTGGCAACTTGTGGTGACATCACCCAATGGAGTTATCAATTTGAGTATTTTGGTTTACAGGAAGTAACCATATTTTGAAAAATAGTAGTATGAGTGAGTTTGTCCACTGTACATCCACCTTCACCTGCAACCATTCACCTATTGGATGTTCCTATAGCTGTGAATGCTGTCCATATACCAATACACTTTCTGCTTCCTTTCCTGACCTGAGAATATAAGAAGGACTTAACTGGACTATGTTGACCTTAAACTCAAACCCTTATCTGATACGTACAGACAGTTATAATGGTCTTATTACTCAATGCTAGCAAGCATCCTTAATAGACTTTTGGAAGAATAGGAGCAAATCCCCTCAGTCAGAGTCTGAAATCTTGTGGGAAGCCTTCCCAGAAGAGTGGAAGCTTGTCTTCACTGCGGTAACCGTGTTATGTTTCAGTATCTTCATGCTTTTAGCCTCACAATGTATAACACAGCAACAGGCTTTTCCTTTCCTTTATGTATCACTTAATTCTTCATACTGTCATTATACCCATAATATGGTTGTTTTTGTTCTGTCTTAGTTGAATTCAGGGTGCAATCATTGCTGTAATTTCCTGCAGTTTCTCTGAGCAGATGTTGGCATAATTAATACTACACACCACAATCATCTCTCACACAACAGGGACGTACATGGCACTTCATGGTTTAAAGTGGATTTGACAAACTCTTGGACTTTCTCACCACACAAATCTTGGAGGTATTATGAAGAGTGGCGTTCAATCCGGCAAAGAGTCATTAATGTTTTTAATGGACATACTTTTTTTCATATTAGAGTATAGCAGTTAAAAGCTTGTCAGAAATCATTTTCTACTCAATTAATCCTCCGCTTGGTCGTTCTCATGGTCAAATTTCAAGTGTGCATTATCGAGTCAACAGACACCACTAATCTTTACAAACCCAGCTCGGTGTTTTAATGTTCTGCAGTTTGCATGATTCATCCTCATATTCACACGCTGCAGGAGCATGTTTAGGTCTTCTATGCTCTTTTTTTTCGTAACGAGCACAAGAGGATTTGTTCTGCTTGTCTGGGGGGCGGGTAAGGTTTCTGAGCCTGGAGATTTCCAGGGCAACTTAGGAGAAACAATGTTATCATGAGGTCCACCTGATGATTGCCTCATTATAAATGGTCTCCGCATTGGCTTTCACCTCAGCAAGACAGAAAGCTATTAATGTGCTTTATTCTCTTTCTATGTGTTCATTATTTCTTGCAGTTAAGGATGTTGACATGTTGACACAAAAACCATGAAGTGACCAGCTAGCTGCAGGCCTGTCAAGGTCTCAAGATAAGCTGCATATGCATTATTTCTCTCTCCATTTTTATGTTTTGCTTAAATGACCGGGACAAGACAAAGGTCTCTGCACAGGGACTGACCGAAATTTGAGAGAAACACTTGTTTTATTGATAAAGATATAGTACAAGTCACATTAAGACAGCTCAGTAATCGTGACGACTTAATGCATAGCTTACGACGATAAGCACCAGCCAATCTCATGACGATGTTGTCATGCTTCCCCAATAAAGCCTGCAATTATTTATGTTGCTTAAGTGCACCAAAGCAGGAAAGTTCATTTGGTTTTGCTTTGTGAAGTCGCTTGCTAGAAAGAAATTAGGCTTGTTTTCTTCTCAGCACGGTTGGGGTCCATATTAGTTTCTAAATGGTTTCTCGAGACGAAAACAAAAAGGCAGCAGCACACCCAAGGGGTATTTGAAGTGTTGAAATGTTGATGTGAGGCACATTTGTTTCCATTTATGACACACTCTAACTGCTCCCAGGTAATTAAAAATTCGAACATGTGTATTTCTATACCTCTGAGGTTAATTTTGTAAGCCGGGACGTTCTTTTTTTATATCCATGACATGCTAGTAATCATATCAGACACCTATTATGTTGATTTGATAAGTATTTAGCAGCAGAGTGTACCCATGATATTTCCTTGTTATCCTCAGAACAGATGTTCAGTGCAATCTCATGGAGCACAACGGGCATCTAAAATAAGCTGTTAAAACTATTAAGCAGCTTCTCTACATGCTGCATATTTGTTTTATTCTGATATACTGGGGGAAATAAATGTGAGCAAAATTCCTGCAAAACTAAGAATGCAGTTAATTGTCACTTGTTACTGTTGATGGTTGATGAACACCTGTGCATTTAGGAACTCAATAAGAAGAGTCTAGTTAGCAAATGCTACAAGGTTATTTTAGCTGTAGCTAGCAGACATATCATGCTAATGAAAAAGTTAGCAGTGGAAACTTCTTGAGTTTATAATAATAGTTTTCTTCTTGAGAAAAATAACAGCTTAGATTGACCAACCTGGGCAATCTAAGCTGGGATGGTTTGCTGGTTTAGGGGGGTTTTGGACACTTTAGCTGGTTAAGCTGGTCACAGTGGTCCAGCAAACCATCCCAGCTTAGGCTGGTCAGGCTGGCAGAACAGCCTAAGCTGGGATGGACCCTACACCAGCTGACTCCAGCCTACCAGCCGGGTTTTGCTGGTCAGGCAGGTTGACACCAGCTTAGCCTGACTGGGTGACCAGCCATACCAGCTGGCCAGTGACTGACACACCAGCCTGGCCAGCTTGTCCAGCTTGGTAAACCAACTAAACCAGGCTAAGACCAGCTAAAACCAGCTAAAACCAGCTAAAACCATCAACCATCGTAAGCTGGTCTAAGCTGTTTTTTTCAGCAAGGAATTCTTTTTCAGGGGGATGCCAAGAATAAAAGCTCCTGTGTTGACGCAACATTGTATTTCACTTCACAGAAAGAGTCCCCGCGACCTTAGTTTGGTCGTGTGTTTACAACATTTACAATGTATTTCGGTGCAAGAAGAACCCCAAAAAAAACAGTCTGCAAGTCGAGCATGCGAGCACAACGCAGTGAATAATATTTTCTGATTGGCTGTTCAGTGGCTAATTCAACACAGCTGTTTGAATGAACTACGCAGAGCAAATTGCCTTCGCGTCATCGATTCATAGATATATATATTTATATTTATTATTATATATGTATATATTAATAAACACATATATATATATTATATATATAATTCAGTTCACTAAGGTGAACTGAATTGAAATGCTTGTGTCTCACAGCTCTAAGCTGCCACTGGAAATACCACAGCAATCTGCCACTGCTGCAATTTGCGCTTGCTGTCAGTCGATGATCACGCCCCCCCCCCCCCCCCCCCCCCCCCAGCGGTGCTCACTCACTCCTCCTTCCCCTCCCCACTCACTGACTCCCATGTCCACTCTTTGAAGATTTTCAAAATCAGACATTGGGCGGAGTCAGCTTCAAAACGCGGGTAGTGTTCCTCTTTAATCTCAAATGAAGTGATTTTGACTTGATTATTATAACTTGATATAAAGCAATATGGAGTGGGGGCTTGCACTACCTGAATTAAATGAATTATTTATTTAGGAAATTGCAATAATGTGAAAGATTAAAGAAAAACAGTTAAAAAAAAACAAAAAAAAAACATAAACACTCCCTTAATTAATTGTTCTTATATTTGAAAGGTACCCTCTCAACTCATATCTCACCATCCCATCAAGTGATAACAAACACAGACTGACACAGATTAATAAAATACACCAACATAAACCTCAACTAATGAGTCCATTAAGACCTGGACAGAATATACTGTGTAACCTCTGACTTAGTTTCTATGCAGTGAATGTGTCCATCGTCGATCGACCATCTGCTACTGTAAGCTACTGTAAACATCAGTGTTGGTGTCCTGTGCTTTAAAAAAAAAAATCATAAATAAATGAATGATAAACATAGAAGGAAATCATTTTACTGCTCACCATAGCAGTGTTTTATATTACTTTCTGTCTGATACCAACCACTTGTTTTACAAATTGAGGTTTGGAGAACATGATTTAATCCCTGTGACAGTACAAGGAAATCGAGGAAAACAGCTGTATATGAAGAAAAATAAACTGCAAATTAAAACAAGGAGAATTTAGGTTATAATTAAGGATGTGTGTTATCTATGTAATACAGCTGACATGGAAATCCACCCCCTGCCCTCAAAATTCTGAGCTTGACAGGACTTACTGACGTGCATTGGTATACTTTAGCTATTACTGGACAATCACAATCTGGGACAGGGTTCAGTCAGATCACAGCAGGATGACTGTCCAATAATTGTAACCTATTTGTAAAAATAAACATCATAAAAACAGCTTATTCAGATTTCTCCCACTTTTTAAACATCAATTTCACTTGTATTTTGTAGCGACACTCGCCATGTTCCTGAGTGTTTTTCCTGGCCCCAGACAGTCCTTCACCTCAGCTCCGTGCAGAGAGACAGAGAATCCCGTCTGGCTGTCATTTGGTCCGACCATGACAGTGAAGCACACAGCTGTGGGCTGCATACACATTACCCCACGTCAGCTCTGTCTGTGACTCTGACACTCTATCTGAGCTGGAATGAGCGGTGTTCAGACCCCAAAAGCCAACAACAGTGTCTGTAATAGAAGTGGTTTAGAGGCAGTTCTGAATACCTGTCACGACGCATCATTGTTGTTCCTTTTGGCAATTTTATCCAAAGCAGCAAGACAAGAAAAACAATAGCAGCTCACACAGCCCAGAAAGACCCAGTCACCCCATAGCTGACAGACTCATCATCTGGTGTATTCTTTATGAAGTTACAGCAGTCGCCCTCACAAAAAAAACATATCCATATCCCTGAGCATCCTGAGCACATCCACTAGAATAACACAATAACAGCAACCTCAAGTGGCGATATCATCTTTATCTCATAACAGGTTTCACTGGAGTGCATTGAGGATAATGAGAATCTTTCAGTTTGAGAAAACCAGGCCAAGTGTAAGTGATCATTAACAATGTCTTTGCAGTGACCTCTAAATTTGATTTCAATTTAATACATCATTTGCAGAGACACTTGTGGTTGCTGGCAAGCTCATACTACTAAGCTAGTTGTCGCTGTTTTATTTCAATTATGCCATAAGCTTTTCTGAATGTGCTGAACACTGGGCTTATCCAATACCACCCTGGGGGAAACGCCTTGGAGAACATAATAATTAACAGCTGTGCTGACACTTAAAATTCTAATGTTTAACTCTTTCCATTAGGATGCATCAACATCATTTTGCTGTTTTGTCTCCGCTGAGACAACATGCAGAACATTAACCTGCTTTTAAGATTGACATTGTTTTTTTTTTTTTTTTTTTTTTAGAAAAGTGACCTGACTTAAAAGGGGACAGTAAAATGTGTACAACAATGACCTTAAGCATCACTGTGATACCAATGCTGTCAAGGTTTGCGCAACACTGAAACAGAGCTGTGCATGCACATTAATTACTGCCCTTCCCTCTGTTTTAATCTTATTAACATTGAAGCAGCTTGATTTATTTCTTTGTGTCAGCAGCAGGTAGAGATTGAAAGTGAAAATGTTAGTTGGTCGATATTGATTGTTTACAATTTTTATACATTCAATATCCACCAAGAGAGCAGGGAAGAGTAAGTGTTAGTGCTAAACTCGAATGAAGCTCCCTTTCCCCTTTCCGGAGAAATGTGTCCACACTAAGTACCATCTTCAACTTCCTCTGACACATTTACACTGGTCAGGACATTTTTTTTGGGGGGGGGGGGTGAGGCTTTTTAGTTTTGGAAACATTTCTGACCCATAGCTGCAGCTTGCTGTGTTGTATTGAGTATTGAGTGTTATCTAGGAGCTGATTGGTCCTGCAGATGAGGTTCTGATTATCCCAGGCACAGCGGACTTCTCTTGAACCGATCAAAGCCTGACTGACTGATTTTTTTAATGCATTTTTGAGTCTATTAATGTTGCAATCAAGGTAGCAATGTTGCAAACCCCAATGCCTGGTTGTAACTCTATGACTTTAAGAACATGTTTTTTTTCCTCACAAACAGCACTTTTAAACTTACCATAGACATCATACATTTTACAGGGATCAACACTTTCCTGACCTCAACCTATCCACCACCCATGGATGTGGTGTACACCACTGAGTTACAGGGAAGATAAGGAGGGCAGGAGGGTTAGGTTATGAGCTAAGCCTCAGGCTTGTGCCTTCAAACTCCTGGTCACTTATCAAAATAATGGCCAATGAGATCACTTGGCACAGCCTGCACTGCTCATGATGTTCCTGATTTTAAATTTGCAATATAAGAGAAACTCTTTACTTTAGTGAAGCAAAGGGAAGGGGGACCCACCATAATTCCACTGGTTTGCAGTTTGGCTAGCACCATTCTTAATAATAATAATAATAATAATAATAATAATAATGCATTATATTTAAGGCGCCTTTCAAGACACTCAAGGTCACCTTGTGTGATTTTACAAAGTTTCCACAGAAAGTGTGAGAACTGGCAGGCAGGTCAACATGCATGTGATCCACTGCCAACCACACTATAGCCACACACTAAAGCACACACTCTGCACTGTCATCTATTTTACTCTAATGGGACCATAATTTACTAAATGTAAATGATGGGTCATTCAAGAGAATTCACGTTTCAGGCACTCCCACATTGCCCTAAATTCTGGACCCTGGGACTATGTCCATTATTTACAATTTAATCAAAGCAGATGCAAATGGTCTATATCAACTACAACCTATGCTTGTGTCATTGGTGCAACTGTCACCAGCCACATGATGTTGAATCATTGAGCTTTTTACCAACTAAGGGACTTTACATCAGTCATCATAGCAGCTGTGTCAGGTAACAGAGGGACAAATCATCTGCCCTGACATCAATATTTGTGCAGCAAATGTGACTTTAACAAAGAGCATCAAAGAATGCATCAATCAAACAAACAGTATGGCTGATACAGTCACCCATTTGACAAAAGAAGCAGGGTTGAGGGAAAACTGTGCACGGGCATCAGGGACTTCAGGCATAGACAGCACACAGGTGAACACGTCAATAAAAATATATCCTAGTTCATGTGGAAAGGAAATAAAGACAATCATTGGATACAAGGACAGCCTGCAGCACTAAACCTGTTAGTGCGGCGAGGTCAACAGCCTCAGAAAGACCAGCCTGTAAAACTGCAGCAATACCAAGTCAGATCAACCCTGCACAGGCAACAGCAAAGCAGGTTAACCAGATGGTGTTTCCGGCCAAAAAGTGGTCACTGCCTACCTACCAGCAGATGTATAATATACGTGAATATTATTCACAATTTAAAAACAGTAAGAGACATTCTCCCACACACCAGGAACACTATCCATACTGATTTTAATGAAACTGTTTTTTGCATACTATAAAAATCACATAGTGATATTTATTTAAAGCGGACCTAGACCAGAAGTTACAATAAACACAGTTTTTTTTTAGTGTGTATCTGCGTCATTACCTTGTTTAAGAAGCCCTGAAGGTTCTAAACAAACAGTTCAGCCACTGCTGAGAACGCTGTGTTTTATTGTAATCTCGGGCTCAGCGAGATCTCTGAAAAAACCCGGTCTGGTTACGTAAACAACGGTCTTGACCAGCAGATCGTCCTGCTCAGGACACTAGTCCGGGCACATCCGGTTGCGTACATTGAACCAAAGAAGAAGAATAACGTCCATTGTGGAGGTGTTTCACGAGCAACAGTGTCTTCTGACTCTGGGTCTGACTGCGGGTCAAAGTCATAAAAGGGACTGCGGCGGGGAGTCATGAAGAAGCTATTTTTAAACATTGTTAAAACAATGTTTTGATAATGAGTAGCAGTGCATCCACCGTTCCAGAGGGGGGAGCTGAGCTTCTGAGAGCGGGTGTGCTGAATATGTCACTTCCGGGTATTGGCCAATCACAAGACAGTTGGGAAGGCTCTACGCTGGCTGGCCAATCACAACACACTCTGTCTTCTGGGGGTGAGATTTATGTCTGAAATATCGTGGCTCAGGAGAGCGTCAGAAAAGACAGATCTATCGGCTCGTTTACAGCAACTAGGAGGTTTTTGACCATAAAAACAAGTTAATGTATGTAAGTAGACCTCCATAACTAACATATATGTGTAACAGGACCACTCTATGTGAGCTTTAACCCTTTAACACCTATGCCTCAAAATGTTTATCTTGACTTTTTTTGATTATTATAATCATGAAAGGGCCAGGAAATGTTCTGTGAGTAAGTGCTTTTGCCCATTTTTCCAACTCCTCTGTGCGCAAAAGTATCGTCTGTGATACGTTAAATGTATTGACAATCGATTGTAATTTAATATCATATCTGCACAGGGTTGTTTGACTGAGATCGAATAGTCTTTGCGATTGCCTGTGTACAAGTGTACAGGAAGAAGAAATTAGTGTTTTGAGAGATCCATTTGATTTATTTATTATTATTTTAATGAATGTCAGTATGTCCATAAAATAGAAGTGACGCAACAGATTTAATTTCAGCAACTGATGGAGCAAAGAAAATGTTGAGTTGAGTTGTGTTTGACTGCAAAGACATGTTGCAAAATGTATCTGTACCCAGCCCTTCAGATGACTAAAAAACAAATAGGGATGCAGTTTGTGGACTTTTGTTAATTTACCTGCAATACAAATCATCCAAACAATTCACCTTTACCATTTCATCAATCTCCTGCACAGTGTGGTACAGCAACTTTATGACAGAAGACTGCAGGGTCAGGTGTGCAGCTGTTTACACCTCAAGGCCAAAGATTAATACACACAATCCAGAGTGACTAATGTCTAGCATATGGCCCGTATTGAAAGTTAGTGCCTAGTAAACTTTATTTATTTACAGCTCACCCATAAATTATCTCAAAGCAGTTTTCATACAGAGCAAGTGTCAACCCTCACTTTTACAATATCCTTTTTTATAACATTTATTTTCCCCTAAGCAAGCAAATGTGCTCTGAAGGCTTAGAGATAGTTGTTTCCCCATTATGGTTTCTTTGTGATAACAATCTGCTATCTGGGCTCCGTCCAACAGCAACAAAACATTATGCCATGTCTTTGCATGAAGGTTGTGGCTTAATTCTCTACAGGGCAAAGATAAGAGTGGTTTCAATCTCATCGACTATATGCAGGGAAACTAAGGGAAATAAGGAAAATAAGCTTTAATCCCAAAATATGACTGTTCACTTCAACAATTGAATATGCAAGCTATAGTAAAACTGTGACCACTAAAATAGTGTTGAAGGGCTACGAGCTGCATTTTCAGGTGGGAAGAGTAACCGGCCAACATACAAACTCAAAACAAATTATAATCTGAATTGTGAACATTCTGGCTGTTCTATTATCAGTGTAGCCACTGATTCAGTTTACCACGTTTCCTTAATTCCGGAATAAGTGAATATTTATTTATCCGACATAGCCCTTTACAACACCCTCAAAGTACCCAAAATAAAATGGGAATCAATAAAATTAGAAAATAATCATTCAGAACAGAAGGAAAGTGTCACGGTGTGAGTGGGTATTAAAAACCTTTCTAAATAAATATGTTTTAAGTTTAAATTTAAAACCTCCCTGGTCAGTGATAATATGCAAATCTGATGTAAACAGTAAAGGGATATGTTATTGCTTATTAATATTAGACATTTCTTTCACACAGTCCCCTTATGCTCATCCTGGATTGAGCGAAACAATGAAAGACTGAATGAACAAATAAATAAATAAATAAATAAATAAATGACAAATAAATGAAACACCTGGAGGCAATTACAATCACACTTGAGGCATGTATTTTGGCATCAGTGCTCCAGGCTGTGGCCTTCATCGAGAATCATCTGTGGATCTCTTCTCCATTTAAACCACTTCCCACACCAAGGTCTCCAGTGTAGTTCTAATCAACCGACTGCCCCATGTCTCCTTTTGCTCACAGCGTAAGGTGAGGCTCATGCAGGTTACTTCCCTTTCCTACACCTAGTTATTTCACCGTATTGACTGCACCTGTCAGAGTCTCACAGTCATTAGAAACTCTTGCCAGCTGAGACTAATCAACAAGCTGAGGATTTCGAGAGTGAATGGACCTTTTCTCACAAAAAAAAAGCAAATTAGTTCTGTGCAACAAATACAAATCCAGAGTCTTACACTTCAAGAGATGGTGGGGGAAACAGACAGTATATTTTTGTCTTAATATTTTTGTCTTAATGTCTTAATAAATCCATGTTTTTTAGTTTAAATATCTCATTTTTCCGGTCTTGCATTTTTTTTTCTGTTCTGCCTTGTGCTTAGTTGAACTACTTGTTGTACTTTAACATTAGCATAAATCCTGTCTAAACTGCTGTCATTCCACTAGACTTGCTGAGAATTTCAAAAGGTTGCACAAAGGAGACTGCAAGTCTATTACCAGCATAGGCAAAAGTGTTGTGATCGCTGTCTAGATAGGGCGGTCTTGTGAGTGGAAAAATATGAAGAAAGTGTCAGTCAAAGTAGTTAAATGTCATCTAAAATACAGAGTGAATCAGGACCTAAACGTCATTGGAGCCAATTACAGAAAAAAAAAATATGCCACATACTGATATGAAAGACATTGCGGAATCGGGTCACTTCCATTTTTATTGCAATTAGTCTGCTGTGAAGTCCTTGTGAAGACTGAGCCTCGGCACGGTGTGAGGACCTCTGCAGTTTAGTCACATGACATCAGTTATCTCAAATCAAAGCCCCTGACCTTTTGCTGCCTCTGAGCTTGTCAAGGCTATAGTGCTTCTTACAACTTTAACATGCACATATCACAGCGAGGGCAGATCCTGTGACCCCCGGGCCACTTTCTACTTCTCGCTTGTTGACGCCCTTCATGCTGTACAACACATGGCCTTTATGGAGTGGGACAATAAAGAAACACCTTGTGTGACCTATTGAATATTCACCACTTGCCACTTAAATTCACCTGTGGTTACAATTATCGTCCTCCCTTGTCTGCCATGACAAACAATGCAGGAAAAAAGAGAAGTTTAAGGTAATAAAATGGCTAATATGTTGGTTCAAGCACAATAGCAGCATCAGCTTCAGTTTCACTCATCTCTGTGCTGATTGACCTTTACCTGAATTAAAAAAAAAATGTGATGGAAACATTGCTCATATAAATCCAGCAACAGTAACTGAAATTCATGCCATTTGTAAAGAGCACAGAGTTCCTGTTTAACTGAAGCCCATAGCAGTGATCACGTATTTCTGTGCTTCTGTGACTACATTCTGTGGTAATTGAATCCAGAGGGACTGACTGCACAACAGTCACATTCAAACAATTTAGATATCGATAGCAGTTGGAGTGCTTTGGGGAAATAATTAACTTGTATTTCTTCTTATGTCTAACTTATAAAATAACAAGTACAACAGACTTCTAAAGTTTAAGAAGTGCTGGATATTTAAGCAACAGCTGTTTGAGTCCATGTCATGCCTAACTTCACTGTTTTGATAGGCCATGCAATTTTTAAACGCGTTTCAATCTAACTATATAAATGCAGTCAGCACATGTCAGTGACATCAAGAGTCCAGCTCAAGTCAAATCTTTTCAAACTCTTCAAAAATGGCTCTGAACAATCAGAAATGCTGACAAAAATGTTGCTCTGCAGAATCCACATCGATTATCTCAAACGCTCAGCACCTGGTCACTGTAGTAACCTTTAGCTCTCACTGGGATATTCATTACATTGGATTCATTCACCGTCCTCAATAATGACATAATAAAATTGATTGAATCTGATATTTTGCATTTCCTTTAATCAGATAATAAAAGAAAATGCACACAATTGTCTGTGCATTATTACTCTGCTCTTTGAATAATGAAAAACAAATCATTGTCAGTGATTTTAAAAAATTATCTTTAGGCCTGAATATTTTATATATGACTGCAATGATGGAGATATTTTATTCATGATTTTCATTGCATTTGCTCTTGTGAGAATTCTGCTTTCACTTTCCAGGGTCCCCGATACTCCAGAGGCAGTTGCTATATATTAAAAAAAAAAAAAAGAAAAAAAAAACCTGATGTTCCCTCTGCAATATCAGAGTTTATGAACTGTAGTAGCTACAACTAAACAAAGGACGCCACATTAATCTGCAGCCTGCAGCGTTCAGCTCACCAGAACTACTGATGTCTTTTGTCGGTTTTGTGAGGCAGTCATGCCACTCTGCGTGGACTTTAACAGATTATTCCCTCAGCCATGTACAATTTTGCAGGTCAGTGCATAAAAAAACACTTGAATGTAGGTGGCCTGATGTTCATGCAGTGAACAAGCTGTGGTTGTTCTCTGGAGAAAAGGAAATGTATATAAAAAAAATCATTAAAAATGGATGGTCTCTCTCCTTTTTAAAAAAAAAAAAAGTGTATGTAATGGATTGTTCTCGTCACATTTGAGACACAAAGACTATCCAAGCAAAACAATACGTCCCTTTGAGAGGGTATGAACACACTGAAAAATACAATACTTTTTTTTATTATTTTTTTTTTTTTAACAAAAGTGGGAGGAAAAAGTGAACACACGCTGACGAGGCTTGGGTAGTTTGACAGGGTTTGTTTACAGCTGTAAAATCTTAAGCAGTGAAGGCCTGCGGTTTCTTTGATGTCTTATTCTGATGTCCACTGCTTGTCAAGGCATAAAATTGTGTTTTATTTTTTTTCGTCAATTTTTTTCTCTGAGAAAGCCTCTTGCATTTTCCTCTCACCTTCCCATCCAGTATGTGAGTAAATATATAGTGAAATATTTTTCTTCTTAAGCTGATGCCAGTGCTGATCATTGCAGCCGATGGTCAATACATTGTACTGATTATTTCTGTTGGCCAATTTCCCCCTTCCATCTTTACTCATCCATCTGATAAAATGTAACTGCTTATGCTATCATGATAATTGCTTATAATGTATGTCCTCAATGTATAAAAAAAATAAAAGAAACAACTAATATTGGAGGTAAAAGTGATTTAGCAGCATTTATCAAGTTTCTGAGAACAAAAGAAAAATTGTAAAATGATGTTAATATTCAGCTGATTGATTAAACAATTATTGATTATTGATTATTAAAAAAAATGGGCAAAACATGACCTGGTTAATCTGTCTATAATGTCTATAATTTACTAACAATGATGGAGATGTATATCGTTAGGGGTCTTTTATTTATTTTATGTTGTCCGTCTTTTTGTATATTAAAGAACCTAAGTCTGCAATAAAGTCTATAAAATCTATAGATGTATCCAGCTACTGTGATGGGAATAAAAGGTGTGAATATAGATCTGCTGACACACACACACTTACGTCATAAACTGCTGTAAAATTAAACACACCGAGTTTGAGCTTCCAATATGAGTCTCATCCAATTACGATTGAGTCACTGAGGTCAGAGGTCGGTGACTTCAATATGGATTTATCTGCTATCAGTTACTGCCGCCATCTTCCTTGTAATAATAACAATAATAATAATGCATTATATTTAAGGCGCCTTTCAAGACACTCAAGGTCGCCGATTGTGTGATATTCTCTTCCTTATTGTAATTTAATAAACAACAGAATTATATTTAATGTCCCCACATCCTTTTATCTAAAACAGTGCTGTTTATTTTTGCGCATCTTTTAATTTCACGATCACCTACCGTTCTATTCAATGATTCTTTATCAGTACATACAGTATTGTGTTTCAGTTATGGTCGTGACCCGACCTTTCTTTAGTTTTACTTTGTTACCGTGTCTTAAGTGTTTCTTGGTCTCTTCATCATCCCACAAACGTGTCAAAAACACTCGCTTTAAGTGTGAAGCGATGGAATATAACATGATAATGGCAGCGTTTTTTTAAATAAAGAAAAAAAGGATGATTGATGTGTACACAGTGAGTGACACATTTCAGTAAAACCTACTGCGGTTTAATTATAAATAATAGCGCGGCAGTGGTGTAACAAAAAAGAGCAATATATAACTTATTACATATACAGTATATACATAAACAAATAAAAAAAATGTGCCTCACATATCCAGCAAGATGGGTGCAAGTTTGTACCTGCACTGTGTAGTTACCATGGTTACAATAAAAAAGGATCATGCCACGGCCATCTGTTTATTGGAGGAAGAAAAGAAAAGAAAGAAAACAAAAACTGATTGAAATGCTATTGTGATGGCAATAAAAAATGATGTGGATATGGGCCTGGTGTCTCTTGCAGAAAAATAAGATAGAAATTAAATGTCTATTAAAACCTAATAATACTAATTACAAGGCATTTAATTTATGACCACTAAAGAGTTCATTTTAAAAATCAATAAGATAATTATTTTAGGATTTAAACAGTGCTAGTTAATTTGTTGCCGTCAGAAAAATAAAGATCATCATTATCCATTCACACATTAATATACACTACTTTAAAACACGTTTCTGTTTGAACATGCAATAACACTGCAACTTTCGATAATTAATTATTAAACTGCTGCAGGTTTTACTGAAACGTGTCACTCACTGCTTCACTGCCTACACATAAAATAAATTGTAACGGACACAAATCCTTATTATAACAATGATTTAATTATGTATATGACTTTGAGGCAAATTGGCTAAGACAATTTACAGCTGATGTGTGTGTGTGTGGCGGAGAGAAAATAAATATCCTGTTAACACAGGGTAACAAAGGTAGTAATGACCCACATGACATATAAAACTCCATGCACTATAATTCAATTAGCTGTGAATACAATATCTGCTGGCAATAAATTATTGTTTAAGCTTATAAAGTTATCTATAGTCAACAGACCTCAATCAGCTCGCTGCATATAACTAAACATTCTATTAAAAACAATATATAATTTCTGTTAATGAGAAATCTCAATCAATATACAGATGTTTGTTTTCACAAACATTGAGTCTACACTGATTAGGCTGAAGCCAAATATCATAGCATTCATAGCCAAAAGCTAATTAGCAGTGTCTATCTCCTGCATTACCCTTAATTGCTAACGGCTGCTTAAATGCTAACACAATGAATTTTTCAGCAACCACTATTGAGGCATTTAATGGATCAATGTTGAGTTTTAAACCATCACGGGTTTATTGATGATTGTGGCTGTGAGGGATAGTGTACATTATGTAGTGTATGAAATATATTTACATTTTTATTCCTGTGGCCAAAAGGCAAAACCCCATCACCTCCTTCCACCCCTAAAATGAATTATTATGGAAATAATCTCATTTTTTCTCTCTTTTTTTTTTTTTACAAAATGAATGGGTGTGTGGATGAGTCATAAAATGGTAGCTTACCCTTTCAGCCAAAATCACAGATGTTCCTATCACTGTTTCATTAATCTCAGATATCATTTCTGTAGAGTCTAGACAGATAGCCAAAGACGTATTACAAGTAAAGGCTTCTCTTTACTATTCACAACACGGTTTGTTTGACAGTTGCAGGTTCTATTTCCAGGGCGGTGTTTGGCAGCAATACATTACCTCAGTAGATTAACAGAAATTAAAAAGCAGCCTCAGATTAAAAAATAGAAAATCCGCATGGGGGGGGGGGGGGGGGGAGTGAATATAATCATTACAAATGCAAAATCTGGGAATTTTAGAGCCCTGCTAAGCCATGTACGCCATGCTAATCCTTTAAAACCCAACAAATTCAGGGAATTTGGGAAGCTAATGCCATGCTTGACGGGTCCGATATGCCTATGCTGCTTTAGCACAACAGTGTGCAGCGAGTTGTTTTTTTTCCAAAATGCTGTTTATGAGCAGTGGAGAAGATAAACAGTTGTGAGGTGCAGTATAGCATCCAACTATTCATCCTGGAGAAACTGGAACCAATCCAAGCTGACTTTGTGCAGAAGATACTGTAAACAGGCCACCATCACATGGTCAACAACAACTCACACATTCACACATCTGGTCAATTTAAGGGCTTTTCCACATTTGATGCCAACATTATTTCTCCAACCTGTATTCATTGCAAGCTGTGCCTATCTCAGCTAACATAGGGCAATAGGCGGGGTGAACCCTGGACAGCTCGCCAGTCCATTGCAGGGCCACATATAGAGACAAACAATCATTCACTCTCACACCTAAGGTCAATTTAGAGTGGCCAATTCACCTAATCCCCAAACCTGCATGTTTTTGGACTGTGGGAGGAAGCCGGAGAAAAACCTTTGTACACACGAGGAGAACATGCAAACTCCATGCAGAAAGGCTCTTGTTCCAACCAGGGCTTGAAACCCAGGTCTTCTTGCTGAAAGTCAAGAGCGCTAACCACTACGCCAACCGTGTGACCCATTAGGGAAAATTTCAAATATTTCAAATATTGAGTAAAAACCATGTTTTGTTTACAAGAGCATAATTATACACAAGTGGAGAATTATTGCACATGGATTATTATATCAAGTATAGTGTGATTGCACAACGGATGTGTAGTGTTGGGTGGGATCCTAGAAATTAGTCTGATTCCAGTTTATTGGCCCACGGTGTTTTACACTCTGAGAGAGGGATCTCAAACGTACGGAACCAGCCGTACCTTTGTGAAAATATCACATTATGATGAGAATCTAATTATAATAGCGTAATGATCTGTAAGTTATAAGGGACATTTTTCATCAAGACATTTCAGGTTGTTCATAATATGTTTTGTAAAAAAGATACTTCATTAAATGTAAAACAGGGGAACATGTTGAGTTGTTGTTGTTTATGGCCGTTTCTCAAAATCCATACTTGTGCGTACTTGTCCATACTTGCGTACTCCCGTACTTGAAAATGTCATCAGCCTCAGTCCAAGTTCTGTTCCAATTCTCAAGAACGCGAGCAGCGAGTACAGTTCTCGTACCCGGAAGTGTTCTCGCTCCCATTTTACCAAGTATGCATCGGGTGGTGACTTGAACGTACTTTGGAAAGCCATATATCCCATAATGCATTGCGGCGGAACAGAGCAGAATAAAATACAAATATAAACCTGAAATAAATATTTTTCCGTGTCCCGGAACGCAGTTTTAAAATCATTTGATGCGAAAAAATGTGTCATTTAGAATCCAAACGTGGTTTGTGTAATAGGATATGACATATTTATAGTATGACAGCAGCACTGTCGGAAGTTATCAGCTCCGCCTCTGCGGATGCTCGGTGCGCACAGTGTCCGGCACAGAGCAGCGTTACCTCGGCCTGTCCTGATGGAACGATCCGCTTGCTCAGACGGCTCCGTCATTACATACTTGGTGTGATCCATAGATTTGTTTTTGCCCCATTTTTTGTTTTTGATGCAAACGTTTTGACCTGACAGTGTGAACGTTTGTGTAATATTAATGTTTAATTCATTCTAACTTTGAACTTTAGATTAATATTAAAGCCGCACTGTCATTGTATGTATTTAAATATAAGGGACCCTATAATATAGTGTCCCTTATATTTAAATACATATATATACACATATATATAGTATATGTATGTGTGTGTGTGTATGTATATGTATATACATACGTCAAATATTACTATTTATTATTTATTTATTATTACTCTACACTGCTCTAATTTATCTATGTTCCACATGATACTCTTTATTTTAATAAAAATGAATTAATACATTAAGTTAAATATTTAAAATGTGAAAATTACAACAATATATATGCATTTATTAAACTAATTTTGTGTTCATTCATCAACACTGTAGGTGGCGGTAATGAAGCTTAAGTGCTTGGTGCCACCCGCCATTCAAACAGTAGAACAAGTACACCGCTGTTCCAATTGAAGAGATCGTACTCGTGTACTCCCGTACTTGGCCAGTATGTACTTCCCAAGTATGCCAGTACGTACGGGTGAAGTGAGATTCAAAGAGGGACCTTTGTGCTAACCACAGCACCACCATGCTACCAACAACTCGAACAGACTATGGGAAAATATCATCCTGGGGGCGATGAAAGATCATCTGTTCACATAAAGGTTGCGCCGTGTAACCCATAATTACATTATTTGAGAATGAAGCAGACAATGATCATTATTAAAATGAATGACAGCGAAAAACAGACAAACTAATTGAGCATGCTAAGTGTCCTCAAACCAAATGAGGTATGACTAAATGCATCCTTGGAAATATGAAGCTGCATTAGGCTTTGGAAAACAAAGACTCATGCAGACGCGTAGTACGATTCCATGCCCGATACATAAAATCAGTTATCAGAAGAAAATTGTGTGCCAAGGGACATCTCTATGATTTCTAAATGTGCCGTGACTATGATGGAAATCCGAAATAAGCTCTGTGCCGTTTGCCTGTCTTTTTCATTACACAGTGATGTGCTGTCTGTTATGCTTCAAACGGGCACTGAAGGCAACCAGACACAGATGAAAATACCATCACTAATTTAAGGGCTGATGTCAAACATCTGAGATACATTATGCCTGACGTACAGTACAGTGGGTAAGGAAGATTTCCATACTGCAAAATACTGGTCTCTTATGTGTTCTATTAGTTTTAGTGACTGTAAAAATAGACATGGTGATCAAAGGCACATCAGGGACAAAAAGAATTCATCAGCAGTCGTGGCAAAAGTGGGTCTCTGCCGCTCACGTCTGTCTAAAAGCAAAGTAGAAGCTGTGGAGCCGCTCTCCGCATGTCTCCTGTGAGAGACAGGTGCTCAGAATCACCCGAGGTCACCAACTCTCCTCCCATGTGGTCACCGACGCTCTCTGCAGATGCATGCTAGCAATGTTTTAAAAGCCTTCTGAGTGTGGAGAGACAGAAAAAACAGAGTTTTTGTTATATAAAACTAAAAGCAAAAGGAATAAAAAAAAAAACAATATTAAAGAGGGCGATCAGGGAAACAAAAGAAGCATAAAAGACAAAGGAGACAGATTGCGCAATTGCTTTTATTCACATTCCCCATCAATCCCTCGAAAACTCCATTTCATTCTCAACACCCAAAATGGGTCACTCATTCTGGACAGTCGGTGTGATGTAGTAGATCTAACAAAAGGGCTAATAAAAAGCAGACAAGGACAGCAAGTGTATGAAAAAAAACAAAACTTAATCTCACTAAATGTCAGCACCACACACAGGACTATAACAGACTATATTTATTTAAACCTGGATTTCACCAGAAGGAAGCAAATACCTCACATTGTACGACAGATATAATTAAATACTGCGTGGCTGGAGATAAAGGGAACACTACTTGTTTCCCTTTTCTTTATAACACTTTTGAGGATGACTCCCAGTATTGGATTGGTTTTGGCACCTTGTAATACGGTGCAGTGTGATGGGCACACCTCGTACACTGAGTCACTTTTTTAGCACAACTGAGCTCCAGAAGCCTGCAGTGAAAACTACAACAACCACAGTCATCCGCACAGAATTGGCTGGGTGGGAAAAATCCTCGCTCGAGTGTGTTACAAGTCATTACTAAGTGTGAGGATATTATTGGTGGTGAGCAGCATGAGTGTGTCGGGTTTAGGGAGGCAAAGGCATGCAAAGGCATAATAACGCTCGCTGTATTCTTTGACAGAGTCTGAAATGCGGCTTTGTCTCGACAAATAGAGACATTTTCACAGACGGAAGCTTTCAACGTCAAGGTCAGTCCATCAAACAAGGAGTTTGCAATACTCATCAAACTGTATCAAACATTCAACACAGACACTGCACTGATATCTTACATGTAACCTTTATCTAGTTTATATATTGTATCTTATTTCTCATTGTATTAAAGGTCACATAGAGTGGTCCTGTTGCACATATATGTTAGTTATGGAGGTCTACTTACATACATTAACTTGTTTTTATGGTCAAAAACCTCCTAGTTGCTGTAAACGAGCCGATAGAAATATGTCCTTTTTGAATCACTTGTCAGCCGCACTATTTCAGACATAAATCCCGCCCCAGAAGACAGACTGTGTTGTGATTGGCCAATACCCCGGAAGTGACATTCGGCACACCCGCTCTCAGAAGCACAGCTCCCCACTCTGGAACGGTGGATGCACTGCTACTCATTATAAAAACAATGTTTAAAAATTACTTCTTCACGACTCCCAGCCACAGACCATTATATGACTTTGACCCAGAGTCAGAAGACACTGTCGCTCGTGAAACACCTCCACAACGGACGTTATTCTTCTTCTGCGGTTCAATGTACGCAATGTGCCCGGACTAGTGCCGGGAGCAGGACAATCGGCTGTTCCGGAGAACCGCTGTTTACGTAACGGGATTTTCAGAGATCTCGTTGAGCCTGAGATTACAATAAAACACAGCGTTCTCAACAATGGCTGAACTGTTTGTTTCGAAACTTCATAAACAAGGTAATGACGCAGATACACACAAAAAAAACAGCGTTAATTGGAACATCCGGTCTAGTTCCGCTTTAAGCATCCATGTTTTAAGTTTATTTAGTTTTTTGTTCATACACATTTCATTAAATTCATCCTTTTTTGGGATGTTTACTTGTACAATAATTTTAATTTGTTTCATACTTAAATATACCTTTGCTGTTTTTTAAATGTTTTCATAATTGATATTATGATTGCTTTATTTTTCTGGAGGTTACACAATTCAACTTTATTTGAGCTGGGTGATGGAATCTAACAAATAATAGACTGCTATACATGAATATGCACACACTTACAGTGCACACTGGTCTAGGATTTTCAATTTGAATTTTGCCTTGTACTGTTCTGTCATCCACAGGTTTTTTTTTTAATGTGACATTCTCTCTCATTCTTTAACCCCTTAACACACAATGTATTGTCCAGGTATATCAGTAAGAATCATTCTTGTGTTGTCTTCCTTTGGAAGAAAGTAGTTATAATGATGGTCTGTTCAGAAAATAGAGCTGATGATTTTCAAATGTACTCATTGTGCTTTAAGCAGTATGAGGTAAAATTACTATTATATTAATAATTATTTTCTACTTCTGTATTGAATCTTCTATCTACTGTATAGCTATGGTAATGACCAGAAACTGTGAAGTTTCTTTCTCGACCCTTCATGTGAAGCCTAACTGAGCATAATCAGACAATACTCATTGATACATTCATTATCCCCAAGTTCATATTTAATGAGAAACATCTGAAAATATCTTAAAAACCCTCTGAGACATCCGTATGATGCGAGTGTAGCTGTGGAAAGTGTATTGGTAAATGCTTTTCATCTTTTTTTTTTTATATATTGGATATACAGTGCACATATTCAGTGGATGTTAAGTAGCATGTCATCAAAATGTGCCTCATTAACAGCAGCATCATTAGGCAGTAGGCAGCTTTGGGACCAATTCTCAACCATGTGACAAGACTGTCAGAAATATGAGGTCCGATTGCGCTTAATGAAAAATTTGCATCTCAAAACCATTTTTTTTTTCCTTTCCTTCACTGCTGCATGGACCGGATGGAACACCGGATTCGCACTGCGTTTTATGTACATTTCAAGTTGTCAGCGTAATCCATGTCACTTTCCTGAGCATAGCACTGTGAAAGCAACCCACTGTGCTGTAAACGAGAAGAGATGAGCCCTGTAGAGAGGTGGCTGCAAAATCTGTCTATTTGTGTGTGTGTGTGTGTGTCTGACCTTGTAATGATCCAGTCGTGGGCCCGGGATGGCAGCCTTGTCTAAAACTGCAACTCAAGGAGTGTGAGGACGGAGATATGAACGGTTAAGACTATGGTGCTCGGAGACTCATTTCTTAGCACCTCACAAAGCTGATAATGAAAATCCCTCTGACATTAGGAAAGTAGCAGCACTTCCATTTTAATTACCTGTGAAACTGCAAGCCAAACACTATTACTATAGCCCCCAGATCCGCTGACAGCATTTGTCATTTTAGAGAGACAGTAAAAACTGTGAGGTAGGGCTAACCCCTTTCTAAACTAGCACATAGATTTCCCGCTAATCCGGGTGGGAGAGAGAGACTCAGCGGATAAACACTGAAGAGAACTGAGCAAGCAAACAATTTTAGCTGCCGCTTAAAGTGCATGTTAAAGTAAACAGCCTTGTCAAAACAGGATTTTCCTAAATCATCATACCTTGAAACAGACAGTGAAAAACAGACAGAAAAAAACTTGCAAACCAGTATGTGGTTTTATTTATTCATTACTCTTTTTTCATTAAAGCACAGAAAAAAAAATAGAACCAAGTGCTCAAAATATCCCCTGAATGAGAAAGATTTTTGAAGAGAAATCCTGTTTTGCCACTGTAAGCAATGAGCCTGGGGTGAAAAGGCGCTAAAAGCTGAGGTCTGCCCGGAGCACAGGTCTGATGTAGAGCATGCTCAGTGGCATGGAAATACTGAGGTCCAACACTGGCATTTATTTAGGTTGCTGTTGCTGTGCAAAACTGGATGATATTAATCCAAACAAAGTTTGCATTAACCTTGCAGTGCCTCAAAATCCATGGATAGGAAACAGGAACGTGATCTTTTACACAGCGATCAGCCATCTCGACTGAAAAAAGCCACGTTTTATGTCACAACCACTGTGCAAAATACCGGGGGGGGGGGGGGTCTGGGGGGGCGGTGAGAAAGATTTGAGGGGGGTCTATTAAAAAGAAGGCTTTGGACAGTTCAGTATTAGTGAACGGAGATCAGTGTTGAAAAGATCTGGCTCTGGAAAGTCAAAGAGAATGCAAACTCATTTTCTTTGGGTTCACATCCAAAAAAGTGAAAGAGACACCCACAGATATTGGAGTAAGTGAACTAATGCTGCAGCTACAAGCATAGCAGATGCAACCAGCGTTAGTGAGTCCGCGGGCCCTCCCAGTCCCAGTCACGCTGAAAGCACCCAAGAAGATGCAGGTATTGTGATAACTGCACGAATGACCCGTTGCCTGGTTGGACAATGAACAGATGACTGAATTTAAAAAAAAATAAACACTATCTTTGGCTTGACATTCAGGCATTTAGGATGACATTTAGGATGCCTAATGTGCAGGAAAGCTAAGACCTTGCTGATCTCAGAAAAGGGGCCGGGTATAAGCCTCGGAGAAGAATGGGATTCTTTTTTTTTTTTTTTGTAATTTTGTATTTAATGTTTTAATTAATTTGAATTGGAAAGCAATTTCCAGTGGAAAAGGCCCACACACATTAATTAATTAATTAATTAATTAATTAATTAATTAATTATTTTTTAAACCTTGGACTATTTATATTATTCTGGTCATACTTTACTGGTCTGCAATAAAGAAACATTTAGATGATTTGTGGTCAGATACATTATTATTCCCCCCATACATTCAGTTGTCATACTTTTAAAACACTGTTATTTCAAACACTCATTGATGTTCCATATTCTGGTGCTGTAAGGAGTTTAAGTAGCACAACGAGGTGTTGATGAACGACTCTGAAGGAAGATCCTATCCTTCAACTTGATCAATGTTATCTTCCCTTATTACTTATTCTGTGATGTTTTCTGCTCTCTGTTCTTGTCCACTTGTAGTTAAGTCCCACTTCAGATGGTGTCACTGGAAGGGTACAGCGATCACTTTAACAGCCCTTCCCCTCCACCCCGGTTCTGGAGACACTCTCATCAAGTGTCGAACCAGACATGGACAAGCAAGCTTATAATGGTCATCTGTGGTCATCACATCACACCGCCATTATAGATTACAGTTGTTGCACAGTTCAAACAACGGCAAAAAGGTGACATGGTGGTGTTTATAAAATGCAAAAAAAATAACAATGATGAAAGAAAAAATAGTTTATTTCCTGAAAGTGTTTTCTCCCAAAGTAGTGTTTCTACCTCAGTAAACAACAACCTCAAACCTGCACTAAACTGTGTGCTTTTTCAGCAAACTGAAACAAAATATGTCTCAGGAGAGGTGGAAGAGGAGAAGTGCGCTCATTTGATTCACTGCAGAGACAGTGAAAAAAGGGAAAGTTGAAAGACACAGGATTGCTGCGAGTTAGGCAAAGCCTCCCCTGGCACACAGTAAATGATCAGTTTTTACTTTGAAATGTAGAAGTAGAAAATAATGTGAATATATATATATATATATGTAGAGTTTCACTTACTGTACATCCTGTTCTTTCTTTTATTTATTAATTATTATATATTTTTTTATATAAATAATCACTACTGCCCATTAAGTTACAGTTGTATGTCTTGCACAGAAAATTCAAAATTGAATTATGTACAACCGATAGGGGGCCACATAGTTGGTGTATTGGTTAGCATTTATCAGGGGCCGTGTAGGCCATATATTCCTTTTTTACCTCTCACATACACAATATTTCCTCACACATTCACAATTTTACCTCTCACATACAATTTTTTTACCTCTCAAATACTCTCTTTTACTTTGCACATACACAATTTTGCCTCTCACATTCACAATTTCACCTATCACAAACAATTGGTTTATCTCTCACATGTAATGTGTAAAAAATATGATGTGAGAGGTAAAAAAATGTAATGTGAGAGGTAAAAAAAATGTAATGTGAGAGGTAAAAACAAATACGGAGCCCCTGAAGTGACGTGAAGTGACTTTTCAGTTCACAAAATTATTGTGTGTTTAAACATAAACAGATTCATTTATTTGCATAAGCAAACTGCTTCTTGCAAATGAGGAGCAGCTCTCTCTCTCACTCTCACCACTGTCCACAGTGCTGAACCAACGAAGCCCTGAACATGATGCAATTGAAAATGTTTGAGTGGCTGGCTAAAACTTGAGATCTCGACTTTGAAACTCGAGATTTCAAAAAATTACAAAAACATTTTTCATAATTTTTGGAAACTCTAGATTTCAAGTTTTTTTTCATCAGTTTTTTTCCGTCATTTTTTATTTTTCTCATGTCACTTTGGGGGCTCCGTCTAAATGTGATACAGTAGGTTCACAGTAGGCTATGTTTCTGAACGTTTCTGAGCAGCAGTCCCGGCTCAAGCTCAGTACAGAAGGGGGGGATGGGGGGGTGGGGGGTGGGGGGCATAGTATAAGAAATCTTGTGCCCACTACTTCTCTGGTTCTCCTGCTGCTTTTGTCAGGCTCCATTGACGGTAATGGTGTAGTTTCTGGCTTTTTCAGCCATTTGCGAATACCCATTCTGAATGAAAATATAGCGCTTGACAATCTGTACGGGACGTGTGGTGGGTTTAAGGTAGTGATGGGATCTGCAGTTCATTTGAGTGTACTGAATCACTAGAATCCGTTCAATAAAATGATTCGTTCAAAAGATTTGTTCACCAAATCGTTCAGTGCTTATCAGGAGCCCAGTGCCCTGCTACGTGACTCACCTCCTCCCGGAGTGCAGTACGTTTGCGCCGCGGGTCATAGAGTGAGTGACAGCTTGAACGAGATTCATGTCCTCAGCCACAGTTCTCTGTGTGTCAGTTCGTTCCTCAGCCACAGTTCACCAGCTCTCTGTGTGTCAGTTCGTTCGCGAGATACATGTCCACAGTACACATACGCAGTGGATGCTAATTTCCTGTGATTTCCTGATGTGGAAGAAATTATTTATAAATAATAAACCTATTTAAAGGAAAGCAGTTGACTTGGACTTATCTTCTTTCAAGTTTTTGTTGCAATCCATCCACAACAATACTTTTCCCTGATGTGTTCAAAACAACCCCAAACTCGGAGAAAACTCTTGTTGTCAGTGTCTTCCCGTACAGATTTTCAAGCACAAGCAACCAGCTATATTTTCATTCAGAATGGGCATTCGCAAATGGCTGAAAAAGCCAGAAACTACACCATTAGCATCAATGGAACCTGACAAAAGCAGCAGGAAAACCACAGAAGCAGTGGGCACAAGTTTTCTTATACTGTGCCTCACGTCACCCCCCCCTTCTGTACTGAGCTCGAGCCGGGACTGCAGAAATGTTCAGAAACATAGCGCTGTCTGTCAGTGTTAAATAGCCTACTCTGATTGACCGTGTTTGAAGATCGCACCCTGATTATTTGATACATTCTGAATGGCTTCTGGTGAAGAAAGCGGACTGTTCAATAAAGCGGCAGCTTGGCCGAGGCGCTCTCGTTCTCTCCCAGCAGCCATCATGCGCTACCTGTTCACAGTTCCTGCCTTTCGTCACATGACTTTTTACACATTACATGTGAGAGGTAGAACAATTGAATGTGAAAGGTAAAATTGTGAATGTGAGAGGTAACATTGTGTATGTGTGAGGTAAAATTGTGTATGTGAAAGGTAGTGTATATGGAGTCTATAGCACAGAACATGAAGTAAAAAACAGTCAAGTTCATCTTTCATAGTATCACAGCAGAAAGGGACGAGGAGAATGCGGGAGACACACTTCACTCACAAAAATGGAAAATGGGGAAACGTACAACTGAAAATAAAAGTGCTGGATGTCCGTCAGGTAAAAAACCAGCCCACTCACAGAATTATATTTTGTCAGGACACATGAGCTACAATTAAAACTAAAATAATATAATAGTATTGCATACTGTAGCTAACTACATTTGAGGTCATGTTGTGCATGACCCAAGTTAAATGAACTAATAAATTAAACATCATTGATTTCCTCACTGTTCGTGTTGTTGACTTCACAAATCTAGTTACTCTTTAAAATCAATCTAACACTCACAAATGATGTCTTCAATATTAATAACAACATCTTACAAGAGCTTTCGATGCTGTTTTCATATCAGTTAGCCACTTTCAAATGCTTGTTTTTTGTTGTTGTTTTTTTCCCAACACACAGGTTTGTGATTACAGTGAGAAACCTTTAAGTAAGACGTCTGTATGCAAATGTTAGACCTTAAAGCTGAGCAGAAATATAGAAGAGTGAGACATATTACACTTCTCCACAAGATCCCTGAACATAAAAGTAACATTTACCATAAATAAACACATGTATATTCTATATTTAAGGCTTTTTTTTTCCAGTGGCTGATAAAATACCTCATGTAATATACTCCTGAGATGTGATGTGGTAAAATAATTCACACAATTGACATCAGAAGAAGAAAACTATAGACTAGTGTGTGAGACGTCTAATGCAGGAAAATATTTAAACACACTATATATAAAGGGAGAACTTGGCTTATTGCTGCGTAAACGCCGATTCAAACCAATCTGTTTTTGCATCGCTATTCAAACTGGTAGACTACGGCCATCTTTACATACAGTCTATGTTTTCACTGCACATAAGAACATGAAAACCAAAACATAATTTAGTTGTAGCAACAGAAAGAACTCACTCCGGACCAACGAAATGGACTGAGGGACCTTTAGCACATTACTACCTTGACTTAGAATCTGTTGAGTGCAATGTACCATTTCAAAAGGAAGTATGTGCATATAATTACCCAAACTGAAACATTTAATAGTATGCAATTAAAACAAAATAAAATAAAAATAAATCCTGTAGATGTGCCTCCAAAAAGAAATTAAAGTACTGCAGTGGGTGATACAGAGTACAAATTATGGAGCACAAACAACCAGTGAATGTTGTTTCAAGGTTCAAAGGCTGTATAGTCATGGTGTCATGACTATGGATGCCTCTGTGTTTTGGTGCGCACTGTGTTTTTTATTTGTGTTTGTTTACACTGCTTCTGGCAACGCAATTGGAACATCCTACTCCTCATGAACCTCAGGACAACAACCCCTGAGGATTTATTCACCACTTTACTGGCCTGTTAATATTCTGGACATTCTGGTCAAAGGTGCCCTCATCTTGTGCTGCACGGTGAGTTGCTGGTGGAGGAAAACGGGCCGGCGCGTTTGTACGGCTCCGCTGCCGGGAATATTTTTATCCAACGTGGACTCACTCTGCAACAAACTACAGCTACAGCTGCTGATTGGAAAAAACAGAGACTTATCCTCATCACCTCTTCTGTGTTTCACTGAAACCTGGCTGAATGAGTTGATTCCCGGACTCTGTGCTACAGCTGACTGGCTTCCAACTTCTCAAAGCGGATTGCCACTCGGAGCTGGAGGGCAAAAAGAGAGGTGGAGGAATCTGTTTTTATCTAAAAACAATGGCTGGTGCACCGACGTAACTGTGATCCACAGACACTGTTCTACGGATCTGGAATTCAATCTCTATAAACTGTAAGCCCCTTTATTCCCCCGTGACTTCACTTCATTCATTCTGGTCTGTGTTTACATCCCGCCATAAGCGAGCATGCATGATGCACAGGGTGTGCTGGCGGACCAGATACTGGGCATGGAGTGGACGTACCCGGACTCCTTAGTTATTGTCCTCTGTGACATTAACAAGGCGAACCTCACACAAACTCCCCAAATACAGACAATTCATTGAATGCCCAACCAGAGAGGAGAATATTCCGGACCACTGTTACACCACAGTGAGCATACCACGCTGTCCCCCGTGCTGCGCTGGGAGTGGAATCCTGAGACCGTGGAGGCGCTCCAGGCATGTTTGAAGTTTACTGACTGGGATGTTTTCAGGTCTGCAACCACCTGGACGAGTACACAGACACTGAAACCTCATATATCGGCTTTTGTTAGGACTGCTGAACAGCATCACGCACCAGGGTGAGTTACAACAACGACAAATCCTAGCTCTCTGCAATACTAAGATGGCTGAGGAAGGAGGAGGAGGCCTTCAAGAGTGGGGACAGAGGTAGGTATGTGGAGTCAAAGTGCCGGTTTAGGAAGATGGTGGGGGAAGCAAAACGACTCCTCATCTGTCTCGAAGGGGCTCAGACAGACCAACTACAAGCCTAAACCCCGCCCATTCCTTTGAAAATCTCCAACTTGCCAACAACCTGAATGAGTTCTTCTGTAGATTTCAAAGACAATGGGACAGTCCTCACACCTTCACCTCCACACCTCCCAAAAGTCTCCGGTAACTTCACCTCCCCAACCACACAAACCCTCACCATCCTAGAGAGTGATGTCAACACACTCTTCAGGAGGCAGAACCCCGTAAAGCTCCTGGACCAGATTCTGTCTCACCATCCACCCTGAAGCACTGTGCTGATCAGCATGTCACATATCAGCCTGCTTCAAGACCTCCACCATCATCCCTGTCCCCCAAAAAGCAAGGACGAAAGGTTAGACAGAGTTAGTTTCTGTTTCCTGAGGATCATCATAACCCAGGACCTCACCAAAAAGGCCCAGCAGAAGATGTACTTCCTGAGGCAGCTGAAGAAATTCAGCCTGCCAAAGAAGATGATGGGGCAATTCTACACCTCCATCATCGAGTCCATCCTCACATCCTCCATCACAGTCTGGTATGCTGCTGCTACTGCTAAGGATATACACAGGTTGCAGCGCATCATCTGCTCCACCGAGAAGGTGATTGGCTGCAATCTCCCCTCCCTGCAAGTCCTGCATGCTTCCCGGACCCGGAGGCAGGCGGAAAGATTGTATCTGATCCCTCTCACCCTGGGCATGGACTCTTCCAACCACTCCCCTCTGGCATGAGGCTGCGGTCCAACAGGACCCAGAGGAACAAGAAGAGTTTCTTCCCCACAATTTCACCACAGAAAATTGCCTCTGTTGATTCTAGCATACATGGCAATAAACCTGTTTTGGATTCTAATTCTGATCAACATGTTCGCTGGTATATTCTTATAAAAGAATAAAGGGGTTTGCTTGTAAATGTATCTGCTGTCATTACAGTTGGTTATGAGCAAGTGAGGCTCAAGTAACTGATGTTCCCGTGTACTGGGCCACTTCACTTACCAAAAGCTATTATTGGCAGTTTGAGGCACTCGGTCAGTTGGGGGGGAAAGCAGGGATAGTTAATTTTTAAAATATCTCGTCTTTTATTTATTTTTCTGCATGTGAGGTCCCTTTGTGTCATCCACTGTGGTTTGAAAGGAATTCTCCGTTGCACCGGCACACAGCGAATCAGTCATGCAACCACACAGAGTGTTGCATAGCAGATGAGAGCAGGTTCTTGTGACAGAATAAGACTTTCAGGCACAAGAGATGGGAATGTGCATATGAGCTAAAACAAATGATTCTCGGTTTAGATATAATCTATATATTATCATGATTATTAGTAGAATTTGGCTTGACTTGAACTAACAGTTTAATTTAGTCTAAAAGCCCTGGTGATGTAAAAAGCCATGTAAAATATGCCGATAACTGCTAAGGCATTTAAAGGCACTGACGAGAATGCAAAAAGGTAGTTAATTATGATATTGATACAGAATATAGACACGTGCAAGAGTGCGCAATCAAAATAACTGCTTTAATCCTAAAACCTTCATTTTGCTAATTATAAGAATGTGACACGTGACATGAATCAAGTCACTCAGAACATTTCCATGTGCAGTTCCATGACACTATTTAACTAGACCACTGTCCCTGTCCCCGTGCACACACACACACACACACACACACACACACACACACACACACACACACACACACACACACACACACACCAGCAGGGAATCAATGTATTGAATGAAGAGACTCTGTGGAGCTAGTTTAAACTCAGTAGTATTTGATGTTTTCCTGGTTGACCTATTATGACACACCCAAACAAGTTTGAGTGATGGAGCATAAATGCAGTCTCCTCATCAGTCCAAAAATGCACCAGTGTGGATTTCACTGTTTTCTAACTGTTGTCTTATCTTCTCTGTACCAGCTATTATTTGCAGGTCAAAACCAAGGGGTGGGAGCTGTGCAGCATGAGCACTGAAAGCCGGAAATGTGTGAAGCGAGCATGTGCAAACAGCATGAAAAACAAAATTCATCAAAAACAACTTGCTCTGCTTTTACGAGGCAAAATAACACACATTGTGAAAGGCTGTAATGAATTGTCAGAATACATACATGCATGCCTTCCACACAGAACAATAACAAAAGAAGAAAAAAGGATAAAGCTAGTTCTCTCTGATATTGGATATTACACACTATGCCCACAGAATCACTAATGAACTTCATGCGGATTCATGCTAATAGTTATCAGGGTGATTTGATTCCCCCAGCCTTTGTGTGTAATTATTGATTGTCCCAAGAAAGGTGGGGTGTACAAAGCCCAGTAAACAGCAGGTAATTAGTATTTCTGGACCTTTGGCAGGATAATGTCCCGTGTTGCTTGTATTTGTATGCATGAAAGCAGACAATGCAACAATTCTTCTCACACACCAAGATAACTGGGACCAGACTCACAAGCTGCTTCCTGAAGCCTCATTTTATCTACTCCCTGTTTGAAATCACAATTGGAAGGCACTCAAGTTTTCAATTAAAGCCAGCGAGATTGATAATCTGCTAAGAGTCTTCCATGATAATGGGTAAGACGTCTTCCCTATTATTGGGATCGGATGCTTAAGAGTAAACGCACTTTATTTTAAAATGCCAACATTAGTCCCATTATCAAGATTTACCTGAAGCTTTTTGAGGAAGTACAATGTAGGACTCCGTCTAATCCCAGTAGATAAATGGCACATACTAAGTATAATTTAAGAAGGCAGGGCTTTCATATTCATGAGGTGTCTCAGCTTGAGGACCCAGTGGCTGTTTATGATATAATCAACATAGGCAACTGCCTAGGGCAGCATTGCCTGGGGAGGTGCGTGAAAGAAGCAAATAAAAATTGCTTGGCACTCCCCTCGAAACTCTTTCCTCTCCTAACTCGGTCAAATCTGAAAGCATTCGCATAATTTACATCCTAAAGGCCAGGAATTGGTGCGACCTATATTTTGCTATCGTATATCAGAAGATCATTGCAGATAAAGAGGATAAATGTGCTTGCACCAGATACATTTACATCTTGCCCCATAATCTCCATGATGGGGAATTCAGTATCCAGGATCACAGCTAAAGATTTGCTTAATTATGCTTTTTGTTATATGTCCCAAACATCTGGTTTATGAAATGTCATGGAAACAAAATAAATAAAATATTCTCTAGTCCTCAAAGTCTTGCCCTCAAAATTGTTTCACAACCAGAGATGTTTAGTTTTACAGATTTACAGTCAGACTGATCACTTGATAAGGGCTTTCAACGTTTAGCCCAGGGGTGCGGACCGCGGGCCAATGGTGGCCCGTAGAAACATTTCTGGCGACCCGCAATGTATTAGTGTTGTGTCGGTCATGAATGATTCGTTCGAAATAATCGGTTGCAGAAGGGCACCATTCAGCGTTTAAGTAGCAGTGTTGTCGTGAAGTTAGCCGGCTCTCATGTACGAATTCAGACGGCTAAAACAAAGGAGATGCTTTCCTCGTAGAGCCCTATAATACAACAAGTTCACATTGAATTAGTTTTTTGACTACCAGTTTATCTTCTGTTTGTCTTTGAATCCAAGTGAACATTTTTACTAAATTCAGAGATAATTTAACAATAACATATGATTTGTAGGGTCACAGTTACTTTGACTCATGAGCTTCAGCCACCAAATTCTAATCAGGTCATCCCTGAGACCCAGTGAGTGTTTGTGCCAAATGTAACTGACTTTCACTCAGGTGTTCTCAATATATCACATTCAGAGAAACATGAGATCACAAGGACCAAAATCTATCTACTTTATCTTTGAGTCCAAGCAAATGTTTATCCACAATTCGAAAAAAAGAATCCTTCAAAATATCTCTGAAAAGTTCTGCTCAACAAGCAAACTATTTTTCAAAAATCACTGTGACCTTAAAAATTGACCAAACTCGATTCAGTACACTGTTGAGCTCAAGTGAAGAACCCTGGTCAAGGCCTGATGAAAGGTTTCACTTTCCTTAAGTATGAATGAGTTTTCTATCCACTTAAACAAAGAAACAGTATGTTCTGGGGGACATGCTGTACTGTACTGTGCAGCTGGAATAAATCCCCCAAGTCATTCCAACATAAATTGTCTCCAGCAGCAGAGGGAGCACTGCAATGTCTTATTTCAAATCTATTATTACTCCATTTAGTTGCTCTCATCCTCTAGTCATAAGCACTGATTACCAAACACTCAGCAGGTGGTATGCTCTGTGTAGACTGAGCACCAGTAGAGCATTTATTCACCATCATGCCATTGTGAGACTGACCATGTGTCTGTTCAGCACAGAAATGGAAAACATTCCTGCAAACAGAAATGGAAAAGCTTATTTGTGCATCTTGGAGAAGCATCTTCCTCGCTGATGTAGTGAGGATCGAGTGTGCTGCTGGACTGGAAGAACACAACAGACTTCTATGTAGCCTAACACACCATTACTGCACATTTGTTGTGGATCACTTACTCCGAAATGTCAACGTGGTCACAGGCTGCTGCTGTTTTTGTTTTCCTTTTCCAGGGTCACTCATCTAAAGCCCCTTCAGCTCTACATGTGTATGCATCCGTCATGGGCAAGCAACAACAAACCCACACAAAACAAATATCGCAAAAACAGGTTACTTAGAGAAGTTAGACACACTAATGGAGGACAAGCTATACAGAAAGCTTTGAATATGAATGTGAAAATTCATAAAAATATCTAGTTTTGCAGTGTGACTTGAATTCCAATTTAAAAGGAAAATATACACAAGCAAGTCAGTATTATGGTGTTTACACAGGAAAATCCATGACATTTGTTATATTTGGTCTATTTTAATTAAAAAAATATATGTATTATTGATTATGTTGTATGTGTTTGTTACAAATAAATAATATATAAAAGCTACTAGTTACACCATATAGCTTTATGAGAGGAGAGGAATGTAGGTTAGCAGAAGCAGACAGAAAGCCTGTGTGTGAATGACGGAATGGTGAAGAAGCTTATAGAGGAGTATAGAGGTAGTGAAAGTGGATGAGTTTAAATACCTGGAGTCAACCATTCAAAGCAATGGACAGTGGACAAGAAAGGTGAATTAGGGAGTGCGGCAGGCAGGGTGGAGAGGGCGGAAACAAGTGTCAGGGTGATGCGTGACAGAAGGATTGCAGAAAAGGGGAAAGGGAAGGTAGTAGGAGACCAGCGATGATGTATGGCTTGGACAAAGGAGGTGGAGCTTTCGTTGGGAGGGACCAGGATGGACAAATGAAATGAGCACTTTTGAGAGACAGCTCTCATTGAAAGGTTTGGAGATAAAATAAGAGAAGCAAGGTTGAGATGATTTGGTCAGGTGCAGAAGAGAGATAGTGATTGTTGAAGATGGAGCTGCCAGGCTCACCTATGTTGTGAAGGAGGACATGAGGACAGTTAGTGTAACAGATTATGTAACATACAGAAGAGGACACAAGAGATGGGACAAGATGCTGAAAGATGCTGTGGGACCCCTAAAGGGAGCTGTATTTAGTTGATGAACAAAATATCATGTTTATCCATACACTGTAAGATATAATAAGTTGGCTTTACTCAAAAAAAATGTGCAAACTTATTGCCTTAAACTAACTGAGTTAAGTAAACTTGATTAAGTAAGTACATGTAACTTATCAAATATAAGTGTGCAGTACTTCCAAGAACTTATTTATAATGAGTTTACTATACTAAACTAAACATGGGTATTTTGAGTTCACAGCTATTGAATTAACTTGTTTGTTATGATTGTATTTTACTAAAATAACTAATTTATTGTAACTTTACTGTACTGAAATAAACTTGTCAATTCTGAGTCTACAGTACTTAAAATAACTTTATCATCACCTAATTTTAAAAGAAAAAAAATACTGTGAAAAAGAATTTCATCTGCATTGAATTTATTTCAAATGGGCACAGAACAGTATGCAGATTTAGTGCTCACATTTTTTTATGTTGTGAAACATCACATTTCTTTTCATAACATTTAACACCTGCATCACAAAATGCAGTTTAATAAAAGCGTCAAACCTCTCTTTGTCATAACATCAACAGTATGCAGATTTAGTGTGAAAACACAGAATGTATGCTGGATTACCGGTATTTTCTGGCCACATTAGCCAATACATCACGTTTAACAATAAAGCTGTACCTATGCAGCTCTTAAAATGGTTCAAATAAAAGCATCAAACCGCTGTCATAAAAACATTAACAGTATGCAGTTTTAGTGTGACTCTTAACATCCTGGATTCCTGGTATCCAACATATCACACTTCTTTTTTACACTTACAAGTCCACTGCATTTGAAGGTTTTATGCTGAGCCAGTAGGAGAAGCAATACTCCAGACGTGTCCACTGCAGGGGAACTGAAGGTCAGGCTGGGGTTTGATAAATCTGAAATGAAAGAAAATTTGAAAATTATTAGAACATGTAATTGTAGCCTGAGAAATAAACACAGAAAGGAAGAAAAAAAAGAGAGAGAGAGAGAATCCTCACCTTGGATCAAGCTGGTTCAAAGCAGATCCTGAAATACTCCCCTCTTCAGAAAAGGAGGGAAACTGCAGATTCAACGTCAGGACTGAGTGAGAGAGAAAGAGAGAGAGCAAGAGAGAGTGTTTGGTGAGATGATTATTTATCCATAAGTGCAATCATTGTATTATTTGGGACACAAAATAGGTACTATGGATTCCATTAGATTTATTTAATTTGCTTTCCTTTTTATGATCATAAAATTTACAAAAATGCAATTAGATATTAATTACTGCACAAGAAGAATCATGAGAAAATACCTTTTACTGCTGAGATTGTACAATGTGTGGACTCCTCATTAGTTTGAGCCTGTGTTAGATACAGTTAAAAAGAATAAAACAACTCAACTGTTACTACTCAATATTTAAGCATACACAGTATTGCAGCCATCTTCAAATAATGACCAGCCTTTACAACATCGTTGGTCAAATACAAGTGAATGCTAAAACTATGACAAACACATTAGTCACAAGACAGTTCTAAGGCTGACATATATGCAGCTTATGATTTTAACAGTGATCCTGTTATCCTTAAAACATTACTGTTTGTCAGTCTTGGTGTTAACTAGGTAATAATGGATTTAATTTCAGACACACACACACACACACACACACACACACACACACACACACACACACACACACACACACACACTATGTGTGAAAACAAGTTCACATTTCAAGTGCTTAACATTAAAATACAATTACTATGACTACTATACTGAAATAAATACCATGTACATAATGTCAAAAAAAGTCTCTGGTATATCACAATGCAAACTCATGTCAGGTAGTAAGGCAAAACTATCATGTAAGCAAAAAAAAAACTTGTTTAACTCAATAATTATTTACACATGGATTGTAACATACAGTCAAATACAATATAGTAATAGTTTACTGGAGCTTCATCATTAGGAGCAGTCGAGTCATTATAGTGTTCAGTAACTTTTGTAGAAAAAAGAAAAAAAAAGAACGGCATGCATTCACGTTTCAAACAAGGCAGCGCCCGCTCTAACTTGTAACCGAACATAAAAAATCATCATCGATCGTCATATTTGCACTGACACGACTCCCAATCAACATACTCGACTTATAATGTCGAAAGTTTAAATACAGCGGGGAAGTTTCCCATCTTCTTCTCTGTTTTTCAATGTGTGGCAGCGTCACAGCGTCACAACAGCCTGTTATATGCACTACAGCGTGTACAACGTGTTTCACCTTAAGTATGTCAGCGATAACAACAAACGCACCTCCACTGACGTCGTGGGTTGCGAGTACGTTCTCGCATCTCCAAGCTAACCTCTAAGCAAATAACCCCCCTAATCTATTGTTTATAGCGGATAAGACTACACAGAGACACACGGCGTAACATCGTACATGATAGATAATGTTATCCATATCTCTATCGATTGTTTTCTCGCCGATTTAATCGAAAAAAATGCATTGGAGGACACTTGGCGAAACAGCAGAAAAGCGAACAGACTTTCATAGTTCCCCTTTTACTCAAGCATGGACTCACCAAATCAATGTTCCCAACAGCAGCAGAATGGTGACTCCCAGAATTGTGATGATGGCGATTGCTGCGGTGTCGAAGTCCAACATCATGTCTGCAGCGCGCCAAGAGGCAGGTGGTTGAAGACCCGTGTCAGTGCGCATGCGCAAAATTTTAAACGTTTGGGGTAAGGGGGAGGGGGGAGCAGTGGCACAATGTGGTTCCCAGGACTTGGTTTTTCTAAATGAATACAACTTGAGCATACTGAGTTTGGAAGGTTTTTCAACCCCAAAGTACAAGTAACTTATTCAAAATGAGTGTTAGCAACATGTTAATAAAAATTGAGTTAAGTACACTTAATATCTTTTATTAAAGCCAATGTTTAGATTTACAGTGTATCAACCAGAGACACAACAATGTCCCATCAAACAGGAACCTATGCGTAAACTAATAAAACTGATGTAAGCATGATGAACCCATTCTGATGTCAAAGCTTCAAAGCTTCTGCTAAATTCACACTTTAGCTGCAAATCCTCTGAGTGGGAGCACTCAAACCCACTACTATGTGTGTTCCTGATGCATTATTTAGCCCCACCTCTAATGAAGCTCATTTTCAGTCTGAAAATTGAATATACTTCAAGAGGGAGGAACCAACTAATTAAAACAACCTTTTCAAAAATGCACATTTATGGAGGCGGTGTAGGTTGGCTCCTGTGGCTTGGGATAGCTGCCATGATCCCTGATGGACAAGTCGCCTCTGGGCTCGGCCTTCTCCACCTGAAACCGAACGACCTGATTGATTAGGCCTACTGCCAGTCTTCCAGAGTAGTGCCAATATCCATTGTCTTGCCAAAATAAAGGCATCGGTTGCGTATCTACAAGTACAAAACTAAGCAGCTCTGCATAAATGCATGGCCGGCAGAGTGCTTCACACCTGGAGTCTGAAATTTCATACACTCCTGACTCCATCTTTCTCCTTTGAATCTGGACTTCATATCAGGAGGATTAAAGTCATCAACAGCCCAATGCTGCTTTTTTTTTAGATTAAACAGGTGAAGATAAGGTGGGAACGTGATAATAATAAGCTGCTTATAGAATGTTACAAAGAAATAACTCTTTTCTGGTTTAGCAGGTATGGAATAATTACCCAACATTTTCCCCCTTTTCCTTTCACCCACTGCAGTGTTAGCTGTTGCATCTGATATATCTGATATGGAGTCCAATACATCATAAAAGGAAAGGAAATACCTGTGCACATTAAGAACTTACTGTGTGTTACATGAAGGCGAGAAACGCATGCCATGAAAAAGACAAATATGAAGACCGGAGAGATTTGAACAAAGAAAACTGGTGTGGATGAAGCCATCACACCTCTTCCTTTAATTAATTCTTCCACACAGCTCTTGCTACAGCATCTCAGATTACAGAAAGTAAATTGCCACATAATTACATGCTAAAAGTTGTACCATTACAGCTATGTTCCCGTTTCTACAATAACAGCTGCATAATCACATGCAAATTAGTACAGGAGCCTGTTACGACTTATCTATGGGAATGTCAGACAAAGTGCACCCAAAGTGCAACCATGAACACAGAGGACATCACAATTGCCATCACTTTAGAAATTTTAACTCTTGCTGTTAAGTCGGCCACAACAGACACTGCTCTGCTACAGTTAGCCGCACACCGTTCAGTGTTTATGTGACACGCACATGTCAGCCCCCATTTATTGAGTTTGCAATATTAGTTTGAACTCTCTGTAGAAGCACTCACGTTGAAACGGAAGTTCACAGATTCAGAGTGTCATCCTTTGTTTTTGTTTACATCTCAACAGGAACAGAATCTTTATCATTATCTATTTGAGGAAAAAACAAGTGTTTGTGACCATGAACTTTTCAGGAAAGTGTTTTACTGAAGGTAAATAAAGTGGGAAAGTAGGCAAATTCCCTCACTCTTTCCTCTTGAATTGCCCCACAAGAATAAATAACATTTTCTGAATCTGAATCATAGGCTTTCATTCCACTGAAGGACCATGTGCGTTGCAGTTACTCAGTACAAGAGCTAATAGGAGGCGCTCTCTCTGTCTGAATTCATCTATGAGGGCCAAAGAGTCACATCATGGGCCATATTTCTTAAACACTGGGTGCTGGCGATCTGTCCAGAGTGTACCATGCCTATCGCCCCATGTCAGTTGAGATTGGCACAGCAACCCCCATGACCCTCATAATAATATAAAGGATAAAGCGGTAGAAGATGGATGGATGGAAATCAAGTGTAGAGGAGGTGCAGAAGTCTCATTCTCTCTTTCAGATCACTTGATTTACATTATGCTGATTACATTATGACATTATTGTTCAATTGCAACAACAATGTGCCATCAACCAGAGCTATAAGAACCTAACCATAGACCAAACTATTGAAAAGCAGATTGAATGGTCACTATTCCAGCACTGGTAACGACTGCTGATGTTGAAAAAGCAAATTAAAAGAGTTAAGAGTCTAAAGGAACTTTAGAGATAGGGATGACCTGTGCGAGTCATCTTTGTCATGAGAAGCTTGTGTGTCTGTCTATGCTCATGTGGTAGCACAGAGAGCCTTAATCAAGAAAGTTAATGACCAGGAATGAGACTCAATAATCAGCTATTTCCCTGGGTTCTCCTGCCAAACATTTCGGGGTTGCAATTACACCAACTGTAACATACTTATCTTTAAATAATGAAAATATAATGTCAACTGTCATTTTGCATTTCTGCTGAGTTTAGCTCTGTGGACTGTGAAGGAACGGTTTCTCTTCAGTGTCTCTACTGCAGAACCTCCTGGCAATCACTTATCAGCAGGCAAATCGGCTGAGTCATTGACCTTGTGCCCTGTGGCACTCATTAGTGCAACATTCGACAGTGATAGAAGGATGGGTTTGTCTGTGAGCACAGAGCACACGCAGGGAATACATGGGTCACAAATAGTGGGTGGCCAGATTAGTGTGTAGCACAGAGAACTCTCCGACGTTTTCTGCCCCAGGCGAGCTTTTGCCTGTTTTTGCCTCCCTCCCGCAACCAAAACCTTTTCTTTCACCTTTTTCTATCAGTTATTTTGTTCTTTTCTTTTTCTTTTTTTTTTTACCCAGAAAGCAGAGGAGTAGATTGGTGAGTGGCTGTGCAGAGCGATGTCATGTAGCTCAGGCAACCACTCAAGGCATTAAGACCTCTCACATGCTGAATGCACTAAAATGAGAGAGGATAAGCTGCAGTTTTCAAGCTTTTTCTCGAACATTAAGTATCAAACACAGTGTGGCATCCGGAAAGAGCCTACTGGTCAGACAGAGCATTTTTAGATTGTTGGTATTTATTGGTTGTACAGTAACAAAGCTTTGAACATAAGATGAAACCTACTGTATCATATTTAGACGGAGCCCCCGAAGTGACATGAGCAAAATAAAAAATGACGGAAAAAAAGACGAGAAAAAAAACTGATGTAAAAAAACTTGAAATCTTGAGTTTCCAAAAATTATGAAAACAAAAAAAATGTTCAGCAATTATTTTTGTTGTTGTCATTTTTTGAAATCTCGAGTTTCAAGTCGAGATCTCAAGTTTCAGCCAGCCGCTTAAACATTTTCAAGTGCGCCCTGTTCAGGGCTTCTTTGCTTCAGCACCATGGACAGCGGTGAGCGAGAGAGATGCTCCTCATTTGCAAGAAGCATTTTGCTTAAGCAAAGAAATAAATCTGTTTAAACACAAAATTATTTTGTGAACTGAAAAGGAATGACAATGCTGCTTGCTTGCGTGCGGGGGTCCTCCGTTGTGATAGCGGAGTGGAGAGTCAGCTGCTGGATTTTACAGCCAGTATTGTATAGGCAAACAAGCAATATCAACAACCACAACGACCGTTACTCATTGCGTTATCACAAAATTACAATATTGAACGTTGAATGCGTGCTTGGTTTGTAGTAGGCAGTGGCTATTACACTCAAAAAAAACACATAAAAGAAAAACTTGTAGTTCCTCCTCTGCAGGAGGAATGGGACAACATCCCCCAGGCCACGATCGTCAACCTGGTGATGGTCCATGTGTCGCCGGTGTAGCGCTCTGAGTGAGGCTAATGGTGGACACACGTTATTGAAGTTTGTGAACTTGGATCATCGACCCCCATTGTGATCTTCCTACCATTACTCCAGGACTTTTGTTTTGAAATTGATCCTAATGCTTGCAAATTAAAGACATTTTATTGATAACATTTATTGTTATTTTTGGATAGTTACTCTGTTTTGTCACATAACAATAACTAGTTTTACTGCTGTTGAACTGCAGCAAGTTTGACCGGACTTCTTCTGGACTACAATTGTCGCCATGACATTGGGACAAACCAGCTGCTTGCGTGTGGGGTGCTACGTACACTGGAACACTTTTTTTTCAAAAAACATTTTTTTTCATATTTTTGGGGAAACTCGAGATCTCAAGTTTTTTTTTGTTCTTGTCATTTTTTTTTTCTCATGTCAATTCGGGGGCTCCGTACATTTACATGTCAACAAGTCATGTGACATTTAGAATTAAGTGCTAAGTGATATTTGTCACTTACCTGCAAATATTTTGAACTAGTATAAAAGAAAAGAATAAATGTTTAAATAAATAAATCACAAAGTAGTCACTGGTTCCCAGTAAAAACGGCAGCAGAAGTAATTCAAAATTAATTTTCTTTATTGTATCCACCAATTTCAACCATAAAGATGTGAACACCTCAGCTCAGCTTGGCTCGTGAATCTCTTGAGTTACATTATGTACAATTCTCTGTGCTATTATATTGTTTTTAAAGTGGTAATTCTTCAGGTGTGCTGTTTTAGTTTGGTATTAATAAATAAATGAATAAATACATAAATAAATACATTAAATGAATACAAAAGGAGCACTTGCATGATAAAGAGATTTTATTCTTTATATGTATATATATATATATATATTGTTCTATATATATATAATTTTCAGATCAACACATCCACTCCCACCTCCTCATTGTTCCACCTGGGGACTGAATTTTCACCAGTGACTTTGTTGTATGTGCAGGCAGTGACACATTCAGAAGATTCCTCCAGTAGCTTCGGCGGTTTGTTGGCCGTGCTTCCATAAATAACACAAAGTGTGTTGTTAACACTCAAAGCGCTACAAAATTGATACACTGTAATTATAGCGTGTGACAGAAAATATGTAAAGGAATCCCAGAGAAGGAGGCGACTCAACTATGTGGGATGTGTGGCTAATTTCAGTCTTTAGAGTAGAGGCGGGTGTGAATGCTACGGAATGGTATTCACCCACATACGGCATTGTACAGATTGAATGGGTTGGACAGAGTCTCCCATGGTATTTAATAAGCTCCCCCAGGCCATTACCCCAGTGTGGGGGAGTGCAAACACCCAGTATTGTCTTTGCTCTAATATCTATGCTACCTCTTATTAAACCAGCATGACAAGAGCAGACGTGGGAGCAGTGGAGGTACTGGTGGTGTGTGTGTGTGTGTGCGTGTGTGTGTGTGTGTGCGTGTGCGTGCACAAAGGGATCTCGCAAAGCTGTAAGGATTGACAAGAGCCAGGAAGTCCACAGAGAGACGGTAAATAAAAGAATATCTCAGCCTCTAACAAGGATTTTAATTGGCTATTGAGAGATATAATTACACAGACTTTGAGTAACAATTACTCCAAATATATATGACCTTCAGTAACCAAATTAGCATTGCAACTCTATAGCTGTGTGATGTCCCTAGAAAAGTATGATTGAATAATGAAATTACACTCCATTAGAAATGATAAAGAACAGAGAATACAAGAGGAAAATGGACATTTTCTTTCTTCACTGACTTTGCTTTGATTTCAGTTGAGTGTTATTAAACATGATTTATATAATTCATGTTTAAATATTATTGTTTCTTATTTTATTATTTATGAACAAATAACTCAAATCTGCCTTTACAAATCTTACCTTTCTTTTTTCTTTTTACCATGGGAGTGCCTTGTCACACAAGCTAAACAATACAACAAACATTGTACTGTAAGGTATTTTTTTTTCTTTATTGCAAATGTCCTTTATATGTCTATAAATATATATATATATTTATAATTTGGAGATACACTGAGTGTGACATCTACCTTTTTTTCCTTTAAATTAACCAATCCTTGTATGAACAAAGTAGTCAAGGGGTAACATAAGCCTTTAGGAGAGCATTTAAGTAGGTGATGAAGTACTTTTTAGGCTAGCATCAGTGATTTGAATGTGATGTGGGCAGCTAAGGGTAGCCAGTGGAGCTCAATGAACAGGGGTGACATGTGCCCTTTCAGGCTGATTGAAGACCAAGCACGCCGCTGCATTATGGATCATCTGTAGTGGTTTCACAGCACAGGTTGGGAGGCCTGTTAGCAGGGAGTTGCAGTAGTCAAGGCGGGAGATGACCAGAGCCTGTACTAAAAGCTGGGAAGCCTGGAGTTAGGTACGATCTGATTATTCTTGTATTGAATAGTGCTAAACTACATGACTAGGCGACACAAGTAACATGGTATGTAAAGGTCAACTGGTCATGACACCCGTTTCTTACTGCTGTTGTCACTCTATTAAAAACACCTCTTATACACAATTTTTAGGAGAAAAGAAACACGAGAGAACGCAAACAAACTAGCCAATGTGATTAAAGCACAGCCAAGACGCAGGACCACACACTTGGCGTTTAATCAAACAATTTGAGGGAGGAGATTCCAGGGATTAGGGATATCACAGAAACTCAATGTGTCTGTTAACCATCTACACTACAAGATAATTTGGTCAGATAATCTGTTCAAATCAACTTAAAAATCGGAAGGCACCGGCGATAGCCGGAAAGACCAGATCGGGACTGAAATCTGGCCAATGTCCTGTAGAGTGGGGCAAGCTTTACACAATGCAAAGCAAGAGCAGATATTTTGGGTTTCCTATAAAAGCTTTGACATTATAATGTGCCACATTAGACACAGATCTAAACTATAAAGTTCAAGTGCCCTGCACTTTTAAGAAAATTTGAAAGTGACATTTGGTCAGGATTAAGTGCACACAATGAAAGAGAGACTTAATATTGTGCGTGCATTTTGCGTCTCACTGATCTAATCACATTTGTTTTTCTAGATGTTAATCTGAGCATGAAATTAGTGTATGTAAATCAGTTATGAGGGACTGACTGTTTTGCCCACAGTGACAGTCAACAAGCTCTCCCTTTGTTCCCGTCAAAACAAGCACACATCTGAGCTACAGAGCAGACAGAGAAGGGAAGTCAGTCAGTGGCTGGTAAAGATGTTCCAGCATCAGTCAAGAGATCAAAGAGAGAGGGTTCGACCGATGTGCAGGAGTCTGGCTGGGACTGGCATACGCAGCTTTTTCCCTCTAAAACTGTCAGATACTGAAACAGTGGGACAATATGTACAGCTGCTCACGAACAGTCAATAGCCAAACAACTATATCTACAAACAGACTGTTATAATGTTTACAGGCTGTTGCAATGGTCATTTTGACTTATGTCATTACACATCCATTTACTGTATGTACATTCCCAGAGACAGATGGCTTGTGTGAAATAGTTTTCTCATTTCACCAAATAAGTTTGCTGAATATTTTTCCAGGCTTTTACCGCAGATTTATAAAATACATAAGACATATATCTGGTCTGGTTTCTCAACAGAACAGCTATTAATGTAAATAATACAAATATGACAGAAAACAGTCATAAATGGTGTAATATGCACAAAATAGCTTGTCACACCACATTTGGTCAAAAACATGCACAAATGCATGTGTGGACATCTGCATGCACCTACAATAGGCCCAATACAGTCTGTTACCTCTTTTGAACAACTTATGGGACATGTGTGCTAATGCATTTAACAATTACCATTTCACAAAACACAAAATAACAATTTGCAGCTCTCATTCATTTCCCTTGTCACTTTTTACAGCATTGTGGCTTTGTTCAGTGAAGTATTTATGTCTTAATTAGGGTTTATGGATCACAAGAGATTGTTCTATTCTGATGTCTGATCCAGGGATTTTGGCCAGTTTTGGAGCAAAACTGATGCCCAGTATTGCATAAACTCATACCTATCAATTTCAATTTGGTGGTTAACACAGACTGGTGAATGCGTAAATCTATATACTACTCCATCCAATAATATAAGCCTTTGTAAATTTTTGAGTTATAATGAGATAATTGCAATTGCATAATATTTTCACAGCACATATTGCTTTGTGTAAAAACTGTCAGATAAAAAAAAAAAAAAAAAAAATGTTATACGCGTATGCTAGTGTTATATGCTATATGATTTATCTTTGTCAAAAATAAGAAGATCTGAAAGCTTAGAATGGGGCTCAGGCTTTTTGAATTTTCATCTTAGACTGACTTACTCAACACATAAGCTATTCCCAACAAACATGAAGTGTTTTGGTGCAAAGATGCATCCCGCTGCCCAAAACAAGGACACACTAAGATATCATTATGATGCAGACAGAGCTACTGCGAGAGGACACCATACCCAGGAGCATTTTACCCCCCTCCTTCAGTAGCATTTCTTTTTGTATCCATTATGGTCCCGTTCCAGGCACCCTCAGAGAAGAAGGCCCAGAAGATTTACTTTGTTCAGTAATGTAGGCCACAAGCCTGAGAGCAAGAATCAAGCCCATGAATTGGTGAATACTCTAGACATCAATGGAAGAAAGAAGAGAAAACAAGCCAACACAAATATTTACATTATGATTTTGTGTAGAAAATTATTATCCCTCAGTGATTCTCTGTTCTGTACTCCAGAGTTATAAGTCTTTTTGTTTGCCATCATGGATGTAGACTCAGCTTGATTAAAGGGTAACACAATCCCCTCTTCAGAGGGTAACCGTAGGCCCGACAAAGCCTGATTTTGAAACATGCCAAGAAGCGGGCTGGGAGCTAACTGGAGGAGGGAGGAGGAGCAGGGCAGGGGAGGGGGCGTGGTCTTATAGTGAATCTGACACCGAGTTGCAGCTGTGTGGAAAATTCTCACTGCTCACAAGGTGCTCCGTGAGTCGAGGGAAAGGCGACAGATTTCTAAAAAGTGGGAGGAGTCTGGGACAACAAGCCTAGCGGTGACTGGACAAGAGTGGACCAAGAGGAGAGTAAGAAAGCCAATGGCACAATTTCAATGCAGTAGCTGTTGTTCGACCAGAGAGAGAGTGGATGATCCAGTTTTTATAGAATGTATAAAATCAATACTTTACACTAAACTGTGATGATTTCAAGACTTATAACCTATTTAGCTTATTTTGCTTTTGTAAATCGCTTTGGTTAAAAGCGTCTCCTAATTGCATTAGGGCAATACTCTTGCTCGTTACAGTTGTGAAGAGACGTGTGTGACACAAATGGGTTGAATTTTGTGTCTGTTTTTGCCCAGCCACAATCCCCACCGGGCGCATTACAGCGGCGTGGTGCCTTGGGTGCCAGCGGTATTCACTGAAGATCACGCGATAACCTTGAATGGAGTTGGCAAGATCCCGCGATAGACCGTGTGTATAAAGGAAACAACAACAACAACACAGCTTCTTTCATTCTCCGACGTGGAAGAACTGTTGATCTGGTGTCATAAATGATTTTATGTTTCTCCACTTCAACAATCAGTCTCTCGTCGTACATTATGACTCTCCGAGACGCTCTGATTAATTGACTGTTGACCTGTCAGCACCGGTCATAATGTTGATGTGAAGTTGTGACAGGCTATATGACCTGCGTATTGTTGTGTTTTGAAAGGGGGGTGGACATGTTTTACTTTGAGTCTGTGTCGCACTTCCTGTCTGGTGCAATCTGCTCTGTTGATATTTACGCGGTTCAGCAGCGGCAACGGCAAAAATAGAACTGCTACCCATTTAAAAACGCTTTGGCATGGAGAGCCGCTTCTGGGACGCTGCTGAGACGTTCCGCAGTGCGTCTGGTGGAAAAACTCTCATTGATTAGAATGGAAGCTATTTGCAACGGCGACCTCGCTGTAACACGTCCAGTGGAAATCCAGGGTTAGACCTCAACCAGTACTGATGATGAGGAGGAGGAGGAGATGAAGCATGTCCCTGTGAGTGTAAAATAAGCATTTCAATTAGCATGAAAATACTGTGGAATTAGCTTTTGACCTGGTTTTTGATGGTCAAAGGTGTAGTGGCTTTCTGCTGCCTTACCCTGGATTTCCACTGGACACGTAGCAATTAAATGTTTGCCGTTGCCGCTGCTGAACCGCGTAAATTTCAACAGAGCATATTGCACCCGACAGGAAGTCTTGTCTGACACAGACTCAAAGTAAAACACTTCCGCCCCCCTTTCAAAATAAAACACAATACGCAGGTCATACAGCCTATCACAACTTCACATCACAATGTGAAGTTGTGACAAACAATGCACCTGACCTTCACTCACACAACTGAGTCAACTGTACTCCACGTCACTTTTAAGTTAGTGTAGGATAACAATGCTCAGAAAGCCAGGGGTTTATAGAGATGTTCAGATTTTTTTTTCTTTTTTTCTTTTATAATGAGTGATGAATATACTGTTTTGCTGATTATGAATTTGTGCAGGATGATAATTAATAACCTGACTAATTTAAAATGAACTTCAGGTCCATGAAAATCATGTATGATGCCAATTGCTGTTCCTGCAAAAGACATCTTAAGATATTATACTGTCTTCATCAATACTGTTTCCTGTAGTCAATGATAGCACGTTTTCCCAGCAGGATTACCGTTTAATGAATAATTTATCAGTCACTGTTAACTTTGACATATAGCACTAAAAATACTTTTTCAAACTGGCTTCTTATTAGAGTGAAAGCCTCATCAAATACTGACCTTGAAATTACACTGAGAATCAGAGTGTTAGGATGTTGTAACTTGATCATGTTCAAAATAAAAAGGCAACTCTAACTTCATGCAATTCTTACATAAATCAGCATTTAAATATTTATCAGCTCCTCTACCCAAAACAAAATAAAAAATAGTAATATAGTAATAATATTTTTAGAAAAAAAAGCCATGATATTTTTTTGCAGATTTTTAAAACACTGACATTTTTACATGTTCAAAATGATTGGATCACATTAGATCACATGAGACATTTGTAAAATGACCCTCTATTGTGATTTTAAAATATTGATGTGTGTGACCCTTTTTGATTTGCATGTATATCCTGGGATGTTCAATGCATTTGCATTCGTACACACCGCCATTTATACCTGCCATTAAAGAGTGGCAAATTGCAAGAATAGTTCATTTGAGCTGAATATATGTGTAACCTGCGTAAATCATCACTTTCCTTGATTCAAGAGTACTGCAGCTCTTTGGCTAATCGGTTGCACAGTGTCAAGACCTGATGTTGATTAGTTGGCTAGCACAGTGACATCAACCCAGTTTACTGTTTCCATGGAAAACAATTATTCACACATTAATCATGCCACTGCTTTTTACCAGGATCAGAGTTATCCCAGTGATCAACACATTTACAGTGTAAACCCACATGCTGGTTCTTTAACAGTCGTTTCAGTGTTGTCACATGAAACAATACAGTCCACATGCTCCTCAAACCCATTTCTTTGAGAACTCCTTTAATGATTCATGCCGTCTCATTTCTCTTGACAGCCATTTCATGTATAATGTATGCCATTTGTGTTGTTTGATTTACAGCATAATTCAGTTTTTAATGAGCAGTAGAAAATTAGATCTAAGGCAGAGCATAATGAATAATGCAGATTTTTGGGGGTGATGATGGGGCATTATGTTACAAATACAGGTGATGTAACTCTTACAGGTAAACCCAGGGTCTGGAGAAGCAGGCTACACTTTCAAGACCCTCTCATCGGTTTTCTTTTTAAAGCTCCATCCTCAAAACGCTGGAAATAATCTGTGGAGGAAATGTGAATTTCTGCCATTTTTTTCATGACTCATTCACTCATTCAGGTACGGTCATATTGTCTGCCTTGGTTGTGCCAACCAGAGCCTGCGCTCTCACAGTACATGACCAATCAGTTATGTAATATTTAATATAATAAATTTCTTGATAGCTATTGGGAAGTGAAGAGGGTTTACAAAAAAAAAAGTGTTTTAGAAACAGATACCCTCAGATAACTCTGCTTTGAGGACTTTTTTACATTTAAATTGGGTAAAATACAATATGACTGGCAATAGTTTATCATATCAAGCTTCAAGTAAATATCCCCGTGGAATAAAGTTTCAACATGCCACTTGAGATAATTGAATTAAAATAATGAAGTAATGTAAAAGTAATGTAAAAATGTTCAGCCTTAGTACAGAATAGACCAGTAGAACAGTTTGGGTGGTGGTGGGGGGGGACGACAGCTCAGTAGGGATGGCCGATATTGTGTACATGTAAGCTTAAAATTATCATGATGATACTTTAGATAATTTAAACATCCATGAATAAGTGTTTTATTTGTATGGAACAAAATATAGTTTACAATAAAATAAATATAGGATGCAAATTGAATCTGTATGTATAGCAAAATAACAAAAATAGCTCATTATACCTATTAAGTGGTGTGGCGCATGATAACAAAGCAAGGACTTAACTATACAGTAGTTCACATATGCAACAATATACACACAACATACAAAGAATAACATGGTTGCAAGTGTGTATTAGTCCCCAGTAAAGACACTATACACTGTATTCCTTTGTGCTGTGTTTAGCAGGAAGAAGAAGAAGAAGAAGCCATATGAAGTCCAAGACAGGGTTAATTTCATCCCACCTCCATCTCACCCTGGAAAGTGTCACTGTTAATGGTGACTGAGCAGCGAGGCCTTTATCAGCGATGCAGCGGGCATTACCGCAGACAGGTATCACTACAGCCAGGATGAATGAGGACAAGAATGAAGGTGGATATTAACATATCCTCTCATTACCATATTAAGTCTGCATGAAAATGCAGCTCAAACAGTTGCCTCAATTAAACTACAGTTGAATTCCAAGGTCACTGCTGCATTTACTCTGATGTTTTAAAAAGTATCAAGTAAATGCTTTTTTAAACAAACAAACAAAAAAAAAAGTACATCACACGTTTATTTATATTCGCTCTTAAGGTCAACAGTTTGAGGGTGTGACGTTATCAGAAAAGTGTTTTTATTATTTTTTTTGTGTGCTTTGAGTCTTTATTTGTTGAGCATAAGGATCCCCTTGCTCAGATCAGGGTCGGAATATTCAAAAGTTTAACTAGATTTTGAAGCTGTGCAATTAAATGTCGATTTAAAGAAGATGTCATGTTATTATTATGGATGTAGCAGTTGAGTTTTCAGCATTGAGCTGAACGTATAGGTTAACGTGCTGACACGGGATGCTAATTCCCGTATCTGTTCAGATTACATAATATTCTGAGGGGAGCTACGAGCCACATACACTGCATGCTAATGAACATCATACACCCCTTAATTTCCCGATTACACACAGTTCATTTTTAATCAGTGAGTCATACAGTGTATAAATGTAGCATGAGTGTAAAAAAAATGCACACGGTTGAAATGTTCAGCGACTGAAACGCGACAGGCAGGATGTGTAAAGGCAACTTTTCCTGTGTTGCGCAGGCTGGTAGAAACAGCTGATATTCAGGTATCTCTGTGTTTTGCCATTAACTAAAAATGACTTGACATGCAAAAGGAACACACAGGGGCCTCTGGATAGCTAACCCGGAAGGTGGCTCTCCTGGGGTTACATAAACAATACTTTCAATCAATTCTGCACTGATTTCTCCTGTCATACTTATTACCCCCTGGGTGTTTAGAGCCCCACAAATGGAGAAGTTTAACACGGCTGGCTCCATTTTTGTGCTATGTGAAAACTCTTGTGCTGTGTTTTAGTATAGATAGGCAAAAGTAAAGACGCAGTTACCCACATTTGGATTGGTTCTTATAAATATGAGATAATCCTTTATTAGTCCGTGAAAACATTGCCAGGGTTTGCATTTTTGTAAATCACACTGGTTATAGCACATGAGTATAATGTCCAACCGCATCAGGGAGGAATGACCCCTGATGCCACTCGTTCAGACATTTAGGATGTTTTTGTTAATATTATAAAATAAATTCTTGCTTTTAATTTGTTTCCTGTTAGCAATACTACAAAACAAACAACGACCGTGGAGACAATCACCCCCTGTTAGTATGAACAAAGACTACAGAACTAAAGCATTCATTTGGACGCAGGTTGGTTTTTTATCCGAAAATAATGTTTAAATGAGGCCTGCAGATTCAGGTCTTGCTCATGCGCCGTCACCATTCTTATTTGAAATAAGGGCTAAAAATTTCCAAAATTATATTTTATAAAAACTAATCATTTTTATATGCAACCAAGGCTATGTGGTGAATAGAATGGTGCAGAGAATATACAACTTCACAGACATGGAACTCACATTCAAGATGATTTTCAAACAAAAGAAAAGAGTCTTTGAGAAAAATCTAAATAAACAACAACAAAAAAAAGCAGAAAATGCGGGTAAGAACAGAGAACAAAAATATATTCAGAACAGAACACAAGGACAGAAGGAGCACAAGGAGTGGGAACAGGGAACCAAGCAGAGCAGGTCATATGGAAACTGAACAGATGAACCAACAATGACTGGGAAGCACAGAGATTTAATACACCGGGAAGCTGTGATAACTGCACACAGATTAAAACATATAGAGATATAAGTGGAAAACACCAGGGAGGGGACAACAGAAGTCAAACTCACTGAAACAAGGATACAAAATTGCACAGGATGGAAAGTAAACAAAACACAGGGGGGAAAAAAGGGTTACTAAAAAGGACAACAAATTATGCATGATAACAAAACAGGAAGATAAATCAAAATGAAAAGTTTGCAGAGGAAAAGTACATCCATATTGTTTGTGAATGAATAACAGCTTCCATCACCATCTGTTGGCTTGTTAACTGGGGTTCAAGGCTCAATACCTGGTTCAAACCAGCATCTGCATGGAAACTCTAAATATACTGAAGACGAGAACAACTTTATCAGACCGTTGCAATAAATAGATGTGTTCAAGACTTCTGTCCAAGCCAGGTGGATGTTAAGAAAATGACATATTTAGGAAATGTTACTTTTCTCAACATGAACTTTGTGGACAAATGTGATGAATTCAGCCCAAATGCCTGTGCTAAATTCCATAACACTTCAACATGACACCTCAAAGGTGTTTGTAAACCACCTCTGCCAAAGAAAAGCTGCAGAATGTGCACATTGCTTTTGTATCTCCTGTGATAAATAAAACAAATTTAAAAAAGGACCCTGGAAAATGTGCTTTCAAAATATCTAGATAATCTGAACTAGATGACAAGTAATTTGACTTTAGATGAAGCGGTTGTACAGAACATCAAAACAGCCTGAAATGTAAGCAGGGAGTCACACCCAGAGTTTCAAAACATCAGAATGAGTGTTTTTTTTTCAGGCTACCTGGTTTTATTCACCGTTGCTTGGCGGCATGTGGAGAAACAAGATGGGGGCATTGATGATTGATCATATTTACTTGGTAAAATGGTGCAGTCAAACATGGAGTTGAGGTCACTGCAGTCGTCCTATCACTCTTACATAAAATAAATAAGCACCCATGCATCCCACAAGAGCTTCATTTATAAGCCATCATTACATTCACACTTTCAGACAGAATCGCAACAGCACTGCACCGAGGGGTTCCATTCGAAACTTACCACTACCATCAAAAAGGCAGAAATTCTTCCAAAACAACACATTAGCATGATTCATCTGCTTGTCATTGAGCTGTGAAGGAGCAACATAAACTGCATCAACATGCATCAATCTTCTGGGTATTTGATTGGCTTATTCATATGGCACAGACTAATCTAGACACGGTGCCGGCAGGATCCTGTGTCAATGATGCACAATACCTGTACAAGTTGGTCCGACTGTGACAACTATGAACACCAACAACTCAACAGACCTGACCCTTCACTTGCCATATTACTTCAAATTCACACCTGGCGGCACCCATTCATTTTAGACCTGAGACACATGCCCCCATACTTGCTGTTGCGACAAGACATCCAAGTCTTGGATCTTGAATAACAGTCACTGAAAGGGTAGGTGCTGTACAGATTCCACCCAGCCGGGTTCATCGCTTTGCAAGGCGGCTGGTTCATGTACATGCTTGCATTAGCAGACCATTCATTCACTGTTCAGGCTGCGGTCTGAGTCAGCATAATCTCTGTGATGTACAGTTCGTTAGGGCTCAAAAAATATTTGGCTTTAATTTGCTCACGGGCTCACGGTTGGTGTAGTGGTTAGCACTCTTGCCTTTGCAGCAAGAAGACCCGGGTTCCTGGGTTCGAGCCCCGTTTGGAACAACTTTGGAACAAGGGCCTTTCTGCGGAGAGAACATGCAAACTCTTTGCAGAAAGGCAAAGTGTTGCATGTTCTCCCCGTGTGTGCGTAGGTTTTCTCCGGGTTCTACGGCTTCCTCCCACAGTCCAAAAACATGCGATTAGGTGAATTGCTCACTCTAAATTGACCATAGGTGTGAGAGTGTGAGTGAATGGTTGTTTGTCTCCATGTGTTGCCCTGCGATGGACTGGTGAACTGTCCAGGGTGTACCCCGCCCAATGTCAGCTGAGATAGGCACAGCACCCCCCGTGACCCTCTGGTGGAGGATGAAGCGGTAGATAATGGATGGATGGAATTTGCTCATCATGCTCATAACTTTCTTACATACCAATAACACATAGACTAATTAACTAAACATTTACAAATGTCATTATGTCATGATTAAATTCCAAAAATGTTGTCACTCATAACTGGGCATCAAAGAATTAGCATCATTACGTAAGTGAGTGTACGTAGCCAATAAAACAATCTAAAGCCTCTGAGCTCACACATTTATTGCCAAGACAGACAGAAATTTGTACACACAGGATCACAGCTGCCAGCTCACACCACAGGAAATATGGCAACATCAGAAATAGCTAAAATGTATGGTTGGAACTGCATAATACTTTTTGCACCAACCCCGTCGCTATAACATTAGCATTAACATAATGCTTTTTACGTTACCTTCACATGTGCATAAGAACTCAAAGCTGAAATTGCAGTGACGCATGTGTGATGAATAACGGATTGCAATTTAGACCTCCACACTAATTGTCGATACGCAAGTATCTCTTACGACGCTTTTAATTTCTCTAAAGTATCGAGTAAAATTGCACATTTGCCGACGTTACTACGACAGGCTGTCAGCCTGACGAATGGCTCGTCGTAGACGTGCCCATGGGCGGCGCGGATTGAGTTGCACAGCTGGAGTTATGTTAAGCGTAAGGCAAAGTGACAGAAATGCTAATCAAGTATCAAAACTGACACTGCATTCCCATCGATGCACATCAGACCTTCAATGATTTATTAGTCAGAGTGGAGGCATGTGTCACTGCGCTGAGTGCTCATGGGTAAACACGGCTCTCTCGCCAAGGTGCACCACTTAGCAGCTCCCCCCCCCCACCCCTCTGCCCCTGTCCCCTCTCCTCTCCTCGACAGTGTATAACCAATGACAGTGAATGAATGAATGAATGTCGAATGTGAATATGTTAAAGAGCAGGAAACGATGAGCAGAAAATAAAAAAACAATTAAGCGATAACACGTTTTTTTTGGTGAAAAGGAGCGTTAGGAATAATGCACCCTCATATCAAAGTTAAATACAAGTGTATGTATATTTATATGATAATACATAGAGAAACTTTTTTTTTATTTGGGCTGAGACTCAATTTACTATTGAATGTGTTCTTTCTACTGGACCCAAACTGGCTGCAGTTCCACACTGCCCATCCCTCTGACTTTGACCCGGGAATAATAGAAGAAGCCATACACAGAAAAGGACAACAGCAAGAAAACCATGTTAAATTCCAGTCCGTTGCACTTTTGGACTGATGAGGAGACTAAATGTATGCTCTGTTAACTTTAGAAATGTACCAACTGGATGCCTGCTAAAGCTGTTTTTGGTCAGTGGCATAAGGTCAACTGGAATATGTGCAATACGAACAAACCAAAACGGGGCATATTGCCACCTAGCATAACAGAGGCGGACAAACTGCATTTAAACAAAATCGATTTCCTGCTTGTACTTCTATACTGGGACAAAGACAGTAGTTTGGTTAAACAATGTAGTCAGGCAACAAACATAGCTCAATTTATTTGTGCATGAAAATGCATCCAGCACTCAGTGAGGAGCTGCTGATAACTAGTAACTTTCAGAACAGGTATGCCACATGCAATTTATCTAAGCAAGTCACTTAGGAGTGTGCTAAAAGGCTCTTATAAGAGCAGATGGTAGAAAGGGAAGAGAGTGTACTTCAAGGCCAAGTCCTGCCACCCCCCCTTCTCAAACTCTCATCCTTTCTGTCCATGGATCAGAGCAATGGTACAAAGCTGCAGCAAACCCCAATTATCTGATGGTCAGTCACAATCCTTCATTTGCCTCCTGAGTTGTTGCTCACTATTGCGTTCATTTTAGTCAGGAGATTCATGGCATGCAGAGCCTTGGGGAACTAGGGGTGGAGAGGTTAAACCTTCTCAGTTTTGGAGTAAGAACAGGAGACATAAAAGAGGATGAGCCCCGATTTTATTCTCCCTAACATTTCTTGCAACATGGACAAGAGGAAGAAAGATGTCTACTTGCCATGGATTCACTTTGGTGATTCCAATTAAAATCAGAATTTCTCCGTGACTACATAGCTGGAACGAGGCCTTCTTTGATGGATAAAACAATGCTCTGGTGCCTTATTTAGCTGAGCACAGAATGTGAAAACATAAGATCTATTCACTCCTCGCTCTCCCAGCTGTATTCTTAGCATCCACTTGAGTTGGCTGCAGAGTTCTAATGAGATTATTGTGAGTGAACAGCTGAACAACTGGCAAGTGGACACTGTTTTTGTCTCAACAACATTAGCCACCAGCAACATGACATCATACCTGCTTCTCACATTTAGGGATACACATTAAAAGAGATGCATTTTCCAATTCAAACAATTTAACATAAGAGAGCGTGCATGCCTCCAATGAGACATTTCATTGGCTGCGTTGCAAAGTCCTTGCTGCCAAGTTCTGTCTCTCATTTTTAATAGAGAAGGGATGAAAAAAAATATTAATAGAGCTAATCATGTTGATTATTTAGTTGGGCAGAACAATGGGTTTGTGTTCCATGAAAAAAAACATGACTCATCTCACAATCTATCCTGTACTTACCATATTGATGATACCTTCCTTGTGCTGGCACACAAACTCACACAAATCTGATCAACCTCCTCCACTATTGCATCAACTTTTAACATCTTGACTAAATGCCTAACTATTAAAAAATACTTATCCTAATCTAACCCAAACTCAAAAGTCTTCACCCTCAAATAATGCTTTAATGTTGTGAGTAGACATCAATACAGCCAAAATACAGCATGACATAAAGTAAAAAAAAGGAACAATATAAACAACAATACATGTCGTCATTGACCTGCACCAGTACCATGGCAAAGCCAGCCATCAATGGACAGTGCCATCCGAGCCAAATTTCACCAACAAATTTGCTGTGATATCGTCCATTTCTGAATCACCTCCCACTTCAGTAATGTGTGGTTTTACTTACTATGTGAGGTTTTGTGTTGTTGATTACAAATGCAAAAGTTCACAATGTTTGCATACATGCTGTTTGAGAGGCCATTGTGTGGAGTGTTGACTGTAATATCTGATCTGCAATTAATTGGTCTGCATGCCCCCATGTTTTAAATTATACTGATGGTTGTGTATACTTTGACTTTTTTGCTTATGTTGTTTTCTTGATGTTTTTGTTCACACTGGGTATCACAGAAAATGAGGGTCTCCCTCAGTCGATTGACCTCACCACGCCAAAATATAATAATAGTTTTTCAGCCAACATGTGTCCTCACACCCATAGAAGGACACAAACAGGTTTGTGGAGCTATTCTTACAAGGACTCTGGGCCGATTTCCATTCATCTGAACAACGTAAACAAAAGGATTATCCCTTATCTTAATAACCAACCGCAATGCATATCTTAGCCCTACTTATTTAAAACTCACATAGAATGGGCCTGTTGCACATATATGTTAGTTATGGAGGTCTACTTACATACATTAACTTGTTTTTATGGTCAAAAACCTCCTAGTTGCTGTAAACGAGCCGATAGAAATCCTCTTTTCTGACGGTGTTTCCCAGCCGCGAGATTTGAGACTCAACTCTCACCCCCAGAAGACAGAGTCTTGTGATTGGCCAGTACCCGGAAGTGACATATTCAGCACACCCACTCTCAGAAGTGAAGCGCCCCCCTCTGGAACGGTGGATGCACTGCTACTCATTATCAAAACAATGAAAAAATAAAAATAGCTTCTTCACGACTCCCCGCCACAGTCCCTTTTAAGACTTTGACCCGGAGTCAGACCCAGAGTCAGAAGACACTGTCGCTCGTGAAACACCTCCACAACGGACGTTATTCTTCTTCTGCGGTTCAATGTATGCAACCGGATTTGCCCGGACTAGTGCCCGGAGCAGGACGATCTGCTGCTCCGGAGAACAGGTGTTTACGTAACCGGACGGGTTTTTTTCAGAGATCTCGCTGAGCCCGAGATTACAATAAAACACAGCGTTCTCAGCAGTGGCTGAACTGTTTGTTTAGAACCTTCAGGGCTTTTTAAACAAGGTAAGAATGCAGATACACCCTAAAAAACATTGTTAATTGGAACTTCTGATCCAGGTCTGCTTTAACTTATTTGCTCAGAAATTAGGTTCTGCCTCACTAGGACTAGGTTTTGGTCTCCATAAGGACTACTGGTCCTGACAAAGTAAGAATTTATGCCAAAAAAGGTTCTGAAGATGTAACAAATGCACACACGCATGCACACACACACGCACACACACACGCACACACACACACACAAATATACACTTAATCCCCAAGGAGCCCATTTGCGTAAATTTCCATTGCTTTAATAGTGTTTATCACCATTAACAAGGTTCCTTTGTTCACATATGTAATTAATGCAGAGTCTTTGATAACTTGAACCTCATTTCTAAAAGAGGCCGGAGTTAATATTCATCTCCAGGCAAAATGTGTTTCCACAGCATTATAATGATGGATAATAAAATGTATGCAATGGTTTTCCATGCACTTTTCTGTATCTTCTATACGGCTTCCTAAACTGTCCGGGAGTCCTGGGCGAATATGGGGCCTGCTTTCCTCTGTTACACTGCACACAGTATGAATCACTGTTGCATGAGAGTAGCCTGCAGCAATTTAAGCTTTCATGTGAAAAGAAAAGGCAGAACACTATGGGAGATTAATGGCACATAAACAATACAGATGAGCCTGTAAGTATAGAACCAGTATACTATACATGTTTTTTTTTTTTTTTTTTTTTTTTATTATCTTAATCTTAATGCATTTATTTAGTATTCACTGTCAAGGGTTCTGTAAAGCATGAGCTCCCAGAAAAAAAAAAAAAAAAAAAAAAAGCCTTGCTAAGTGGTTTACATCCCTGAAATATGTTGCACTTGCACATGCAGACCTTCACTTTAGTGATTTGCTATAAATTGGATATTTTACATCTAAGGTTTTATAACGATAGCGAGAACTAGTCCGAACTGGTCAAATGTGTGTCAGTCTGATGGAAGTTTGGGAAAATGTTTCCAGCCATTTCACTAATTTAAAATAAAACTTTACATAGTAATTATAATAATAATAATAATAATAATAATAATAATAATAATAATAATAAATATGTATTATCTTAATCATCTTGCTGGGAGAATTTGAATATATTAAACTATCATGCTAGTAACAAGAAAAAACAATATATATATTTGGATGGTGAAATGGAATTTGATAAGCAGCCACAGAGGAACCAAAGTGCCAACTTTACATAAAGAAGTACCAAGGTAGTCATTTCTTTTAATTGTAAGCCAATCATTATGTTGAAATAAATCACATATAATTGTGGACATTTGTGCAAAAATCCATGTTATTTGTGTTTTAGGTGAGCAATTATAAAACAATTTTTAATAAAAATGTATGTATTTTTTTGAACATAGAAAATTGTATTTGTAGCATTAATGACATTTTGGGATTATATGATAAAGTACATTACGATCTCCTGATGTTTATTTTGCGAAGCTATCCTACTATCCTAAGATCTAATTATTCTTAGATTTCATGTTGGTTATTAATATGAAAATAATGTAAGAACATCACTGCATTCTAGATTGTTGGTAGAATTTTGAGTGATACATAATTTCATACAAACTCTATATCAAAGATTATGGGGTACGCTTGTTTGTGTTCTTTTAAAAAATGGCAACACCCATTAATTGAAGAGTTTGTCTGCATTACATGGTCTTCTGAATCTGCCACAAATCAATTTGAACCCCCGAGGATTTCTAATGGAATGCAAATGTAAGTATCCCACAGGGAATACACCTTTAATTAATTTGGACATGGACCACATGTTTTGGTGTAGGAGATGTTATGATGGAGGTGTACACACACACACACACACACACAGTTTTTGGTGATACACTTAGATGTAATAAAGATGTCCCCATAGCGCTCCCAAAATGCTCCAATATGCAAGTGAGGAAATTCAGTGTGCCCTGATTTATTTGCTGTTATTAATGAGGCGGTGTTGAAGGAAGTGGTCTGTGGCTGCCAGCGCAATTTCTGACCTCTGAGAGTGCATTAAATCAAGACATTAGGGGGATGAAGTAATAAAGAGGCCAGCTATGGTTCTGAACCTGCTCCAAAACCAACCAACCAACCAACCACAGTGTCCGCACAGGAGTGGTTGAAATCACACCAAGATGCTTCTTTCATAGATGAAGTCGACACAGACATCCAGCCTCATTTGGAAATGCAACACAATCCAGAACAAACAGAGTCAGAGGAAGGAGAAAACACTGAATCTCAGTGACAATCCCAAAATGGTCACTATTTTGTATCTTTCAGTTTGAATTTTTTTTTGTTGTTGTTGTTGTTTAGGGTTCGGGTCATTTGAGTACTTTTTGCTCAGTTGTGTTTATATAGTTGGGGAAAATGAAAGAACATTTTCAACAGATTGACAGATATAGACACTCATATTCGTATAATCTCTGTATATACTGTACATTTAATAGAGCCAAAATGCTGTATTTTCTAAGGGTTAACGTAGAAACTAAAACATTGGTTGAAGAAAAAAAAAACATAAAGTGGTGCCACACTAATCTATCTGAAGCATTTTTGCACAATAAATGTATAACACCTATAACACACATAGGGCGATAGACAGGGTACACCCTGGACAGTTGGCCAGTCCATCGCAGGGCCACATATAGAGACAAACAACCATTCACTCTTATTCTCACAGCTATGGTCAATTTAGAGTGACCAATTCACTTAATCCCCAAATCTGCTTTTTGGACAGTAGGAGGCAGCCGGAGGACCGGGAGAAAACCCACGCACAGACGGGGAGAACATGCAAACTCCATGCAGAAAGGCCCTTGTACCAGGGCTCAAACCTGTGTCTTCTTGCTGCAAAGGCAAGAGTGCTAACCCAGAAAAGCATCAATCATTTTTTTAATTATTTTTTTAGTTGTCCGGGCTTTTCACTGCTGTTGTAAATTCACCTGTGTATGACATCATAAAGGTTGTTTTTGTTTTTCCACTGAACACATTTTGCCACATAAAATCACTGGTGAAAATAATGGAATTTATCATAAACTCCTGGGTTCAACAAAGCCATTTGTTAATGTTTATCAGCAACACCTGGACATTTTCTACTGTGACAAAATGTCTGCTGTGAACATAGGCATATATTTACTCCCAGTAACCATCTGCTCCACAGCCTCTTTCCTCACACGCTAAACAGTAATTGTGACCATGTGTTTCACCTATTGTACTTCCGCGGAGCTGTCACCACAGCCAAATAAACTGTAGGTGTTGCCCCAAAATAGCCAAACACTTCATTGACTCCTACACACATCTACTTGACCTGCCTGTTGACTCAGTGTTTGCATAAAGCTTTTACCGTCTTATTAGCCTGACTTACTAGATGTAGCCTTTGGATACACAGAAGAAACATCCTGTTATTATTTTCAAAATCCCCATTGGTGCAGCAAAAACAAAAAAAAAGTGCAACTCCGAGCTAATGACCTGCACACAGAAACCAAGTTATGAATCGCGCAATCACACAGTTGACATGTCTTTCTCTGCGTTTCTTTCCTCCATTTTCTTTGGGGGAATTAATCATTATAATGACGGTGCTTCCCTTCAAAATGTTCCACCAAAGCAACCTCAGCAACAACAGCTGGAAGGGATTAAAGGATAACAAAGGAAAACAGGATGTACACATGCAACCACGGTGACTGAAATAAGGCAGCGATGCTTGAGATGAGTGATCCAGATCAACGCCACGTCGATAGTCGTATGATTAAATCTTGAATTTATTGCATCAAACCAGTCTGCAGACTCCATTTTTAATAAAAAATATAGCAAAAGGGTGGATTGTCCTTTAAAACTATATGTACTGTAAAATCCTATGTATCACTGGTTGCAATAACAACTGCATTTGAAGGAAACTCTATTGACCTACTTTAATTTATAACATCAGGAAGCATTTTCTTGAAGAGAAAATGGTCTCAATCACTAGTTCCAGGTCTTCTATAATAGCATGTGATGTCACTTATGAAGGCAAATTATTAAGGAAAAACAGGGACATCATTAGTGGACATCAGTGTGATTGATGCTTTGTTACATTCAAAACAGCTTGGTGTTTATTTCGCACCCAGGGTACGATGTCCATATGTATCAGTGGCAATTGCGCTAAGACAGCAAGGGAAATGGGTCAAATGAGTTATATAGTATTAAATACATTTCAATACTCAACTTGCGCTAGAACACAAGTAGAACGCTTCACTACTTTGTTCAGGATCAATTTTGGATTGTCAGCTTTGCAGAAACATACATGACAGCGGAGCCTTTTCTGCCTCAGATCTGTGTGGATTTTGCGAGTGAACTCTGGAGACAAATAGCTGGTCGTTATTTGCGGGTTATTTGCTGGGCAATAGACTTTTTTCATTTGTACATGTACACTGTAAATAAAAACACAATAGCATTTCAATCGTATATTATTGTGTGTCCTTGTTATCCTTGCACGATTTATGTAAGAATTTAAGTATAAATAACTGGGCCTGAAATGATCTCCTTTTTTAAAGACCAGCAACTGCCACTGATTTGTAAATATAACATATGTATAACACATAGAACATACTGTAAAATATTCCAACAATCTGCCTCCATTATTGTTTTCAATGTGGTCACATTTTATCGCAATGTTGTGTGAATCAGCAACTTAACTTGTTCTAATGTCAAGCATGTGGTCCTGCGTGTTACTTTGAAATCATCTTCAGATTTCGAAGTAATATTTTTTCAGCTTTGTGGATAAAAGAAAAATGAGTCTACAAATATTGCATAACATTTTTTATGCTTGGCTCAGGTACAAAGGTTGGCGTGCATCAACAAGAGCCAAATGTGATGAACTGCAACGGAAACAAACTTGGCAAACAGAACATGATGTAACACGAATCATGGGACCTAAGTGTTTACTGAAAGCTTCTGCTTCACTGAAGAGACTGGAAACAATGCCAATGAAAACATCAGGTCTATGTGGAGCAATGATTAGATTATGTTATCTAAATGAATATATGAAACAAATATAGCAGTCAATCCAGGTATTGAGAAATGTTGTTTTTCATGACAACTGCACCACCAACTGCTCACTTCTCCTTTGGCAGTGCTTCTTTCAGTCAACGACATTCTGTCTTCGCATCAAAACATCAGGAGGTTGAGTCATTACATTAATTGTCACTGCACAGTTTCTATGGTGACTTATAAATTGACAGAGCAAGCAGTGGGCAGCAGTGCACTTTGCAAATTCTGAGCTTTCACAAGTCTAAAGGAATTGTTTTGGGAACAAAGGCAATGAACCCATGGAGGTAAAAAAAAACAGCCAGGTCTGACTCTGTGGGTTAGCACTTATGGAGGGCAGGGGGTTCACCTCTGTGATGTCAAAGTGCCTGAGCATCCAACTGTCTCATTATGAATCAGAACAAAGGCTTGCACCTCTGCAGGCTAAAAAAATACATTCTAAACTTTAATGTATAAAGTTACAATAGACTGAAGAAATAATATAAATTCAAGCTACATTACATACAAGTAAACACATTCTAAATTGTGCCTTTCCGAAGGATAACATTTACTGAATTGCTGGAGAGCAATTAGAGTAGATGGGTTTGGAAGTAGATCACTGTTAAAGATCAGTGTTCAGTTCTGAATCCAAACACTCTGGACCTCAAGGCCTGCTGGTTATAACTCTGAACATGCAATCAGGAAGTGATTTTCACCTGGGAGGTACAGGTGAAAGCAATTGCCTGCAATCATCTAGCTGGCAGGAAAAGAGAAAGCAGTGTTGCATCCTAAGGACTGCCATTGCATTTAATTTTTGCATAACACTTTTCACATTATGGAGTTTTACGAAGATTATTATCAGTGTGCATGCTAGTGTGAATAGTAAAAGTGCATCACGCAAGGGCTTAAGTCATAGTTTAGTACAGGATCTTTAAAGTGGGGTTGTATGAAGTACTTTCATTGTCGTACATAAAAGCTGCTACTCTCTCTCTTTTTGCTCCAAAGGCTTTCAAACAATGAAGTCTCGAAAAAAGACAAGTGAAAGTGCTGATAAAGGCAGCAGTTGACCAACTCCTGTGTTCTCAGAAGGGAACTCAATATGTATATATATATATAGTTAGGTCCATAAATATTTGGACATCGACACAGTTCTCTTTATTTTGGCTCTATACACCACTACAATGGATTTGTTTTGTGCTTTAACTGCACACTTTCAGCTTTAATTTGAGGGTATTTACATCCAAATCAAGTGAACGGTGTAGGAATTACAACACTTTCTATATGTGCCTCCCACTTTTAAGGGGACCAAAAGTAATTGGACAATTGACTGAAAATCTATTTCATGGACAATTGTGGGCTATTCCCTCATTATTTCATATTCAATGACACAGGTTAAAGTTCTGAATTATTAGAGCACATTTCAAATCCATTGTAGTGGTGCATGGAGCCAAACTAAAGAGAACTGTGTCGATGTCCAAATATTTATGGACCTAACTGTATTTATACCGGTGCAAAGGAGTGAGAGGTTTGCAGAGGGACATAGACCTCAGTTTAGCATTGGAAAAATGATGACTTGTGTAAATTGGCACCAACCCTAGATGCATCTTGACACAGGCAGGGAGTACAGAAAAGGAGATTTTTCATGAAGATCTTCCCGGGACAGACTCGCCACACTGTCAATGCTAGGGTATAAAGTACCGACGCCTCTTCTTCTAAGGGAATTATACTCAATTCCCTTCCTTTGTCTGCTGTTTTGTCTTCTCACATGTCTACATGTTGTCAGTGTTCAGACAGGGCATGGCTGTCCCACTTTCTTGCTCCTGCATGACTACAACACACACCTGCTGTTCATCGTGTTGATCACCACTCATCACCACCTGCTATAAATACACAGGTTTCCTCACTTGTCTTTGCCACATCAAGGCTGACCTTTTCTGAGCTTATACTCTTTTTTTGCTGTTTTTTTTTTGTTGTTGAATGTTCCTCATTTGCTTTGTCAAAACAATCAACTTAACTGCAGTGTGGTTTGGTGATGACGTAGGTCTATACCCATGTTTGTGACACACCTCTTACAGTGGAGGTGCATCATCTTGCCCTCCGAACAATCACGCAATAAAGTCACAGTATATAATGGTTTTGTGTACGAGAGGATGACATATATGTGATAGTGACGGTTTCTGTGTGACACGGTTGGTGATCTCTAAATCTAAAATGAGCAGCCAGTGTTCACCCTAAGAAACCACCTTCAAATCTTTGCATCAGAATGGAATAAAATGTTTTTTTTTTTGCTGTCCAGACATTCAAAGCAAATATTGATACAATTGAAAAATCTGATTGTTTTTGTTTTTGACTTTAAAAAATCCTGTAACTATTGAAAATAGAAATGTGTTAGAAATCTCAAATAAATAAAGGGACAATAAACTGAAGAACAAAATCTGGTAACGCTTTCTTTTACAGTCCCCTAATTACCAGGTATTTACCTGGTAAATTCATGGTAACACCAAAGTGTTACTAGGTAATTACCAATGGTAATAAGAAAGTAAATACAGTGAAACTGTTGCCAAAATACTGGGCATTTACCTGGTAACTATATAGTTAATTATAGCCTGTTATTACTGCTGTTAATAAGAAGGTATGTACAGCTAAACTATGGCAAAACTATGGTAAATGTAAGTGTATTATTGGGTTATAAACTGGTAATAAGCAGGTACCTACAGTCCCCTAATTACTAGCTATTTACCCAAGGGGTAATCTAACAAACCTAACCCTAAAAATGTGTGTAATTACATGGAAACAAGCTTGGCTTTCTTTTACAGTACAGTTTTACTTTACTTACCGAGTACATTACCGTGCATTACCCAGTATTTTGGCAACGGTTTCACTGTATTTACTTATCTTATTACCCTTGGTAATTACCTAGCAACACTTTAGTGTTACCATGAATTTACCAGCTAAATACCAGGTAATTAGGGGACTGTAAAAGAAAGCGTTACCCAAAATCTAAAAACAACTTCACAACATATGCATGTTACTGTCAATTAAACAATGCTATATATTACTAAACTCAACGTGTGAAATGCTGTCTTTCTTACACAAAACATGAGGTTGTCTTACGAAGTTAATATAAAAATGAAAGCTAAACGCTACAGTGCTGACGGATCGTATGAGAAATAAATAAAAAAAAAAAAATGTGTTAAAAGGTAGATATGGGATGACAGGCAGCCAGGTTAATAATATTAATGCAATATGCTGATGGTGAAAATGGAATGCTATCATCATTCCAGAGAAATGCATGCTAGATGAAAAAGATTGCACTGAATACTAAACATTTTGCTTGGATAAATATGCTGGGGTGCTTTTTGGCTGACACGGTGACACTGCTCCCCTGCATCCAACAGCAGACATGTTGACAAAGCCTTCATTTATTAGTGACTCGCAGCCCAGCGAGCGTCGTCCCAGCGTGACGCTGATTAGACGGCTTGTACAAAATAAGCTGGAGAGCCCTCATTTCACCGCAAAACCTATATTCATTTAGTTCTGCAGATTATACATCCAGCGATCTGGGCAGGAAAATCCAGCATGACATGAGAATGTATTCTGCCCCCTATTTTGTGATGGGGGTTAATCTCTCTTTCTTTCATGAAGAAACCTCAATCTTACAGTGGCCAGCATGTCTCATATGATGCAGCGGCTGAAGCAATAAATTGAATTAAATAAACCCATTAGTCACATCAGCTACCTTCTCACCTCGGCCTCAGATACACTTTCATGGTAACTTGTTTTTTTTTTTTGTTATAAAGGCCAGAGGACGCAGCTTAAAACTGTGATGGCAGAGTGACCTTGAGTGAAAAGACAGAAAGCATGGCCCAGTTCATTACTCAGACCAATTAAGACGAGCTGTTTGCCGTGCAGCACAGCCCCAGTGTGTTCAGAAGGTGTTAAAAGTACGCTCATTCGAAAATCAATTCATACTTGGGATCCTGCTTCCTCCTGGTCATGTAGACATGAAACGAAATAGAGGTCGATGAGAGAAGAAAGTGACTATTGGGAAATTTGCCGCACTTAAAATGCATGTGAATGAAAAACCAGATGCATTTCACATACTTTATGAAGACAGAGTCTGGAATAAATCAAGAATCTTAATCTTTCAGCCCCAGAACATACGGCTATATTTTTCTACTTTTCTCACAGTCTGTAAATGCAGAATGAATGCCATTCCATGATTTCATTTCTGTTGGTATTTAACATCGCTGATTAAGACATGCAAAAGTGTAGCAAATTATCTTAACCCTTGAACACCTAAGCCTCAAAATGTCCTGCTTATTTTAACCATAAATGTGTCCTCCGAATAAGTGATTTTTGACAATTCTTACAGAATAACTTTGAACATATGGCAGTTATTTACAACTTACTGCATAATAACATAGTGTATTAACAATCTAAAATAAAGAGAAACAAAAAATGGAAATTATATTTAGAGAAAAATACACCTCAGTTGTTCAGTTACAATTTAAGTATAAAACATAATGTGCAAAAAATGGAAACCATGTGAGGGCGTTCTTTCCAACTCTCTCCTCTGGCAACAAAGGAGCTGATTTGCAACAGCGTGAGTGAAATTAACGCAATAACCACAATGCTGGAGCACAACTCGCATAATGCAAAATGCGCTTGTGCAAACGGGTCAATGGTAATACACACAGGGTTAAATGGTTAAACATTAAACATTTTGTATTTCATTTTAAATGGCAATAAATAAATAAAAATGCAAATATGTCATGTCAAATGTCTTGGTATAATAAAAATATTGTGCCTCCTTTGTGTCAGACTTATTTGAAAAAGACTTCACTGCTTTTACAATTCAGATTGTATTGTGTTTTGACAAGAAAGGAGATATATTTTGAATAAAAAAGTTTACCACCCAGATTCCACCATATTAAAGCGATACAATGATATAAGCCCATCAAAACAATTTTAATTACTTTGGTTAATCTAATTCTTGCCAAATAAATATATAGTTTTAAAAATATAAAAAAACAATTCACTTAAAGGTGAAGTAAGTATAGTTTATAGTGCCATCTAGAGGAGAGGCTGAAATTTACAACAAAGAACTGCTCCTCTGCTCACCCCCTCCCTTCCCTGAGCGCTACGGTATCCGCAGCCGGTCAAATGTCGTCCTCGTCGTCCTTCTCCGTGTCAGCAGATGAGGTTCGTGAGGCGAGGGAGAGGGCAAGCTACCGCGGCCGTAGCAGACGAAGCAGAGAGAGAGGAGGCGGGACTTCCGCTACAAGTAAAGAGACGCTTGATTTGTTCTCTCGCGTTTGTCGTTACAGGCTCCGGTAGAAACATGGCGTCTCGCTGCTAACAGTGGCTATGCAACCGCGGCCCGTGACCATATTATTTTACATGACTTTTTGAAACACTACGAAAATGAAACAAAAACTATTATACAGCGACTAGACAATGCAGGAGCATATAATATGTATAAAAAAGTGGATTTTGGGTTATATAAACCCATAAATACTACACATTGTCCCTTTAAACTGTTGAAAACCATAGTCTGCAGTGAACAATGAGTCAACATGCATTAGTTGTTAATTCTAAAAATTATACTATACCACGGTGCTTTGGATGCCTGTCTACTTTTACTTTATTAACTCCCCCTTGCAGATATAATATGTAACATGTCTGCTTAAAATGTCTACATGGTGTGATAGTGGTTAGCACTGTTGCCTCACAGCAAGAATGTGCTGGATTCAATGCCCAGTCTGTGTGTGGTGTTTGCATCTTCTCCCCGTGTCTATGTGGGTTCCTGGCTCTCTGGTGGCAGCTGCTCTGATCAACCCTCCATCTGACCTCACATGACAATAAAGATCATTTCCTTTTTGTTTTATCATTTTATCACAAATGGATCAGGACTGCTCATTTTCCGTTTGCTGGACATTCTGCTGCAAAAGCTTTCCCCGGGCAGCAATTCTCATGATTGCATGCTTCAGTTCGATGCATGAAATTAGAGCTCATATTGTTTGTTGGAGAAACCTCTAAATGTAGAAATGATATACTGTGTCTGACATGAGGCGATAGGTGGGGTGCACCCTGTACAGTTGTCCAGTCCATCACAGGCCCTGAATAAACGTCATTAAAGTGAAATTTCGAAGTGGCCATCAAATACAGCCTATAATGTATACAGCTAATGAGTAAACTGGACTTTAGACAACAGAAGTGATGCTGCATTTACGCCCAGTGCAGTGGCTTCACATACAACAGTCCTCTCCAACACCATTCAAATGTTGATATGGGGGGAAAAGTCAGCCTCTAAAGGGATTTCTACACTTTGGTCTAACATGAGCGCTGAAGAAACACAGCAACATAAAGAAAAATGTGTCACATTCAGTGAGAAGATAAAGTTTGATCCCGGAAGGAAAAAAAAATCCACTGGAGTTTAAGAAAGCAAACCGGGCTGAAAACACAATATAAAAACATAATATCAGTCTTATATGGGAGTTCAAATGTGTGATGCTATTTCTGCAAATAGCTTTTTCCCAAAAAAGAACTATACTGCAAATGTTTGGGTTAAATGTTTTAGGGAAGATTTATTTGGTAAACCTGATTTGTTAACATTGGCTTTAGCAAAATGAAAAGAGGCTGTGAAGGTGCAAACTAATTTCTCTCCATCATCCCTGCACTCTTAGAAATAAAAGTGCTAAGTTGAACCATATAAGGTTCTTCGGCTTGTCCTCATAGGAGAACCCTTTTTGGCTCCAGATAGAACCTTTTTATAAAGGTTCCACCATGAACCCTTTTAAAACCCTTTATTCAGGAAAGGGGTTTTAAAGGGTTCTCTGGATCAAAATGGTTCTTACTGGAACCATTAGTGTTACCAAGAACCCTTGAAAAACCCTTTCTCCGGGAAAGGGTTTTATTTATCAGTTTGTGTGTGTGTGTGTGTACAGGTGGTGCATATGCATATCACACATATCAAAATTCCCCGCAAGGGAGGAGTTGGCTTTATGTGCAGGTACACAGAGAGGAGGGTCACAATCTGAGAGGGAGCATGATTTTCAGGCAGAGAAAAGTAAGAACTACATCAAAATCCTTTACCATGTCGGTCACAGGTGTCAGACAGTGGAATGATCGAGATGAGGAGATCAAAAAATCAAAAAATTTAAAAACAGCAGAAACGAGCTCTCACACCATCCAAGTTAATAATCAAACTACTGAAATGATCCCTGTTCAGTGGACCACTTTGTGATGTTGTGACATGCCAGGCAACAAGTCGAAACTGTTGTCACTCATGACCGACTAATATGCCCGAAATAAACAAATTGTAAACACGCTTATTATAAAGCAAAACATGTGGAATCTCTGCTTAATCTCTGCTCTGTAATCCAAATTATCCCAGAAAAACAATCACTTTCTGATACAGCAATTAGCATAATCCCTAAAACAGTCCTTTTTGCATTTCACTGGCTTAATCCAAGTCTCACGGGAGTTCGACAAATGCCACAGCTTGTGTTAATCACTTGTTACAAACCGAACATACTGAAAGTGCCTGTGGCAGACACGTCAGAAGTACAGTGTTCTTATCACGGTTATGAAATCAAGATTTTAATGATTGAATTTTCTTTTCCAAAGCACCAGTCAGCCCAGCAGCATCTCAACAGCACTGTATGTGCGACGTGTGTTTACACATCTAACACTGAGCTCATACGTTGTCTCATACTGTGCTAAAATTATTCGAACGGAATACCCCATGGTAATTTTAGGGGAGAGGAGCATGAATAAGTAAACAACATAAAGCAATGAGCAACTTCAAAGGCGAAGGGACAATTACAGTAAACAAGTTCCTGGAAGCCAATGAGTGCGTCTGTCTTTGTTTGCGACAGTGACTCATGGGTGTAAACAGAAGAATTAGCTCACACCTCCGGAGCTTCAACACATCACGCAGCCGTAATTGAATTTAGTCTGTCATGTTGTTGCTTGACAGTATTGGTTTTAAAGAGCACATTTTTTTAATTAATAATAATAATTTAAAAACATATATTTATAAATAAAAAAATGTCTGAGGCGTTTCTACATTGGGGAAAAAAAAAGCCATATGCTGCAAATTGCTTCATATATCTACTCTGTAATGCTGATATGATAATGTTACCTGTACTAGTGGGAAAACCCAACCATTTTATTCTCCTCAGCCCTCAGCACAGCACACTATAGACTTAGCAATCAGCTCATGGACACAAATTTGAAACGTACTCCCAGCAGTCCCCAGTATCTTGACCATTCCTGCCAGGGTTTTCTCTTTGACTGAACAAAATGCATCAGCTGGTGTCATGAGACCACATCCCTCACAGCCAATCAGGAAAAGGAACGGCGTAACTGCTCCAGGAGATGAGGAAAGGAAATTGGAATCTTGACAAGTATGATTGACATGCATATTTGTCCCAGGGTATACTCTTATTTGCCGGGATTTAAAAAAAAAAAAAAAAAAAATGTCTTTAAAGCAGTGTTCTCTCACACGGAATCATTGTTCGTGCAGACGCACTGCAATTCTGTTGCATGCAAATGATCTTTTGGGGGAAGACCGATCCTTTTGAGCATAAAATGACTTCAGCTTATACTTTATTTCAGGGACCTAAAATAAATAATTTACAAAAACACAAACTCAGGTCATCCCTTTCCATCTGGTCCACAGTCACGAATAACGCTGTTCTGAATTGTGTGCGCGTCTTTTGATGGACACAGGAATAAAGTGGATATGAGCCTTGATGGCAGAACATAACCCATGGCCACGCCATGCACAGCAATGAAAGAACAGAATGTCAGAAAAAAAGAAAACCGTGAATTAAATTTCGAACCATAAGTAAAATAGACTTCCACTTGAAAGCATCAGACCACAACTGCAGCAGGGCAGAAGAAAGAGATGAATGTGTGTGAGAGTGAGAAAGACAAAGAGGAGGAATGCACATGAATTCTGAGCAGGACCAAAGGCAGGATGAAATTGGTTATACCCATTAACTGGGAGTTTTTTTTTTCTTTTTTTTTCCTATGTCCAAAATGGATAGAATGGTATTACTCCTTCAATAATTCTTGTGTTACAAAACTGATCAAGCCAATCTGTAATCCTGAAATGGAATGAAAAAGGATGAGTCTCTCTTTTCAGGCAAAATAAAGCAGCAGTGAAAGAGAAAATAGGTGGATGAAGAAGAAAGGGAAAAAAAAAAAAAACTCCTGAAAGGTAATTCAACAGCTGGTGTTGATGGACTTTTATTGGGATATTTGCTGCAGAAAATATCAAACCAGGACAACACCGTTGTAATGGTTACACTCATTAGCAGTGCTACAGTAGCTGCAGTGCTGTGGTTGCATTTGTTACAACAGAGTCGAGAGCTCACCTGAGTTTTAAATAATTTACAATGACAAATGTCTTATTTACATTTTCTTTTCTGCAGGCTGTTTCTGCAAAGGTTTTTTACAGTAATGCTCATGCAAACCTGCTATTGTTTTAAAGCAACACAATGTAGGAGTTTGACCTTCAAATAATTTTAAAGATTATTTTGATGGTACTTCAGGCAATATGGTTTCTCAACTGTAGGGGGATCCATACTGCAAATCCTACACTACCCATGAATATGTTTGTATAATATTTTTTTAAATAAAAGTGGTTTGATTATTGTCTCACATTTAGCCTTTTACATGTACTTAAGGCAGGGACCTTGTTAATGGAGGTCATCATTTTCCGCCTCCGTGTTTCTACAGCCTCCCAAACAGACCTGCGTTTTCAGTTGTGAAATGGAAACTTATAATTTTTCAGTTCCACCGACATTAACCTGAAGAACAAACTTATTGTGGAACATTGAGTTTGTCACTAATGCATACAGGGTGGACCCTTTTGATGAGCATAAGAAACAACATGTACAATGTGAACTGTGAAATGTTCATTGGTATCAATTATTTCAATAATTGATATCATCCTCATGGCTGTACAGTATGATTAACTTGACCAGCCATCGGGAGCAACTCTCAGTTTGTATGCAAGTCATGATATTATCGTAAAATATATCAAGGCCAGTGGGTGACATTATTGTGGGTTGGACGTTTCTTAGCATGAAGGCTAGAACCTGAAGCTCCCAGCACATCTAAAGGTCAGTTTACACATTATATGTTTTTTTAATCTCATCAAAAAGGTATTAAAAACATAATTTGAGTCTACAGTACCTAGCAAAATTGAAGACTGTCTATTTGCCAGTTTACCATCTTAATGCGAAGCATTACCAGCAACAGACAAGAGCGTTATAATCGTTCCATCTCGGCCTATTTCTTGACAGGAAACTGGATAATAGGCTATTTCTCACATTTTTGAAAAGCCCAGAAGCCCGATTAAAGATCAAAAACAGGCAAAAAAAAAAAGAAGCAAGTGTGAAAACTGTTTTATAAAAACATTGTAATCGAAAAGGTCAGTCCACACTGTGTTTCTAATTAATGTCTGACCTGAGGCACCAACATGTCCATGGAAGGCCCCTCGAATATTGAACCGGTTTCCACTGAAGACAAAACATACACTACAATCCTAGTGATCAATGTAACATGATACAATGATGTATAAATTACTGCACACCAAATACCATTAACTGTCTGTCTCAGTTCTATTCAGATTTTATTACAGACTCTGTGCTGTTAAAAAATGAAAACAATAATTTTAATACAATAATAACGATTAAAAAAAAATGCCTAAGTGACAAACAGTGATTACAAAGGAATGATTTATGTTTTGTATGTCGTGTATCAAGTTGGTAAATATAAAAATAAGATTCCTTAATACAGCTTGAAGAGTCTTTACTATACAGAAACAATTCACTGGTACTGCGCGGGCTATTCTCAGTGCATTGTTATAATATAATTATTAAAAAAATAAATATATTATTATAATGTATTATCAACCACCTGTAGTCTCTGCATGCTATCATTTATTTTTTTGTAATTTCTCTACACGTGTGGTGTGCAGAGGTCTACAATATGCTTCAAAGAGAGAGAGATCATCACATTATTCGAACCCTTGTTAAACCTGTTGTGCATGGACATTAGCTTGACCACTCAACTTGCAACACTGAGACACATTATTGAGTCTGGAATATTCTACTTGATTGAGATTGCACAAGCACTCACTGGTTCTCGACTATTACCTGTGACAATCAGCTGTGTGCTGGACATGCACAGACAATAGGCTTTTAACAAGGAGTCTTCTTACCAGATGGCTCCATTGTATTGTTGATTCAAGAGGGTGAACAGGAATAATATGAAAGTGTAGTAGCCCTCCTGTTCAATACATTGATTTAGAAGGTGCGTGTGTGTGTGTGTGTGCTTTTGTGAGATAGAGCCAGAGTGAAAGGCTCCCCTCTCGAGCTGTGGGATATAATAAGTAATTTTCCTCTGCGATGCTGCATCTAAAGAGATTTTCAAAAAAGAAATAAACATGATTGCTCCTGTGGTGGCTGGAAACTCAGTGCGCCACGATGCTTGGGATTTTAATCAAGTGGAAAGAGGTTGGGCAATGAGAAAGACCTAAGTGAAGCGGTCCACTCTCTTGACAGCGCAGGGGCTGTGCTGCTAATTAAAAAGTTTAATTCCACAACTGCGGCACTGGCATCGGAGCACTCAGAGGTGCGTCCTTGTAAGTCTTGGCGCAGTCTTATCAGGCCCGAGGCAGATTCTGCCATGTTTGTTGGGAAGGAGCAGGACAGGGAGGCACTGCAGCAGCAGCAGCAGCAGCACACAAGCCCCAGCTGGAAGGGATGGCATCATGCCTACTCGGGGATCGGGCCCACCTTGCTCTTTCCCGTCTCCCCACTGAGTGGAGTCACAGTCAGGTGGTGGGAGTCAGAAGGCTAAGCTGCCCACAGAGGAGCTGAGAGAGGGAAAGCTGGGCTAAACAAAGGATAAACTCTGGATTTAGACTTTCTGCTGTTGCTGGTTTCAGCAGTGGATCCCTGTCTCCATTACCTACCTCTTGTCACTGGGTACCGTCTTACAACTCCGTTGCAAGGTTGCAAGAACACTATGGACGGTGCTGCAGTACACACTGTTCCTGATGCAATAGCACTGAATAGGTTTTAATATGAAAAATATATCAGATTTTTACTTTTTTTCCACCGTACAATGCAGGAAATGAATCTGCTTTGATGAGATACAGTGAGATGTGAACTCGCATTAATACATGGCCTAAATTTCACGTTTGTTTTTTGAGATCTATTGATTAGATTAGCTCAGATTATGACTCACGCAGAGATAAAAGTCCTTTGTATAATGCCACATCTTATGAAGCATCGAGTTAAGATCATACACAGAGCACAAAACTAAAACAAAAAAAAAGTTTCCGTGTGAGCTGGAATAAAAACAATGTCTGTAGGGAGTAATCACCCTGGAGCTGGAGGCTATCTCGTTTCTCAGCTTAGGGACATATAGCACTGAAAGGGTAAGAACACTACTCCCAGAGATTTATAGGCACATCCCCTCAGCTTTTATTGCATGGGGTGGGGGGTTGGGGGGGTTTAAAGTGCCATTTTAATAACACAGAGATATTAGAGCTAGCAAACCTCAGGAATACTTTGGTTCTGGTTCACAGTTGGCTGATTTATCTTGTGTTTAAACAGTTTTTCAGGAGATTCGGGGGAAAATATGAATGCAAGCCTTGCTGACACGTTCCCCCATAATCTTTCCAGGTTTGTTTTTACTGCATCTAATTTAGTTTTTTACTGCTGGTAAACATACAGGATTTTGATGAAGGTCTTTAGATAATGAGCTGCTGTTGCTTTGTGTTTTTTTTTCCCTCCTTTTAAAAAGTGCTTTAATTTTCAGGTATCCACGTACCAACTGTGAGGCTATGGTTTTGATTAATGATGTAGTCACCCCATAAACAGGTGATCTTGGCAATAAATCCGTTCAGTGTGTAGTGAAATTTGGTGTCACAGAAGGTGGCAGCTGTTGTGTGTTAGCGATAAGCTGACAGAGCGATAGGTTATTCAGAATGGCCACCAGCCTTTTAATATAGAGGTTCTACACCAGAGGCTGGGAGCCTCTGGCCAAATACAGCGCATGAGACACTTTGACTTGGCCTGTGAGACAATTCATGAAAAAAAACTACTCAAAACCATAAAGCATGTTGCAGCTGTGGGATTATATATTTTTTTTTCTGTGATAAAAAAATTGAATAATAGTACAATAAAATGTCCTTCAGTATTGTCCCTTCTCAGTTTGAAAAAATATCACTAATGTCATCACTATATAATGTCAAATGTTTTTGAAGAGATTATTTTTAAGAAAGACACATTTAAGAAAACCCCAAACAAATTACATTTGGAAACATTCAAGTAAACTGGAAGGACTGCAAAGACGTGATGAAATCATAACTCTTCAGTGGAGCTTAGTGGTTTTATTAAACGACAAAACATCACTTAACTCATAATTCTCAATGCATTCTCAATGGATTCCTGTTGAGTTTGATACAAAAGAGATACAGTTTTTGACATCACAAACAAAACACGAAGGTCTATTTGGCCAAAACCCATCTGCAAACATCGTTGCCACCATCACGACCATTTGACATCGATGCCTTAGCAAAGAGAAGCAGTTCCAGCTGTCGCACGAGAGATGTTATTGTGATATGTGTGTTTAATAATTCAGTATGGCCCTCAAAGGATGTTAAAAGAATTGAAATGGACCTTAATAGGAACATGGTTCCTCTCCATTGATCTACACTCGTGCTACCTCAGAGTATCTCAGTAGCAGTTATTTGGTTGTAAATCATTTTTATTCTTTTGTAATACATAACATATATAATATTCATACGTTTATTTGTTCATGTTCTGCACGACACAGTTGTGTAGTTGAGAGTCAAGTTGGATTTTAAATCAGTTTCCATTTTCATAATCCACACTAACCCAACTTAACCATCACAAGTAAATGTCTGGTGGTGTCTGTATTTGTATCCTAACTCTTTATATAACACCAACACAATTGAAATCTTAACTTTTATACATGAAATTAAACAGGTCTTGAGAAAATTACTGAAAGGCATATTTACGACTCATTTTCACGGTCACATATCATGTATTGTTTGTTCCATACCAGGTTGTGAAGGGGGTTAAGCCGTTCTTGTTGCATGAAAAAGAGATACAACTGTCCCCACTTTACTGATTCACATGGCCAACGCAGAGTAGAATACTATTGAGTCTCGATAGATGAGAAACCTCAAGCCTCCTGCTGTATTATTTGATCTGCCGCACACATGCTTTTCAACCTGAATTAATCTGAAACAGACAGTCTGACACTTCCAAAGGGTGTTATTTTTACCGTGGTTGAAGGCAGATAACTGCCACAGTTAATCTTCCACTAACTTCAAAGTGTTTGCAAAATATAAGGTTTCCCATGTTGTAATTAATACTTTAACACTTTATGAACAGCTCTGTGTTCTTATTCTGTTTTTTTGTTGCCCTGTTAAAACCACAAACACTTCCGTGAACATCATTTGTTTGGCATTTTGCAGAGATGCTGAAAATACCAAGCGGTCGACCTCCAGTAATAAGCCCTCATTAGACCGTTCCCTAACGAGTGTGAATTCCTGCTGAGGACGCTCATCCACCAAAAGACATAAATCTTCCTCTATGACTGATAATCAATGATGTTCTTTAGCAGAATTTATGAGGCACATTATCTTTCCTCCGAAGTGCACGGACATTGGCATAGCGCTGCAGTAACAGTTGCCTGATTGGTCGTCGTGCGTCAAAAGGTTGTCCATCCAGGTCGTGCGTTTGCAGGCTCAAGAGAACAGATAAGTTAAATTCTCGTGGTGGTGGCGGCTCATCCTCTCTACCCAGAAATAGAGACAACATTAGAAGCGCCATTTGGCTGATGAAGGTCCTCTGTGTACAGTAATGATGGCACTACATTGCTAATTGCTTGTTCAAGTAAGCCCAAAACACATTGGAGAAACTGTCCAAGAGTGCTAAAAAGGAAGGAAGCACCAATCACCCATCTGGGCCTGTCTGTGGAGGCTCATACTATAGACCCACATTCAGTGGGTCCAGTGAATTTTAGATGTGTGCTGGATTTGTTTATGGACTGATGTGTGTGTCTCTGTGCAAGAAGCTAAACATATCG